>NC_141137.1:149422037-149739537 GCF_053477565.2 Lygodium microphyllum
CTCTCTCTCTCTCTCTCTCTCTCTCTCTCTCTCTCTCTCTCAGGTTGTAAATTTGTTTTGATGTATTTATTGGTTTAAATAGTAAGTTAGTTAGTTAAATATAGTAAGTTTGTTAGTTAAATAGGTTGTTAGTTAGTTTGGTTAGATTTGTGGTTAGTTAGTTTAGTTAGTTTTGGTTGTTTATTTAGTTATTTAGTTAGTTATTTAGTTTATTTAGTTTATGGCTATTTAGTATAGTTAGTTCCAAATTAGATAAGTTAGTTTAAATTATTTTTGTGTGTTATATATGGATTTAGTTATTTAGTTAGTAGTTACTTTAGATTGTGTATTAGTTACTTTAGATATAGTTTAGGGTTAGTTTGTTTTTTTGTTTTAATTTATATATGTGTTATGGGTTAGTTAGTTAGTAGGTTTTACCTTAGATTAGTTGCTTAGTTACTTTAGATTGTGTGTTAGTTTAGGGTTAGTTTGTTTTTTTGTTTTAGTTTATATATGTGTTATGTGTTGCTTAGTTACTTTAGATTGTGTGTTATATATGGACATAGTTTAGGGTTAGTTTGTTTTTTTGTTTTAGTTTATATGTGTGTTATGAGAGAGAGAGAGAGAGAGAGAGAGAGAGAGAGAGAGAGAGAGAGAGAGAGAGAGAGAGAGAGAGAGAGAGAGATTGGTTTTGCTTGGTATGGTTTAATTTATTGGTATTTTGGTTTATTTGGTGTAGTTTGTTTGTGAGGATTGGTTGTCTAGCCAGTATTCAGGTCGTTGGTCTCTCTCATTCTCTCTCTCAGGTTTTAAATTTGTTTTGATGTATTTATTGGTTTAAATAGTAAATTAGTTAGTTAAATATGTTGTTAGTTTTGTTGGTTTACTTTAGTAAATTTTTTACTGTTAGTTAGTTTGGTTAGATATGTTAGCTTATTAGATTAGTTAGTTTAAATTATTTTTGTTTATTATCTATCGAATAGTTTAGTTAGATTGATTGGTTAGTTTAGTTTGGTTAGTTAGTTAACTTTAGTTAAGTTAGTTAGTTTTGTTTATGGTCGTGTTTATTTAGTTTTGAGTGAGAGAGAGAGAGAGAGAGAGAGAGAGAGAGAGAGAGAGAGAGAGAGAGAGAGAGAGAGAGAGAGAGAGAGAGAGAGAGAGAGAGAGAGAGAGAGAGAGAGAGATTAGTTTAGTTAGTTTGTGGTTAGTTAGTTTAGTTAGTTTTGGTTGTTTATTTAGTTTAGTTAGTTTATTTAGTTAGTTATTTAGTTAGTTTATTAAGTTAAATAGTAAGTTAGTAGTTACTTTAGATTGTGTGTTAATTACTTTAGATATAGTTTAGGGTTAGTTTGGTTTTTTGTTTTAGTTTATATATGTGTTATGGGTTAGTTAGTTAGTAGGTTTTACCTTAGTTTAGTTTGTTTAGTTAGTTAACTTTAGTTTAGTTAGGTAGTTTTGTTTATGGTCGCATTTATTTAGTTTTGAGAGAGAGAGAGAGAGAGAGAGAGAGAGAGAGAGAGAGAGAGAGAGAGAGAGAGAGAGAGAGAGAGAGAGAGAGAGAGAGATTAGTTTAGTTAGTTTGTGGTTAGTTAGTTTAGTTAGTTTTGATTGTTTATTTAGTTTAGTTAGTTTATTTAGTTATTTAGTTAGTTAATTTGGTTAGTTTGTGGTTATTTAGTTTAGTTAGTTTATTTAGTTACTTGATTAGATAAGTTAAATAGTAAGTTAGTAGTTACTTTAGATTGTGTGTTAGTTACTTTAGATATAGTTTAGGGTTAGTTTGGTTAGATACGTTAGCTTATTAGATTAGTTAGTTTAAATTATTTTTGTTTATTATCTATCGAATAGTTTAGCTAGATTGATTGGTTAGTTTACGAGAGAGAGAGAGAGAGAGAGAGAGTTTAGTTTAGTTAGTTTGTGGTTAATTAAGTTAGTTTTGGTTGTTTATTTAGTTTAGTTAGTTTATTTAGTTAGTTATTTAGTTTATTTAGTTATTTTATTTAGTTTATTTTTTTGTTTTAGTTTATATATGTATTATGGGTTAGTTACTTAGTAGGTTTTACCTTAGATTAGTTGCTTACCTTACTTGGTTTAGTTAGTTTAGTTGGTAGGTTACTTTAGTTTAGAGGTTGGTTAGTTAGTGCATTGGTTGGTTGGTTAGGTGTATAGAGAGGGAGAGGGAGAAGCAGAGAGAGAGGGTTAGTTGAACTTTGGCAGTATTAGACATGGGAGTTTTTGCTATTTCTAAATTTCGAGAATATTTTATATATCCCTCAAGGCTAACACGTGCTTTTTGTCCAGTATGGAGGCTTTTATAGCAAACAAGGATATGTCTGTAGAAGATATTATACAGTGCACTCCTAACGTGCAAATGAATACACGCAAAATAAAGGAGGTCACAAGGAAGAAGACTGTTCATCGTGCACTTAAGCATGTTGCAGGGCATGATAGTTCCGTTGGTTCCTTGAGGTTTATTCGTTGCTTGGATGGGATTGAAAAGCAAGTGAAGACACTATTTCGACATCAAAAAGCTTCGATTTCAATTTCTGAGAACATTAGTGACCGTCTACAGAGGATTGAGAGAATGTTGGAAGAGAAATATGAAGGGCACCTTGTTGATGGAGTAACGATACAGGGTGAGTTAGAAGAGATCAGGGATTATATAGGTGACATTTATGAACATATCCAGAAAAATTAGTGGTCGCGTGTTGGATCTTTGAACGATCAAGAGGAGAAGTTGAAAGATATTCTTAATGGCGCAGGTCGTATAGAGAATGGAGTATGTGAGTTGATCGCACACAAGAACAAGAGCTTAGTTGCACCGGAGAACATTGCTCTTGATGTGCAACTTACTTCTTTGAAAGTTTATCTTAATAGATTTTCAGCAATGTTAACGCAGATGAATCGCCGTGCAGGCTCATCTTCTGGCACTGGAGATCATTGCCCTTGATATGCAGTAGAGAACGTTACATCTTTGAAGAGTGGTTCACAATAGTTTTTTGGCAATGCTAACCAATGCTTCTTTGCTGTGGTTTTCTTGGTATATGTAATTCCTACAAGACTTCTTAAATGAATTGTTTGATGAAAATCTTCATTTTGAAACACATCGTATGTGTCTTGCAAATTATAAAACTACTTTTAAACTATTTTAATAGTCTCTCTTTCTCTATGTTTCTCTCTCGATTACTAAGCAATTTTGCTAATGTACTTTTGTAACTTAGATTGGATTAGATATATAGAATGATTACAGCTTTGATATGTTGGGATGTCTTGTATAGTTTGGTTTTACAATTAGGGTACATATGTCTCCCTCCCTCTCTCTCTCTCTCTCTCTCTCTCTCTCTCTCTCTCTCTCTCTCTCATACTTAGGTGGCTTATGTGTTCTTTCATGCATTTGGGGTTTGTGGTTGTGAATGTGAGTTGGTAAGTTATTGTGTGTCCTATGGGATTGACACCAATAAGTATTTCGAGACTGAGGACACCTTTCTATATAGGACATGTTCTTTTCTCTCAGGATTGTGCAGATGTACGTGAACGAAGATCCATTGGTAGGGCCTTTAGGCAATGCGTGGTTGGTACTTGGTGAGTGTCATGTGCGCATGATAGCACCCATGTGTAGCGTACATATATTATTTCATGCATTTAGGGTTTGTGGTTGCGAATGTGAGTTGGTAAGTTATTGTGTGTCCTATGGATTGGCACCAATAAGTATTTCGAGACTGGGGACACCTTCCTGTATAGGACATGTTCTTTTCTCTCAAGAAGATTGTATGGATGTACATGAATGAAGATCCATTGGCAGGGCCTTTAGGCAATGCGTGGCTGGTACTACTTGGTGAGTACCATGTGTGCATGATAGCACTCATGCGTAGCATACATATATTCTTTCATGCATTTAGGGTTTGTGGTTATGAATGTGTGTATCACTTATGTCTTGATGTTTGGTGTGCAAATAGCTTTGAGATTTGTTTGTTGTGCGACTCTTATGTTCTCTTTGAAGTTTAGTGTAGCCATGGAACAAAGCAAAGCCATAGGAGATATTCCCGATGTAGTGCTTTCGACTCCATTGAATGTAGTGGATTCAGTCGAATTAAACAAAATGGCAACGACATCATCTCTTCGATGCTTGCAAGCTTGGAGCTATTCGCATGGGTATGGAAGATAGCTTCTTTAATTGTGATTGCATGAAAGTGTTACTATATATATTTTTGGAGATGATTGTTTATATGTTTCATTGCAGCCAACGTATGGGCTCTAATAGGATGAATGTGTGAAAAATGAAAGACATGGCAAGGGGACAAGAGATGCATGTTGCTAAATGTACAAGAGCTACAAAGATTCGAAGAAACACAAGGGCTACTTCAGGTGCTTCGGACTTTAAAAAACTTGAGGCCAAGATGAATGAGTTAATGGAAATGCATACAAGTTTATGTGCGCGTGTTGATAGTGCACTTGCCATGTACTCAATGGAGTTACATGAACATGCTAAAGGTCTGTATGGTATTGTGTGCAAGACAAAGCACACCTAGAGTGTTCTCCAACAAGTGTCGACTGATCTGGGTGGTGAAGTAAGGGCACTTTCAACAATTATTTTTGAGACAAGCAGATTAATGAATCTATTGGTGAATGATATGTGGGCTTCAGTTTGGGGGCTTCGAGATGACCACGAACCTGTGATCTGCCAGAGGGGTTGTCGGTTGCCGTTCTTGCAGTTTCAAATGAATGTTAGTAGGTTTAATGCTTTGTTGCAACAATTGAGCCGCCAGATGAACGGTTGCATCTGAGGAGACTATATGTGTAACAGATGTAAAATATTACACGGCGCAACGAACAGAATCTGAGAAAGAGATAGAGAGTACACAACAGATAAGAGAAGAATCAGTAAATTCTTTAACTCCAAACAACTGATACAAAGATGGCTCTGTCCACCCGTGCGCTTCCACTGTGTGAAGCTTATATGGTGATCTAGACAGAAGATAGGTGAAGAGCTTAAGGCTAGCTGGAACAACAACTCTGACTGGGTGAAAGATAAGTGTGTGATGGCTGCGAAGGGGTTTAGCTTTTATAGCCCGTGAAGGTCGTTAGGTCGGCCTGCTGACCGACCTACCATATGAGCCTCCACTAGTCGGCCAGGGAATATTCCCTTTGCCATCGGGCCGGGGGCGCTGCCCCCGGACCCCCGCCAGGGGGGCCGCTGGCCCCCCTGGGACCCCCCAGCCAGGGGCCGCTTCCGCGGCCCCCGGACCCCACAATAGGGGCCCCTTTTAACTCCCTTACCACGCAACTCAATGCAATGTGCCTCGAGTTGCTACCAGCTTAACCACTCCGTCTAACCCAAAGATTAGACCCACAACAGTCACCTTTTTGCCATCCGGTCACATAGACCTCATCTGATATACAAGTCAGGACTCAACCAATGTCCGGGCTCACATTTGGCTTCTCCTCATAATGGGGGCCTTACAACTTTGAGCACCATGGATCATTGGTAGCATCTAATGAGGGTGGAGCATTGATCATATCTAACAGATATGTTGTGGAAGGATCTCTTTGTATAACGCAAGAATTGCTTAGGTTGGAACTTAGGTTTGGATTGTCTTGCATATTTTAAAGTGTGTGGGCTAGCACTTTTTATGATAATATATGCTTCCTTTTTGTAAAGCCTACGTGGAATGTGCTAAGATGTGTAACACTTTTGATATAACAAAGCATATTTGAGTGTGTATGACGTGATGTCTCTTTCTTGATATTTGCATGGAGCAGATTTGATAGTCCAATGATGGTTGGTATATTTAGATTTGATATATTGCGTACATCGAATGTACGCAATACATTTAGTTTTGAAATCAAACCATGCCTTTGATAAAGTGCATTGATAGTCGCTTTTGTGGTTGCATGTTTACTTTCTTTTGTTAGTTAATTGAAATGGATTAATTGTGCATGTGTTTATTACCAAGGTTACTTCTATCTTAGCAACCATGCTCTCTCTATCTCTCTCTCTCTTTGTCTAATGGGCGGGCGCAGCGTCTTTGTAGATAGATACATCGACTGGGTTGTAGGCACTAACTCAAATACGATGGCAGTGGTTTTGTGTCTTGATATTGAATCTTAACATTTAGATATTTAAATATTAAATGTGTCTATATGTTGATAATAGGTTTTGTGGCCAATTGATCAATACGGGGTGTTTGCATTGAGCAACTGGTAGAGACTATGTGTTGCGTATTCATAGGGACATGCTTACATCCACGAGGTATGAGCGACGGCAGGTTGCTAGACTCAGGGCTCGGAAAGGGATTTTAGATCGTGGTAGATCCATTCATAGAGATATTGAAAACCTGACGTTCCATCAGGAGAAGTGGTCATCATGAACTAGGCCAACCACAGTTTGGTATAGATGTGGCTAATGTTTTGCCATCACCGGATAGAACCATTAGGGGATTTCAAGCCCCATGACAATTTGGTGTGAATTTGACGAATGCTTTGCCATTAGTGGGTGGTTGCAGTGGTCTTAATCATGTGATTTTCGAGTCACACATTAATAATGTTTCAATGTCTAAGTGCCAACATGGGGGAAATCTTAGTGGAATGGTTTGTGAGAGTGTGGCTCGCCGTGTTGAATTTGTAAATGGGGATAATGAGCCAGTTGAACATCATGTTGGTTTAGATTTTGAAAATCACCACAATGTGGAAAATTCTGTGGCTAATGAGTCACATGTTCATAATATTGATATTTTTGATCCCCAAAGTGGTGGATTGTGCTCCATTTTAAATGCTTTGCCCGCAACAAACGTTCACCCGGCAATGTCAATACTACTATTTCAAGAGCCGGATGTGCATTCCATGGGGAGTCTTTGTATGGTGTGTGAAAGGTGTTCAGCTAAGTTGTGGAGATGCGAGACTCGGGTGCAAGGGTCGATTTTGTTTGGAAGGCACTGTTGTCGAAATGGAAAAGTAATGTTGCCACCATTGCAACATCCACCACAACCATTGCATGATTTGTTGCATGGTATGCACCCTTAGAGTAGGATATTTAAAAACAATATACGAGCATACAACAATGCTCTTGCATTTGTATCGCTCGAAGCTAATGTTGACGAGCTACTTGTTATCGGGAATGGTTACACTTTTAGAGTGCATGGCTCTGTTTATCACCGTATAGGTACTTTGCTTCCTGATGTGCAGCGTCAAGAAATGCCAAGATTTGCACAACTCTATGTTTATGATACCGAGCATGAGTTGCTTAATAGGCTGGGGGTTATGCATGTTTATTACCAAATTTGCTAGGGGAGCTTCAAGGTATGATGCATCGGCACAACATATATGCACATGCTTTTAGGTCAGTGGGTTTGCAATTGCAAAATAATCCCGTGCAAGAACTAAGAATGAGTATTTTTGGTGTTCAAAGAACCAGTAAACAATACTATGCTCATACAGCAAAACTGAGGTTGTAGCTATCATGCTAAGGCAGGGTGACGAGGGTACTCTTGATCGTCGGGATATTCATGTTTACACTCGGGGAGGTCGATGTGTTGCTATTTCAAACTTGCATAGAGCATATATGCCAATGCTATATGTCCACATTTTTCCTATGGGAGATGATGGTTGGCATGTAAAGGTTCCCTACAGTAATGTTAGTGTTCCTATTAACATATATAAATTGTCCAATAAAAATTGTGTTACCCAAATGCAGTTTTATGCATTCCGTCTTCAAGTGCGTGAAGATACTGAGGTGTGCATATTGCATGCTAGTTGACTATTGCAACAATTTATTGTTGATGCTTATTGTAGTATAGAGCAGTGCAGGTTAACTTGGTGTTGCCAGAATCAATTAGTGTTGCGATTGGAGGCCTACAAAGGCTTGGCATACATGGTGGGGGCAAACGATGATAGGCCGATGCAAATTTTTGGTGCCTCTGTTGGCAAGATGATAGTTTTACCGTCGTCATTCACAGGTAGGCCAAGGCACATGTATCAATTATATCAAGTTGCCATGGCTATAGTGCGATGTAAGGGAAAACCTGACCTTTTTATAACAATGACATGCAATCCAAAGTGGTTGGAGATAACTAATGCTTTATTGCCTGGGCAAAGTGCTTATGACCGTCCGGATTTGACTGCTCGCGTGTTTCATAAAGAGAATGCTGAATAATGTATACGTTGTTGTGGAAGGATCTCTTTGGAAAGGTTGCAGGCTATGTTACTGTGATTGAATTCCAAAAGAGGGGGCTACCACATTATCATACTTTGCTAATTTTAGAGCCGTCTTTTAAACCTTCTGAAACATGTCACTATGATAGACTGGTTTGTGCTGAGTTGCCCAATAGAGTTAAGTTTTCAGCCTTATTTGAGACAATTTCAAAGTGCAACATTCATGGCCCTTGTGGAGGATTGAACCCGAAGAGTCCCTGTATGGACAAGGATAGATGTACTAAAAATTACCCGCGAAAATTAGTGGGCATGACAACGGTTGATAGTTCTGGCTATCCCATTTATCGAAGACGAGATGATGGAAACTCGGTGATAAATGGTAATGTTATTGATAATCAATGGATTGTTCCATATAATCCATTCTTGAGTAAGAAATACAATGCACACATAAATGTGGAGGTGTGCTCGACAATTGCGGTTGTTAAGTATTTGTATAAGTATATGTACAAGGGGCATGATCGTGCAACCGTAAAATTTTCTGTTGGGGTTGATTCAGTCCGGAATGGTGGCGATGTTCACGAGGTGGACAAGATACAAAGGTATTTGGATGCACAATATGTTTCTGCCTTTGAGGCATGTTGGCAGATCTGTGATTATGCATTTGCACGATGAAAATCTTGATATACAACGTTTGTAGGTACACTTACCTTGTAAGAACTATGTGGTGTTTCGGGATACATATAGTATACTAGATGTTGTGCGGAATGAAGACCTCTAGAAAACTACTCTTATTGAATGGTTTGTGTGCAACCGCATTCATCCATAGGCTAGGACTATTTGCTATCAGGACTTTCCAGTGTATTGGGTGTGGAATGCACGACATAAGATGTGGACTAGAAGGAAGCGTGGGAATACATGTGATCGAATGTATTTTGTGGCACCTACATGTGGTGAGCTCTACTATTTGCGGATGCTTTTAACAGAGTGTCGGGGATGTACTTCTTTTGAACACTTGTGTACTATTGATAGTGTGATCTATAATACTTTTAGGGGCTTGCATTGCAAGGGGCATGCTGGAGAGAGATGATGACTATGTTGTGTGCTTAGAAGAAGCTGCCTCTGTGCAAACTGGTGCTCAATTCCGAACTTTGTTTATTGCAATTTTGGTCTTTTGTGAGCCAACTCGGCCTAGCCATCTATGGGAAAGATTTTTTATGCCAATGGTAGAGGATATCATGTATAGATGGCAGCTACAGCACATGCACGCTTCTCTTGGTGTTTTGCAGCATGAGGCATCTAACATGGCTTTGTTGCATTTGCAAGACCTTTTACGTCATGTAGGACGAAGACTCCGTGATTTTGATGGGTTGCCTGAACCTCATCAACGAAACTCACAACTGCATGGTAACCCTCTTTTGCAAGATGAATTTGCATACAACATATCAGAATAGCATAGGGTTTTTGAATCCATGGAGGGAATGTTGAATGAAGGACAAAGAATTGCCTTTAGTGCAGTCATGGATGTTGTTGATACAAGTACTGGGGATGTATTCTTTTTGGATGGTCCTGGTGGGTCTAGGAAGATTTTCCTATACAAATGTTTACTTGCGAAGGTGCGCAGTGGCGGTCGTATAGCATTGGTAACAGCATCATGTGGCATTGCTGCCTTGCTTTTGCCAGGTGGTCGTACAGCTCACTCATGGTTTAGAATCCTAGTTGAATTACATAATCAATCCACTTGCAATATTCCTATTCAAAGTGACCTTGCTCGGTTATTGAGACAAACGAGCCTTATTTTGTGGGATGAGGCTCCTATGACCCATCGATATGCCTTTGAAGCGGTTGATAGAACTCTAAGAGATGTTATGAGCTGTGATAAGCCATTTGGTGGAAAAGTTGTTTTGTTTAGGGGGGATTTTAGACAGGTCTTGCCGGTTGTGGTAAAGGGAACACGTGAGGATATTGTTAATGCTGCATTGTGTTGCTATGATTTGTGGCGTTACATAAGGGTGCTAAGGCTATCTGGCAATATGCGAGTGTCAACAACTGGTAGTGTGGTGGACAATGGGTTCATCTGTTGGATTCAAGGAATAGGGGATGGAGTGGGTGTTACCGAAAGTTGTGTGTTCCACCTAGCATGGTATTAAAAGGGCAGTCTATCGAAACACTGATTGATAGTGTCTACAGTGACGTGTCCAATGTGAGTGACTACACGTCTATTTTAGTGAGCAGGCTATACTTGCCTCGCGGAATACAGAGGTGGCTACTTTGAATGATCGTACATTGCAACTAATGCTAGGGGAGGTCAGGCAGTATTATAGTATAGATTCAATTGCAGAGACCGACGACTCATTTTTGTACTCTGTTGAGTATTTAAATACATTGGATCTTGGAGGTGGATTTCCTCCTCATTTATTGTTACTGAAGATAAATGCACATATTATTCTTTCTGAGAAACCTAAATCCAGGAAGGGGTATGTGTAATGGTACGCGATTGATATGTAGAGCTTTCAATAGGACAGTGATAGATGCTCATATAATAACAGGGGTAAATGTGGGCAAACGAGTTTTTATTCCCCGGATTACTTTTGTTTCGAATGCTACACAATTGCCATTTACTATGAAGCGGAGACAGTTTCCCATCCGGTTGGCATTCGCTATGACAATCAACAAGTCACAGGGGCAGACTTTGTTCATTGTTGGGCTTTATCATAAGGCACCAGTATTTACACATGGTCAGCTGAATGTTGCATTTTCAAGGGTAAAATCTTCGCATGGTGTGAAAGTGCTATTGGGTGAATAGGCTGGGGATATGACCACAAACATTGTATACAAGGATGTTCTTCGAAAGGTGCAGTAATGTGCATTGCTTTCTTTGTGGAGATGTAGTTATTGACAACCATGTAGGGACACTGGTTTTGCATATATGTGAATTGCTCTCTGTTGCTTTCTTTGTGGAGATATAGTTATTGATGACCATGCAGGGACGCTGGTTTTGCATATGTGTGAGTTGCTCTCTATGCCCTGTTTGGTTGGCATATACTCTCTTGGAAGTATATTTTTTTCATATTTCACTATTCATTTAACTTTTGCAGATGCCTACCCTAGAGTGGCACTATTACCTAGCTTCTGACTATCAAAAGGAGCTACAATGCACATTACTCACTGTAGCTCCTAATGATATCATAAGAAAGACACTTGCAAGGGTCATGGAGCATTTATATGATGATGTTAATATCGACATCAAGCTCCCAATTTTTATTGAAGTTGTACATTGTGGATACACGCAATGTTTTCGGGTGCATATATATAAGGTTGACCATAAGAAGAGATTTCAACGCTCTCATACTGATAAGATACCGAGGCATTGGTTCAAGTATGGGTTCAAGGATTTGGGTTGTTTTGTGACGCTGCATCAAATTTTGTCAGTACCTACAGAGTGGTTCACAAATGTTCGACCATGTATTATTATTGTTGGGATGGAATGATCTTTGTTAGTTGTTCCATGTACTTATATTGTAAATTTTGTTCCAATGTAGGTGGTAAAGAGAGAGGTAGGACCGTTGCATTGCCCATGCGATTACCAATGGAAACTGTGGGATCGTTTCCTACTTCACCTTCACATATTTTGCTCAAGGAGGAGGATTTTGTTAATGATTCCTCAAAGAAAAGGAAGCTTTCTTTCCATTAGGCGTCTTGGAGACATTGTCTTTTTTTGTTAGCATTGGCCATTTGCCTATGGTACTTGGAAACACGTCGGTGCCTTATGCTTGGCCTTTGTGGCTTCATTTTGACTAGGTCTCTTATAGAAATTCTTTTTGTGGTGCTTGGTCTTTGTCTCAATTATGGCCCGTTTTAGTGTAACGTTGTTGGTCCACGTACTTATATTGTGATTTTTGTTCCAATGTAGGTGGTAGGACCGTTGTATTGCCCTTGAGATTACCAATGGAAACTATGGGATCATTCTCGGCTTCGCCTTCTCATGTTTTGCTCAACGAGGAAGATTTTGTTAATGATTACTCAAAGAAGAGGAAGCTTTGTTTCTATTAGGCATCTTCGAGACATTGTCTTTTTTTGTTGGCATCGGCTATTTGCCTATGGTGCTTAAAAACACTTGCGTGCCTTATACTTGGCCTTTGTGGCTTCATTTTCACTAGGTCTCTTATAGAAATTATTTTTGTGGTACTTAGTCTTTGTCTCGATTATGAGCCGTTTCAGTATTACGTTGTTGTTTCTAATTATCGCGTGTGCAAGCATATGATTACTTACATTAATGTCGAGAGGAATGTTTGTAAGTATGGTGCATGGAAGAGATTGTTTCTATATCTGGCATTTTGTGTTACATTGGTTTTAAACTACTTTTAGTTTTAAGTTTGGTGTGTGTGTGTGAGGCAGAGAGAGAGGTGCTCACAAAGAGAGAGAGAGAGAGAGAGAGAGAGAGAGAGAGAGAGAGAGAGTTATACTAACGTCTACAACAGGCCAAGTTGGCCTATGAGACCAAAATGTTGCATACAAATGTCTGGGAGATTTCAAAAGTCCCAGTGAAGCTAACATTTATGCTATGTTGAACTAAATTGAGTAGGTATAAAATGATATCTGGACTAGATACAATCTAGAGGTACTCCCAGTGCGGTGTGGAACTGCTCCTGGGGTGTTCATCCTAGGATGTTCCGCATGGGTCGGTCTAGTATGGAGAGGCTAAAGTAGCGGGGTAGGGCCCTCCGATGGCGGCGTAGTATCCCTTATATCTTCGACGAGAGAGAGAGAGAGAGAGAGAGAGAGAGAGAGAGAGAGAGAGAGAGAGAGAGAGAGAGAGAGAGAGAGAGAGAGAGAGAGAGAGAGAGAGAGAGAGAGAGAGAGAGAGAGAGAGAGAGAGAGAGAGAGAGAGAGAGAGAGAGAGAGAGAGAGAGAGAGAGATACATCATATTGGAAATGGAGAAGGGAAATAGGAGGGAGAAAGAGGAGAAATGGATTATTGAGCGAAGTTGCCGTGCAATAGCACAACAACTTCTCATGCTGCTTCACGGCAGCTTCGCATGCAGAGTTGCCGCGAAGCGCGCACGGAACGCTAGTACATTATTACCATACTTTCAAACTAATTCAATGCAAGTGCAGACCTGGTTGCTCTCCTTGGAGGATGCATCTCTGTGCCTTGTCAAGGAAAGAAAGATGGTGTGATGACCCTAATGCTATGAGTAGATTCAAGGTTAAAACCTTAGGGGTACTAGAGATGGTCTTGGTCCTTCATTCTATATCTTCCACCAATCACTGATATTGAAGGAAGGGTAAATTGGTGGATTGGTTGTTAGACTTTTGATTTTCCCAGCTGACAAGCATAAGATGTTGCAAGGTGATTCTGATAGATAACAACAATAGTTTGAATCATGTACATTGTGCTTGGGTGAATCTTAAAACTAATGGGAAATTGTAGAATATAGAGAGGTGGACTTCTATGAGGTACAAACTGGATGTTTAAGAGGGGATTGTAAGGTTCAAATACTTTTTTAGGGGGAGGGAATGATCTAATAAGGGGTGAGAGTGTTGTACAACGTCATTCTCAAAATAATATTGCAAAATATTATTGCTACAATTCCTTAACAGGTAACCTAACATATGAATTTTTGTAGTGGCCCTTTTGGATTGCAATCAATGGAAATCCACTAGTTTATCTTGGGAAGCAAACATGTTGTCTCATTCAAGTAGCATCACATTAATAAAAATGGTAAAATTGACAATAAAAAATAATTAAAATGAAATTAGGAAAAAATATTGTGTTAGTAGGGAGGCCATTGGAAAAAAATGTTGAGAGGGGGCACCATGGAGGAGGAGAGGGATGTCATTTTTATGCTGTAAGGAAGAGAGAAGAGGCAAGAAATTTGGAAGATGGGGCATTAGGAGATCAAAGAAGAGATGCCATCTTCTTACTATGATAGGGAAGGAGGAAGAGCTTGGAGAGAGGAAGCACAACAATTAAGGGGACTAACTACAGTCATCTCCATCTTTATTTGATCATTATGGCTCCCTTCTTCACCATTGCCATAATTTCCTCCATCATCACCATGCCCTTCTCTCCAATTACCATCGACCACCTCTAAATACCCACTATTTTTGACTTACCATCGTAAAACACAATTTTTTTGCTCCCCATCACCATCTTTCTTCTTTGATTTCATGCAAAAATGGAGACAGCTTTGAATTTCCATTCATGGCCTTAGTCATCAATAGGGAAAGAAGAAAGTCCATTAGTAATAAGCTTTAACTAATCTTAAGTTAAAAGTTTAATTAAAGAGATTAGAATGGTCAAATCATGTGTGAGCGAATTCTAATGAAGAGTGGTCCCAACAGAAGTGAGACCAGAGTGTTCATTGTTCAAGAGGCTAAGTAGGCCAATTCCTTTTCCTAGATTGCAAAAGACATGGACTCTTAAAGACACAACTGCGATCAATGGAATTCCAAGTAAGCATTCGATCGTGTTTATTAAATATGAATGACATGATGGTTAAATTTTCTAAATTGATAATTTTTCTACAATGCACCAAATATTTTTTAGTCACTTTAATTTATTATCAGCACTGATTGATTTTCTATTTAATTTATAAATATATGAAAATGCTAAAAATACTTAAAAATATCCTAAATTATTTTTTTAATTGTATAAATTTAAAAATGAATATTTATTAAATTTTTAATGAAATTTATGTTGTAATTTTTTTTACATCTTTCATAAATTTTTTAGAGAAGTTTAATTATATTTAAAAATTCAAAGATTGATTATTTCAACTAAAAAGAAGGATTTTTAAGTATTAAAAACTAGATTCCCTTTGCAAAAAATCATGAAATTTTGTGGAGTTATGAATAATATCATTTTTGAATTTTCTTACATTGTTGAGATTTATAGAAATATAATAATAATATTATTATTATTTCAAAAAAAATTATTGAAAACCTTTACGTTTTTAACTACATGTCGAATAAAAATATATTCATTATAATAACTTGTGACACATAAAGATTTGGGGGGGGGGGTGATTGAAAATATTTCATCAGTACTAGTGTTAATATAACTTTAGTTATTTTCTAAGTAAGAAAAACAATATATAAACAATTATGCTTGCAAAGTAAACATGACATTAGTATTTTCTAAGCAAGAAAAACAACATAGAAATAATTATGCTTACAAAGTAAACATAATATTTTATAAACAAAATCTGATCTTGTCTTAAACCATGTGGTGGCATAAGGATAAGTCTCACCATCAACATTGAAAGTTTATCATTAATTCATTTATATAAGCATCACTTGGTTGTTTAGGTAAGGTGAAGAGAGGAGGGCTAGTAGATTAAGTTCTTAATTTAGGGGGAACTCTAGATTTTAAGAATGAACTTTGTTTATATAAGCATGAGTACAAGGAAGGAGGTTGTTTTATGATGTTTGCCATCTAGTTAAATGAAGGGAGAGAAACGATGTTTCCATTAAAATTTTAAATGAATTAATTACTTAAATATTAAACATGCAGTGACGAGTTATCACTTACAGAGTGAGGTAATACTTTCAAAAGGGGATTAAGATTTTGGGTTTTACGGATGTAAGATTGATTTTTTTAATGCTTGCTTTTAATTAAATAGAAAGAATTAATTTATAAGAGGAGAATACAGTAACATTTAAAAAGAAACTTGAACTATGAGCTTATAGATCGAGTAGGTCTATACTTTAAAACAATCTTTCTAAAATTCAAACAAACAAAAATCTTAGATAAACCATCACAAAGTGATATGAAGAAAATTATGAGGAGCTGCCCCTGCAAGATGGAGGGAAGCCATTGTTTGCATAGGGTTAGAATTCTAACTAGAGACCCAGCTATGAGTTATTGTGAACTATGTTTACTTAGTTCATAAATATTATGCAATGTTGGTTGGACTACTATGAAAGACTGTATTAAATACTTGGAAGGTTTGTCAAGATAACTTAACTTAGCTCTACATCCCATCTATTTACTGCAAAACGACTCTTAGGAGTTTGCTTGAAAACCAAGTTAAAAGTGGCTTAGCCTTTAGCTAGTCACTTTTTTGTGCATTTATCGTGAAAGCCAAGTGCATTCTACCTAAGACATTTAAATATTAGGTATATTTTCATAAAATTAATGAGTGAATATAAGTCTCTTTCTTAAGGGATTATTTTTTGAATTTGCCCCAACTTTTCCAAAGGCGTGTTAGTTTGGGCAAAAGATACAAAATTAATTGAGGGGGGCAAATATTTTGGCCTAAAATTAATGGTAAATGTTGAATGAATATCCTCTTGAATTAGGGATATAACAACTATGCATAATTTTTTTTTTTGCAACACATTTTGGGTTTGTAGATGAAATTGAGATAAATACAATTAGCATGCCATACCACTTTGATTGGTACCATATCAGACAGCCTATCAAACTTTTAGAAGGGTAGAGTGGGACAATGTGCTACCTTAGATTCATGTATACAGAGGCTTGAGAGTTACTTTTGATACAAAAGATGTGAGAGAGGTTACACAGATTTTAGGTTTCATTCTTGAGTAAGAGGAGAAGTTACCTTATGGAGAAGTAGACCCAAAATTACTAGCTATTCTCAAACTATTGAGTGCATATGCAACCATGAAAGCCTCGACTTTAGAGCTTTAAGAGAAAAGGCATAAGTGGAAAGAGATTTTGGAGTATGACATTAGTAGGTACTAAACTAGTTATGGATGAATTTGAAGGAGAGGGGAAAATAACAGAATAAAGCTTGAGATCAACAACAAGCAAGGGAGCAATCAGCTCGACAAGAAGCTTGGCTACTAGAGAGACTAGAAAGGGTGAATGCGTTGTTGAACCTGGGTATAGACAATACGTCTAGCTCAAATGAGGAGCCTCTTGGACCTAATATACCAATTGATAGAACACCATCAAAAGAAAACAAAGTAGAGTCACATCTGGTGCGCAAATCAGATGTTGGATGCGTACATAGTGAGCACCGAAAGGTCCCTAAGAACAAAGAACTCTACTTTAAGCTCAAAAATCAAGAGAATAGACTTGCACGACATGAGGCAAAAAGACCAATTGGGTACAATCTCCCCCCATGCCTTGTGTGAGCGCTTCACAAGGCATGTATTTATAAATTTATTCATATCAAATCTCAAAAATAGCCAAATTTTACAATAAGCTTGCTTTAGCTTTTGTGTTTTCTTTTGTCCAAATAAAGAATAAAGTGGTTGAGTGGCCCAAGAGTCAGGCTGTGCCCAAATACAATGTCCAATAATGAAATATTTAAACCATGCACCCATGCGTATACAAAATAATAAATATTTGTCAAGTGCTTTAATAAATAAGCACACCTAAATAAATATTAGTGCCACGCCTTTAATGATAAGACGCGCGCCCATAAAAAATGATAATTTTTTCTAGGTAATTTGAATACACGCTATCATCGAGTGCTTCCCAACGCCACCGCCTGCTCTACACATCAACTAAAGCATTCACAATTGTTAGAAAATAATAAAATTAAACCGACAAAAGTGAATACCTAGCAGTCTTCAGCTATAAAATAAATAAATAGGTTGGAACTTTGTCCTAACCTTAATTTAATATGAGTGCACTCTAAACTCATAAACGTCCATTAATTTAAATATGTATTTTGTGGAATCACCCACTCTAGAGTCATTCACATGCACATTAAATTAACATGACACTCGAAAAGGACAGGTGTCCTCATCAAATTCTCACACAAGAAATCCACCTTGTGTATGAGCCCCGGCAAATAAATATAGTTTTACGGAATCCACAGCAAAACCTCACAGAATCCATCGTGGTCTCACGGAATCCACTGTGGAATATGCCTAAATATAGTTTTACGAAATCCATCGCAAAACCTCACGGAATCCATTGTGGTCTCACAGAATCCACCGTGGAATATGCCTCCTGGCATCATACCCCCAGGGTGGGATAGCAATTGTCCTCAATTGCTATTAGCTCAATGTGGAGCAAGCAGTGAGGGGTAAGCACTTAGGTCACGAGCGTTGTTAGAGGGGTTTTTGTCAAAAGGTCGAATCCACCAGGGATCAGAGGTAGAATGAAGTAGAGATAGGAGATGGAAGAGAAGATAAAGAATACAAAAGAGGTAAACACAATAATGACAAAGCACAATTAATCAAATCAATATGTATTGATAAAACTTGAAATCCTTTGTTTGGCACTACTCGGAAGACTACTCGGAAGCACTCTCCAGGCATTAGATCTCCTGAAGCTCCCTCGTAGAATAAAAACGTGGATAAAAAATAACAACTCCTTCTGCTGCTCGGAACCCAAATCTGATGGCTCCGTTGGCTCTCCCAGATCAGTTCTTCTTCCTCTTCCAGTTCAAACTGCAATTTTTAGCCTGTCAACAATGATTGCGACACCCGCGATTTCGCCAAATTGTCTTTTTTATGAAAAATCTCATAACTGGCTTAAAAAGCAACTTTCTTTTTGCATGCCATCCTAATCTAGAAGCTTTCCTAGCTTTTTTGGATATTTACAATAAATAATAGGCTAAAATTGTCCAAAAATCTAGTAATTTTGGACCATCTATGCCACGGACACTAGCACTAATGACTCAGATCACATTGGCTCAGTACATCAATAAAGATGTTGGATGATGATGCATTCCAGAGTTTTTCACATTGTGTCCGCGTAATGGCACGACATCCACTCCTTTTGAACTTGCACATCCTCTGGTATGTGCCACAAATGCACCACCCGAGTGGTCAAACACCCTTAGTATCAACTTGTTGCTCATCATGCATATAAGAAAGCATCCCCCTAGATCATAAATCAAAATACTCGACATTTGTACAACTCTTAAGCCATACCTAGTACCCCCTTTAGGATCATAAGGCCTTGGGTGTATATCATACACTAGAGGTTGTTGAATCTCCATATACATGCTATTAGTACACCCATCAACAAATACATAGCAACATGCCTGCTCTTTCAAAGTCCATCGCATGGGAAGTTGCTTCTAATAACCTTTTTGCTCCTCATCCAACATATACTGAGCCTTACTTGCATTCAACATATTCTCACCATCACCGAAAATAGTAAAACATCTTGAAGCATCTTAGAGTTGCCTTTCAAGACCTTTGACAAAGCATCCAAACATTTTCCAACTGTAAAGCATTACATCTAACATCTTGTAAATGCATATCCTCGAGCTCATGAACTATTTCAGAAATGATAACTTTATCATCCTGCAAATCATGTACATCCAACAAGTCACCAATCTCCGTTTGAGTCCCTACATCAAGTAAAACATGATCTTCATAAACCTCTTTAGATGCATTGAGAAAATCTACAGATGCAATGGCTGAATCTTCCAGTACAGGATCTTCCAAGGCATCTATGTCTGTCTCATTGTCAGATTGCAACTTATATCCTGGCTGCTTGCCCTTCTTTTTGCCCTCTTGTTTGTTATCCTGTTTTTGCTCTTGACTGACCTCTTCCATAACATGCTCGGGAGGTGGCTGATTTGCAGCTTTAGGCTGATCCACACTTTTTCTTGTCATTCTTTTAGATGTCCATGCAATATCTTCATCTCTTTTTCGTTTTTCTTCCACAAGTACATCCGTTTTTTGTACCTTTGCTAAATATGCATACACTGAATATGCATCTACCGGTGATTCCCAACTAGTTATGCCACGAATCCACACTTCTTCTTGTCACTTCCTTAGATATCCCTACATTATCTTCATCTCTCATCTGTTTCTCTTCAACAAGTGCATCCATGTTTTTCCCTTTTTCTAAATATGCATCCACTAAATATGCATCTATCGGTGATTCCCAACCAGTTATGTCACGAATGCCTTGCCTTGCATGAGACATTTCACTATCAGTGACCTTTCTCTTTTCAGCTGCATGTAAAGCGTGTGTCCATATTTCAACCTTTGGACCAACCATCACTTGGTCATGCATTCTATCCAATTGTAGACCAAAAGTAGAAGCATGTACTGTCACATAAGCATTTCGAATAGCCAAGTCTTCCAACAACTTCTTCATACCTCCCTTTCTAGAATTCAAAGCAAGAGGCAATCATGTTTCTTGTGCATGGATCTTGCCATCTTTCCAAAAGATAAGTTGTCGTGCCAAGGCCTCTTGATATGCAGCACAATCCTTTCTCTCATACTGCAAACTATCACACCACATATATCTTTTTCGTGGCTTAGGGGCTGTTGCCTGTCCCCTTTCCTCGTCTTTTTTCATCCAATTTTGCAACCTTCAATTGAAGATCCCGCATGCCTTTGACGAATTCATCTAAGACATCTTCCCTAACAGAGGGAACAATAGTAGGTATAGCCATAGGGTTAGCCACAGAGGTAGGTGGCTTACTAGATACATCAACAATCTTGCCCGTAACAGTGGGCAAGCTAGAGACACACAATCTTTCTCTTCTTCTATGTTTTTTCACAAGTGCAGTAACATCTTCCTTGACATGTCTCCACTCTTTTTTCAGACCTGTCTCTATAGTCAGATCCTCCAGCAAATCATCAAGCTTCTCTTGAAGCTCAGGTTCAGTTGCCTGTAGAAATAATTCAATTTTCTGACTTGCAAGAGCTTGCTATTCTGCAAGATCCAACTGCTCAAATCGACTTTCAAATTCTCTTAATAATTCTATAGCCATGAGACCCTTACTGGGTTGTACAACCTACTCCTGAAAAGTCTTGCGTGTAATCAAACTGGTATCCTCAATGTAAAATTCTTCCATGAGTGTCTTCTGGAAAGCTACCCAATTAGCATCCTACATGTATAATTCAGTGATTCACGCTTTTAGTTCATGTATAGTAACATGTACAAAATACCGACTCCATGCAGGTTGAGCCACCCCAAAGAATTCCATCTTTCGAGCATAGGTATGTACATATGCAGATACATTCCTCCCATTGAATAACTTCACCTCACGCTCAACTGCTTGCTAAGCATTCATTACAACACTTTCTATTTGAGTAGAAGCTTGCATCACTTGTTGTTGTTGTTGTTGTACCTGTATAAGCATATTCATATTTTGCACCAAATGTTGCAAAACATCACTAGAGATTGTGTTCGAAGGTTCTCCCATCTTGTCTTTCCTTCTTATGATGACCTTTCACGTCTGGTTTACCAATGTCGGAGGGGTTTTTGTCAAAAGATCGAATCCACCGAGGATCAGAGGTAGAAGGAAGTAGAGATATGAGATGGAAGAGAAGATAAAGAATACAAAAAAGGTAAACACAATAATGACAAAGCACAATGAATCAAATCAATATGTATTGGCAGAACCTGAAATCCTTTGTTTGGCACTACTCAGAAGCACTCTCCATGCATTAGATCTCCTGAAGCTCCCACGTAGAATAAAAACGTGGATTAGAAATAACAGCTCCTTCTTTGCTGCTCGGAACCCAAATTTGATGGCTCTATTGGCTCCGGAAGGGGGGTAAAACTGAAGGACACCTGCTTACAGATCTCCCAGATCACTTCTTCTTCCTCTTCCAGTTCAAACTGTAGTTTTCAGCCTGTCAACAACGATCACAACGCCCACGATTTTGCCAAACTGTCTTCTTTATGAAAAATCTTATAAATGGCTGAAAAAGTAACTTGCTTTTTGCATGCCATCCTAATCTAAAAGGTTTCCTAGCTGTTTCGGATACTTACAATAAATAATAGGCTAAAATTATCCAAAAGTCTAGTAATTTTGGACCATCTATGCCACAGACACTAGCACTAATGACTCAGATCACATTGACTCTCTACATCAATAAAGATGTTGGATGATGATGCATTCCAAAGTTTTTCACACTGTGTTCGCTGTGGCATGACAATGTGCATCCATTGGACCTCTTCAACAGGATGATCTTTAAACTTAACCAAATATCTAGAATATCTACGGTCAGTTCTAGCGGTCATAAAGTCAGTGTCTAGAATAGTTTAAGGTTCAAGGATTTCAGATTCTTCTTCTAACAAAGGAGGGTTTTCATAGATAGGATACACAAGTAATTGGCCTCTAAAAGGTCGTAACAAACTGATATGAAAAGTATTGTGGATTTTCCAATGTTGGGGTAATTCTAATTTAAATACATTGTCATTGCTTTTGTGAATGATCTTGAAAGCCCATAAAATCTAGGAGCCAACTGAACAACATGATGTTTCTCAACACTTTGTAATCTTCTCTTTTCAATGCGTAACCAAACATAATCATCAATTTTGAAACTCATAGCTTTTCTTTTCTTGTTAGCTTGTTTAGTGTATGATTGCTGGGCTTTTGCAATCATGTCTTTGACTTCAACAAAAATAGTAGTATGTATATTAGCAATATCATCTACAGTTTTAACTTCATTTGACAATGAGGTAACATGTGTAGGCAATTTATTTCCATAAATGATTTCAAAAGGTGCTTTCCGTGTAGCTGTATGTGGTGTGTTATTGTATGCAAGCTGAAGTAAATGCAAGTGTGTATCCATGTTTGTGTGGTTTTGAAATTGTGTATGCACGCAAAAGATCTAAAATTGTACTGTTGGTAGCTTCTGTTTGCCCATTTGTCTCAAGATGAAATGCAAATGAAAAATCAATATTTGTACCTAAATTAGCAAATAAAGTAGTCCAAAAATTATTGTAAAATCGAGAGTCACGATAAAAAATAATAACTTTTGGAAAACCATGGTTAGTGAAAACAGTCTTAAAAAATAATTGTGCAGCTTGAGGTGCAGTTAATGTTTTCTTACATAGAATGAAATATGCTTGTTTGCTAAATCGATCTACAATAGTCTAGATCATATCATGATTAGCTTGGGTGTTAGGCAAACCAGTAATAAAATCCATTGAAATAGTTCCCATGGTCGTTCTGGATTTGGTAAAGGCATTAATAAACCATATTGCTTACCATGATGTTGCTTAACTTTTTGACAAATTAAACATTCAAATATAAAGTTAGAAACATTAGATTTCATCTATGGCCTTGGTATGGGGGATAATCTAGTGGTATCTTTCATAGGGATAAGGGAATCAAAAGATATCATAGAGATATTATGGATAGTTGGTCTTTTACTCAAGGCATTGGCAACAACATTCTCTTTTCCAGGTTGATATTGGATAAGTAGGTGGAAACTTTGAATAAAAGCAGCCCATTTAATATGACGGTCAGAGATTTGTGGTTGACTAAGGAGATGTTTGATACTTTGTTGGTCAGTTTTGATCATGAATTCAGATCCCATTAAATAGTGTTTCCATTGACATAAAGCTTGTACTACAGCTAGCAATTCCTTATCATAGGTAGAATACTTGAGTTCAGATGGTTTAAGTTTGCAGCTAAAGTAGGCTATGCGATGCGAATCTTATATAAGAACAGTTCCTATTCCAGATCCACTAGCGTCAATGACTACTAGGAAGAATGGTCTATTAAAGTCAGGTAATTGCAATACATGAGCATGTGTTAACGTGGCATGTTTCAGTAAATCAAATGATTTTGATGATTTTCAGACCAATGATACACAATACCTTTCTTTAATAATTTTGTCAAAGGCAAGCAATGAAAATTTTCTCACAACTTTTCTGTAAAAGCTAGCAAGACCTAAGAAAGAACGTAGTTCATGCACATTTTTAGGTATTGGCCAATTCAAAATTGCTTCTATCTTTTTAGGATCAACTTTAATACCGTCAGATGAAACAATATGTCATAAAATTCAATGTGGGTTTGGAAAAATTCACTCTTTCCAGGATTAACGTATAATTGATTCTCTTTTAATAATTTGAAAACCAAAGATAAATGTTCATAATGCTCGTTCTCATTCTTACTGAAAACCAATATGTCATCAAAGAAAACAATTACACAATGCTGATGCTTCAAAAATATGTGATTCATCATACGACTGAATGTGGTTGGTGCATTAGTTAAACCAAATGGCATAACAAGGAATTCATAAATTCCAAATTGTGTTCTAAATGTAGTTTTGAAAATATCAAATGTGTCTAGTCGTACTTGATGGTATCCAAATTTAAGATCTATCTTGCTAAATATTGTGACTCCTTGTAGCTTATCCATGAGATCGTCTACCCTAGGGATCGGATATCTATTCTTGACAGTGATCTTATTTAGGACACGATAATCAATGCAGATCCTATAGGTGTTATTTTTCTTCTTGACTAATAGGACAGGTGTACCAAAGGAGAATTACTAGGCCTAATGAGTCCTCGGGTTAACAATTCTTCAACTTGGATTTGAATTTCTTTCTGTTCAATTTGATTATGTCAATAAGGTGCTTTACATGGTGGTTGAGAACCTAGAATTAAGTCTATTTTATGATCTTTAGGACGTGTAGTTGGTAAGCGAGGTGGCAAGTCAGCAGCAAAACAATATTTAAATTGTGAAAGAAATCGTGCATGCCTAAGATGCATCTGATTTTCCTTAACTTCAATTTCATTCACCCATACTAAATAAGATTTACTACCTTTTCTTAATGCACGTTTAGCATATGTGTGACTAAGCAATGGAAATTTATCAAAAGTGTGCGTACCATGTAATGTGATTTGTTTCCATTAGAATGAATCTTCATTGAATGCGTGGAATAATCTATATTGGGATTATATTTATGACACCAAGGCATTCCTAAAATAATGTCATTAGATTGCAAAGGCACAACTAAGAAATTTCTACGCTCAACATAATCGCCAAGTTTAATTTCTAAGTCATGCACTTCTTATGTTCCATTGTATCTAGTGCCTAAGAATGCAACCTTGACGCGATAATGAGTAGGAATAGTATGTAAATTCAATTCTTTGACCAATTTTCTAGAAATAAAATTGTGTGTACTCTCGTCATCATGTAAAACAATATTTTCTCTACCATGCACAAGACATTTCATCGTTAATAAAGAATGAGAATTTGGTATACTTGGTAAAGTATCTGAAGTAGTACCAATATCGTCATCGTTTTCTGTGAAATCGGGCATTTCTTCATGGTCATCATCTTCAGTCGCTCCCAAGTAGTTGATGTGAATAGTTGACTTTTTGGATTGACAATTTACTGCTAGATGTCCAGGTTGATGGCACTTGTAGCAGACTATGGGTTTGGCTTTGGAAACATTATTGGTAATGGCTAGGAGTTTAGGAATGTTGGGATTTGGCTAAAAAGATGACTTAAGATTTGGATTTGTGTTTGATGGTAAAGCAGGGGGTTGCATCCAAGATTTACGGAAATAAGATGAAACAAAGCGATTTTGATTGAATCTTTGATAGGTAGAATTGAATTACTTTGTACCAAAGTTATCGTCAGTTGGGAATTGTTGTGGTCGCTTCTCTTGTCCTCGAATTTTGTCTTCAGCATCATGGGCCAAAGAAATCGCATCCTCGAGAGTTGTTGGCTTGAACATGTTCACCTCCACATAAAAGTGACCAAGCAAACCAGACATAAACTTGCGCTTATGGATCGCCTCAAGTACATCTTCGAGCATTCAAAGTTGCAATAAGGCATTCCAAAAACGCTCGGTATATTATGAAATAGGCTCGCAATCTCTTTGTTGCAGAAGATTCCACTATTTGATTGCTTTTTTGTGGAATTGAGATGGAAGAAAATTTTGTAAAAAATTTCTTTTGAAAAGCCTCCCAAGTAGTAGGACAATCAATACTTTTGCAGACAACAGTCCACCATAGTGATACTCTGTCCACTAAATGGTTAGTGACACACTTAAGTTTGTCTTTTTTGGCATACTGTTCTTCATGGAAATAATTATCAAACTGACTGATAAAAGCGAGAACAATCTTTCTATCACCTAGCCCATTAAAAGTACAAAATTTGAAATTTCTTTGACTTATCTTGGTTTCTTTCCGAATAGATTGTGCTTCAAATGTCGCATCAATCGTGCGCCGTATAACATCTTCGGGTTGCGGTCCATCTTGATCGACAATAGATCGTTGAAGAGTGGCCAGTTGAGCTTCCAAAGTTTGACGTGCTCTTCATTCCTCTTGAAGCTGCATCATAATTAGATCCAATTTTTGCTCCATCTTTGGTTCCGATAAGTCACCTTTGGCCATAAAATCTTCCATATTTTGATCGGTCATCCTGCAAAATTTCAAACAACCTCACACACTCAAAATCTTGTTAGCGGGATGAGCGTAGCTCAAAGTCGGGTCTAGAAGGCTTGCTTCTTTTTTTAAAAATTGATTTTTGAGATTTTTATTCTTTTTGCAGGTAGGGAATTGATGAATGTCTTCTTCAAGTGGAAAATAGACTGCATATAACAATCTGTTTGTATTGGAATTTGGCTCTGTCAGAATACAGGTACGAATAGGAGCTTACTGAAGTTGCAGAACCAGTTCGGGGTTGGGTTAGTGTGAACAATCACTATGAGAAATTTAAAGATTGAAATTTGAAACTTTAGAAAGCTTGGTAATACTAAGCTTTAAAGAAAAAGCTTTGACTATCCCAATCAGCTACAGGACGGCGGCATGTTCTTGCCGACGTCGACTGCCATGAATGCATCCTTCCGCCACAAACGATTGAATTAGGGAGCCTTAAGTTTTTTATAAAGCTTATTAAACTTTATAATCTCCAAACTAATGAGAATTGGCTTCTCTTCTTCTTTGAGAAAAACGTCTTGATGTAGGAGCTTGGGAAGTGGTCCTTCGCGATCCAATAGCACAGTAGGGGGTTCTTCACTACGAGGATTATATTGGTATTGACGGATTGTCGCGAGACTAATTATAGAGCCTGTTTATTCTAGGAGTTTCGCCTTCGCACGAGATGGTAAGCGATTGTTGGAAGCCCTTGATCTCAGCTTCGCTCTGATACCACTGGTGCGCAAATCGGATGCTGGATGCGTACGTACCGAGCGCCGAAAGGTCCCCGAGAACAAAGAACTCTACTTTAAGCTCAAAAATCAAAAGAATAGACTTGCACGACATGAGGCAAAAAGACCAATTGGGTACAATCTCACCCCATACCTTGTGTGAGCGCTTCACAAGGCATGTATTTATAAATTTACTCATATCAAAGCTTAAAAATAGCCCAACTTTACAATAAGCATGCTTTAGCTTTTGTGTTTGCTTTTATCCAAATAAAGAATAAAGTGGTTGAGTGGCCCAAGAGTCAGGCTGTGCCCAAATACAATGTCCAATAATGAAATATTTAAACCATGCGCCCATGCGCATACAAAATAATAAATACTTATCAAGTGCTTTAATAAATAAGCGCACCTAAATAAATATTAGTGCCACGCCTTTAATGATAAGATGTACGCCCATAAAAAATGATAATTTGTTCTAGGTAATTTGAATACACGCTATCGCCGAGTGCTTCCCAACACCACCACTGCCTGCTCTACACATGAACTGAAGCATTCACAATTGTTAGAAAATAATAAAATTAAATCAACAAAAGTGAATACCTAGCAGTCTTCAGCTACAAAATAAATAAATAGGTTGGAACTCTGTCTGAACCTTAATTTAATATGAGTGCACTCTAAACTCATAAACGTCCATTAATTTAAATATGTATTTTGTGGAATCGCCCACTCTAGAGTCACTCATATGCACATTGAATTAACATGACCCACTGTGGAGTCATCCACATGCACATTAAATTAACATGATGCCCAAAAAGGACAAACGCCCCCGTCAACTTCTCGCACAAGGAATCCACCTTGTGTATGAGCCCCGGCAAATAAATATAGTTTTACGGAATCCACCGCAAAACCTCACGGATTCCACCATGCTCTCATGGAATCCACCTTGGAATATGCTTCCTGGCATCAATATCAATGGAACTAAGTGGTCTCAACTACCAGTAGTCCCACTCGGGACAGGAGTAGACTCGTGAAAGTATAGAAAGTGAGACTAAGGCTATAGCAAGAAGTGACTAACCATCCATCAATTAGGATTTAAGTTTAACTTTGGTTTTAAACAATTGTTTAAAGAGCCAATAGAGGTCCTCTGGAGAGAGCGAGTATCAAATTTAGGATTATGGTCCTTGTTTAGAATTTTCCACCAAGGAGAGTCATTGTAAGACGTACATGATCTAGGGTTAAGATCCCTATTCAAGAAGGCCAAGGAACCTGCATGATTTGACACAACTCAAGTTTTCAAACTAGGGATATTTTTTAGGGAAGCAATGGCTTGCAATCCTATAAGGCTAGTTGATTTTACCCAAATTGGGAGACTGTGGGATGAAGATCCTAATGCACACATACAGAGATTTGAAGTAACTTGTGTCACAAATGATATAGTCCATGATGTTCAAAAGCTTTATATTTTTCTTACAACATTAAAAGATGAAGCAATGAGGTGGTAGGATAACCTAGATGCTCGACATAAAGGGACTAATGCTGCCCTATTAAGAGCATCTTTAGAAAATTTTTGGCAACAAGGTTTCCAAGATAGATTGGCCCTTCAATTGGACTATTTGTCTCAAGGGTCGATTGAGAGTGTTGAGCACTATATCGAGCACATAGAAATGATTATTTGAAAGATGAATCCATCCCTTGATGAGCCGATCCAAAAGCGTGAATTTATCGATAGGCTTAATCTCGAAGTCCATCGGCATGTTAGTCTATAAAGGCTAGCTAGACTAGTAGAAGCTTAACTCGGATGGAATATCCAAGTACTTCAAGTGGGCTACCTAAGAATGTGTCATATGTAACTATTCCCCTAAATCCATCCACAACTACTAGTTCCAATGTGTCAAGTGTACCTTTGAATATGTATGCTTCAATTCGAGCCTACGTGATGCAAATAGGCATGTCATCTATGCCGTAGACTCAGTCTACACTAGATGAGGCTAAAGCTACAGACATAATCACAAAGTCTTTAGGAAAAATTAAAAGATGAGATAATGGGTGTGGTCCAAGAACCATTAATAGACATTTATTTAATAATGATGCAAACCACCAATACACAACAACCATTAAAAGAAATTTATTCAATAATGATGCAAGCCACCAATACACAATAGCCTTCAAGTAGTTTGACTACCGATCCACCTCAATCAAACATTTGGTGTGGCTATTGAATGTCTAATACCCTCAAAGCTAATGCTAGACCATCCCCTATTTTGCACCTTTTGCCTAAAGATAGGGCATTTTGATACAAATTGTTAGCATAAGATAGACCAAGAGCAACAACAAGCACGGGTAATGCAAATTGATTGCAATTATATGGATAGGAATAATACTACATATGAGATTGAACCACCTAACCAACTATTTAGGTCTTGCCTACATAGGGAAGACCTCTAATGCCTTGAAACAATTATAATAGTGATTGGAATTGCGAAAGAAATTCTCCTTTTAGGAGAAGTAATGGCAACTTTTGTAATACAATGGGGTAGAATGTACATCAATGAACTAGAGGACCAGTAATTTGTTATCGATGCCAACAAGAAGATCACATAGCTACGTACTATCCAAATGCACGTAAGAATCAAGGCTATATGCCTCTTTGTAGGAAGTATAGCGGTGAAGGGCACTATGAAGAAAATTGTCCCAAGTGGGATAATAGCAAGATTAACAATGATAAAGCTAAACAAGTCTCTAATGATCCATTGACTTCATGCACAAATTTAGTTGAGGTAGAAACAAAAGAGAAAGAGTGCAGAGTTAAGTCAAAATTCCTACCTCATAGGGTGACTTTTAAGTTTGGCTCCATGATTGGTGTCATCATCACTAAAGTACAAAAGCAACAATATAATAAGCTTATAGAAGAAGAGAGTCTGCAATCAAATGGAGCTACAAGAGAAAATTCTAAAGATACAGATGCTAAGGTGGAGTTATCTAAATTTGATTCTCCTCAACATTCTTCTAATCATCCATTAATACCAGTGCCCTTAGTGAATCTTAAAATTCAAGTGGGGGTAGCTCCATTTCCAGAAAGGCTAGTACCCCTAAGGGGGGAAAAGCAAAGAGCAAGTAGAAACTATGAATAAGAACCATGATCTTTGGGAAGCATTGGAGGAAGTACACTTAACAATTAGCCTTCGATAATTGCTCAAAATAGTGCCTACATGTCGAAAACAAATTAATCATAAATTTGTTCAATGTAGAAGAAAAAGAATCGACACTAACACCTCCAAAGTAGGTGCAAATGCATCCAAAGGGAAAACAACTAAGGAGGTAAAAATAGTAGATCTATTCATGGATCTAGGAGCATCAGTATAATAGATACTTCCATCAATGGCCATTTGGTGAATGAAGTATAATTAGATGGTAGATCCAGTAGTAAATTTGATGATAGAACAAATGATTCAAGAACTAGGATTGAAAGACCTAAAACCTACTCACATAGTTTTATGTGTGGTTGATCAAAGAAAAGTAAACCCCTTAGGGTTACTTTGCAATGTGAAATTTGTAGTTGCTAGATTAGAATTTCATGTGAATTGCTTAGTAGTATGTTCTTCAACAAATATTTATTCATATTCTGTATTACTAGGTTGGCCTTGGTTATACCAAGGAAGATGTAATCAAGATTGGTACAAAGGTTCAATTGTGATTGGTCCTCAAAATGATAGGATCAAAATACAAGTTATATTCTTGAAGGGGACTTTGAGAGATTTTGGAGATAAAGTCATTAGTGAAATGGATGAGAAATCATCCAATAGTGAGTTTTATGGTTCTACATTAGAGAGGATTGATAATAACGAAAGCCCTTATGCTTGGTTATTTAAGACACAACATCTAGTAGGAATAGAAAAAGTAGAAGGGAATGCAATACATTAGCCTCACAAAGTAGAACATATAGGTTATGCGATATTAATTGCTCATCTAATGATGATTTTGATAGTGATACTACATGTTGGTTGTCTACATCAGAAGATACAACCCTAGGCTATTAATGATTTTAAGAGAGGGAGATAAAGGTTCCACGACACAATGAGAATGAATCTAATGATTCCTTCATCAAAACATATCTTGGATTATCTATGAACAAGGAGGACATTAACCTTGAGGATGAATTTTTTGCATATAATGGGTTGGAAATATTTTCTACAAATGACTTTGAAGAGGAGGAGGTGGATGAAACACTAACATTAGATCTAGATGAAATATTAACAAATTCTTCAGTAAGTATGGAGAAAGTTAGTGTTGATGAGAATGATTATGACAAACCCAAAAATAGTGTATTTAATATCTTTCCTTTGTGAGATAGATGATATGCCTTTTGGATTCAAACAACTTCCAATTGTAGTAAAATAATTTATTATCACCAGCTAGAAAAGAAGGAAAGGGATAGGAGAAACAAGCATAGTTTCAAACCTTTACAAGGATCGACATTATCTAATGATAAGGATGATCCATCTCCAACATTGAATAAATTTGTGCAAATTACCAATGTATGTCAAGGTAGCTATGAACATATAATTAGAGAATTGGATGAGGCATTAGAAAGTGAGCAAGAAGCATATGTTAACTATCGTAAATGAAGTGATGAACTACCATAAATGAAGCAATACATAAAAGTTTTGAGCTACAAAAAGAGAAGTCAGAATTTAAATTTAGTGAGAGGCGATATCTAGAAGAAATTTCACTTTTAGAGATGTATTTAGAGGAGGAATCTAAATTAAATAGTGTGCTCTATAAATGGAACAACCATCGTCTATGTATAACAAATGTTGAATAGAAAATAAGCCAATGGATAATTCTTGGAAGGAAGACAAGTTTATGTTCCCTCTTGGAATTGGATTTCATGTGAAAAGTCCTACCAATGCTCCTTGGTCATATCGGTCTAGTAAGCACTCTCTCAATAATAATCAAAAGATGTATTTGCATTCTGAGGGGCAAACACTTGGCATTATAGTAGCCACATTAAATTAATTAAGACTTACGTGCAGGATATTTATGAGTTGTGATGTCCCATCCATGGGAAATTGTAGCCAATTGTATTGTTTATGGGAATGGAGTTGAACCACAACTATTTGAATGATTGTCACATAACAACTTTATAGAGCTTAGATGAGTCATTCCATTAACTAGGCTGTCAAATCCAAAGTGAAGGAGATGAAGATTTGCACTCATTAATCCTCAAGCTTAGAGGTAACCAATGGTCTTAGAGCTCAAACAATCACGAATGTTTGGAAAGACATAACTGAATCTTACGCCACTATTGTCAAATCTTACATGTCCAACATCCATGTGATCCAAAGTAGATGCTATGCGCAAGTGGTTTTATGAAAACCTCACTCACCATAAAGTCCAATAGGGATTCTAAAGCTACTATGTGCTACATGATGATTTCAAACGAATCTAACTATTGTAGCTTATAGGGCTTTCCCTTTGGTCCATTTTATGAATATAAGGGACGAAGTACTAGAAACGAGTTCGAGGCATAGTCTGTTGAAAATGTTTCAATGGAGATATAAGAAGATATGCATGTGGCTAAACACCTCAAGATAGCCTCTTCATATGTTTGAGAGCATGAAGTGGAAATCGTTAAGATAGAGATGGTGGAAGGAGAATACTTAAATCTAGGGGCTCAATTGAAACCCCATGATCGATAAAGATTTGTAGAAGTATTGTAAGTGTATGTTGGGGGGTTTGCTTGGTCATATAAGGATCTTAAGGGCATCAAGGTTGAACTTTGACAATATTATATCAATCTGCAACCAGGCATGAAACCTATATGCCAAAGTCCATGAAGAACAAATCTTGTGTATGCAGAATTAGTAAAAGCTAAAATTACTATGCATCTAGATGTGGGATTTATCTATCCTATTGCGTATAGTGAATGGGTATCTCCCATTATGGTACTACCCAAGAAGAATAGCAAGAAGATCCACATCTATTTCGATTATCAAAAAATTAGTGAAACACAAAAAGATCACTTCCCTCTACTATTTATAGATCAAGTACTTGATAAGATTGTAGGCCATGAGTTGTATTCATTTATGGATGGGTTTAGTAGTTAAAACCAAGTGCTTAGTCATCTTAAAAATCAATCTAAAATGGCTTTCACTATAGAATGGGGCATGTTTGCTTACAAAGTAATGCCTTTTGGTTTGTGCAATGCACTTGTAATGTCCCAAAGGGTTATGATTGCATCCTATCAAGATTCTATTCGACAATGGATAGAAGTGTTTCTAGATGACTTTTGTGTTTATTGAAAAATAGAAGAAATGCCTCAGCTATTGTTACAAGTATTTGAACATAGTCATTAAGTAGGTATCTTGCTAAATCCCAATAAATGTATTTTTGGAGTTTCAAAAGGAACCCTATTGGGGCATATTGTTTTGAAAGAAGGTATTGCCATGGATCCTGCTAAATTTGCTAAGTTTTTTGTGCTTCCACCATGAATAAATCTTAAACAATTGTAGGAATTTCTAAGGCATTCAAACTATTATCGGCATTTTATTTCAAATTTTACCAATCTTGCATCACCCCTAACAAATTTGTTATGGAAAGATACTCCTTTTAATTAGGATGGTGTCTATCAAGCAGCCTTTGAGTTCCATAAACAAAAGTTAATTAAGGAAGTGATAATAGCATCCCAAGACTAGGCAAAGGAATTTCACATTCATACCGATGCATCTATGTCTGCTGTGGGAGCTGTTTTATGTCAAGTAGATGACAATAAGTTGGATCATTTTATTTATTGTGCAAGTTGGAATCTAAATGATGTGAAAAGTAATTATACCACCACTGAAAAAGAATGACTATTAATGGTATTTGCAACATAGAGAATTTGCCATTATTTGTTGAAAAATAAATTTACTATCTATGTTGATCATGAAGCATTAAAGTATTTGCTTAATAAAGCAAAACTTTTTGAGCGAGCAATTTGTTGGATGTTATTGTTTCAAGAGTTTGATTTTCAAATAATTACTTGTCTTGGAAGAGCTCATGATCTTGCAGATCATCTTTTATGATTATTAACATTGGATAAGGAAAGAAGGTTTGGAGGATGTTTTACCTAATGCATCACTTTTTACTATGGCAACACAAGTTCCATGGTATGTCGATGTTGCTAATTTTATTAGCATAGCTCGATATCCACCTAGTACTGAATGATAAATGACAAAAGATATAAATATTAATGATGCACATTCTTATGCCTTATTCGGAGGTTATTTACATAAATTATTTTCCAAAGAGGATATTTATCAGTGATATGTAAGGGAAGATCAAGTTCTGATAATTCTCAAAGCTTTACATGATGAGCCTTGTGGTGGCCATTTTGCCGGTGAACTAATTGCAAGGAGAGTTCTACTAGCAAGTTATTGGTGGCCCACCTTATTTAGAGGTGCTCATTATTATCGCAAGAAATGTGATGTTTATCAAAGGAGTGTTAACTGAGCTTCTAAAAGTTTTACTACACCTTTGACACCTATATTGGCATTAGCACCTTTTGAGAAATGGAAAATTGATTTTGTGGGTCCAATTGATTTATGTACAAGGTATTTGTTTAGTTTATGATCCTAGTATGTGTTGATTGTATTACTAAGTGAATGGAAGTGAAAGAAATAAAGACAGATAAAGCCATTGAAGTAGCAAAGTTTATGTATGAAAATATTATTACACATTTTGGTTGCCCACTAGCTTTGGTAAGTGATCAAGGTTCCCATTTCTTAAACAGTTTGTAGCGAGTTAACTCGATTATCTAAGATTAAGTATCATAAATCAATGCCTTATTATCCAAGAGCGAATGGCCAAGTAAAAGTAACAAATTGAATTATTTGTGGGATTTTAACTAAAACAGTCACTACTCATAGATGAGATTAGGATGAGTGTCTTTATGAGGCACTTTGGGTTTATTAAACTACATATAAGGTGACAGTGTAAAATATGTCATTTAATTTGGTTTACGGGACCAATGCCATATTCCCTATTGAGCAAGAATTGCCCACTCTCCGAGTAGCCCTTTTGTTATGGTTAGGGGAAGTTGAGTTGTTGAAACGTAGGATTTTACAATTAGTGCAACTAGATGAGGAGTGATTATTGGTTAGAACCCTTTAAGGCTATCAAAGTTTACAACAATGGGTCTATTAGTGTACAATATATTAATGCTAAAAATGAGATCTTTAGGGCTAATGGCCTATGCCTTAAACATTTTGTGACTTAGAGTTAGCAAGGTATAGTTAGATTAATAGTTAGAAAAATCCTTAACTAATTTGACTTCTGGATTTGTTTTTTTTCATTGGGGGGTTTTAATGGGATGCATGTATGGATATTCTATGGATGGATGGGCTTCACCCTCATCTTGATGTTGAGGGTATTGATCCTATGTATGCAGGATCTTATAGTATTCCTCGATTTCAAATGCATGATAGGTTTTTGTATGCTCCGAGGGGTGAGGTGTGTTATGGTTCTAATTTTGTAGTTATTTTTTGTTTATAGTACTATTTGCCATTTAGTTGTAGGCCTTGTTAGTGCTATCTTTATGCCCATGTATAGCTACTACATTGATAGTGTCCCACTTATTTCTGACACTATGATACTACTCCATAAACTTATTTGTAGTTTAATATACGTAGTTATGGTAAATACGGAAAAAAAACATGCTTAAGTATATATGAGTATCCACCCATATGGGATGGGACATTAGCACTCATAAGTGATCTAAGGGGGTGGAATGTGTGCATGACCTAGTGAATTCCATTGTATGGGTGACTAATTGGGAATCTAATAGAGTTTACTTCCATATCTTTGTCATTTTCTAAGCAATGTTGGGTATCTGACTAACAAGGTTCTCTCCATGAAATATTGACTAGAAGTAAGATGAAAGATTAGTGGGTATGTTGTCTTTTCATTGGCCTAGGCAAGGCGATGAATATTATGTGCTAGATTAGATTCCTCAAGCAACATTCTTAAGCTAATATGCTTGAATGTTCAAGTTTATGATGCATTCCTAAATTTTTAGTCATTTCCTCTAAGAGACCCAATTTATTTTTTTAAAAATCAAAGAAGTATATTTATTTATTTTTAAGGGAAAAAAACCCACAAGAATCAAAAGGGTAAAAAAAACCACCAAAATAAGATAACCATTGTCTCCGAGGTCTTGGTAGGTTGCAGTGATTTCCTTGACGGGTGTCCTATGTTCAATGCCTTGCATCTATTTGGGGTATGACCTTTTGGGAAGGAGAATAAATATATATTCTCTTTTGACTCCAATGGATTTTTATTTAGTTTTTTTTTAAAAATAAAGGATTGGACTAAGGGACCATTTACTGGTTGTTCTAGTAGAACATGGAGGGTTAGTAGTTAAACCATAGGAGTCCAATTTGGTATTGTAGTGTTAGCTCGCCTTGTATAGGTTCTTTTTGATAGGCATTAGCCTTATCAGTGATGCTATTTTGGGAGTAATATTTCTAGTAGGAAAGTAGTGTGGCAATTAGTGCCTAGAGATATTATTGTTACTTAGTAGGTCTAGAATGCTTTCTAGTTGGTATACTCCATGTATCGGATGAGGCTATATTATGCACTTTAGTGGGGAGAGTGAGTAAGGGAAATACTAGATTGTAGAAGTCTAAACACCTTAAAAGACATTTTCATCTTGCTTGCTTGCTTATTCTCTAATCGGATACTAGTAAGTATTTTCTTATCTTTTCACTGTCTACTAGGATTTGTTATGTTCTTGTGCAGATCTTGTAGTTGTGCTCGTGAGGATTCTTTGCAACAATTAAGTGAAGGAGAGTATATTTTTCTTCTTAAAGACCTATAGAAATGCTCGTGGTAGCAATGTTCATGATGCTAGATGTTCTCAATGTTTGTATTATAGCTATGTTCATGAGGAGGACACTTTGCATTTAAGCAGGGGAGAAATGACAACCCATAAAACCTATACCAAATATTGCAAATATTCAAAAGAAATTGTATACATCTGATACATTATTTCCATAATTCCAAATTAATTCAATGCAGATACAGTCATGGTTGCTCTCCTTGGAGGATGTGTCTCTATGGTTTGGCAAGAAAGGAAGTGGTGGAATGACCCTAATGCTATGAGTGGATTCAATGTTGTAACCTTAGGGGTGTTAGAGATGGTCTTGGTCCTCCAAGTCATTCTCTATTTGCCACCAATCATTGGTATTGATGGATGAAATTTTGGTCAATTGGCAGTTAGACTTTTGATTTTTCAACTTGAGAAGCATAAGATGTTGCAAGGTGATCGTGATATATAACAACAATAGTTTGAATCATGTGGATCATGCTTGCACGAATCTTAAAATTGATGGGAAGTTGCAGAATATAGGGAGGTGGACTTCTATGGGGTAGTTGCAAACTAGACATTTAGGATGGGGATTGTAAGGTTTAGAGACTTGTTTAGGGGGATGGAATGATCTAATAAGGGGATGAGAGGGGTATGCAATATCATTATCAAAATTGTCTTACTACAATTCCTTAGCAAGTAACCTAACATATGAATTTTGCAGTGGCCCTTTTGGATTGCAATCAATGGAAATCCACTAATTTTTCTTGGGAAGCAAACATGGCATCTCATTCAAATGACATGCCATTAAATAAAAGGTTCAAAGGGTAAAGTTTACAAGAAAAAATAAGTAAAATGAAATTAAGAAAAACCATAGGAAAGAGGTCATTTTAGTGGGGAGGCCGTTGGAAAAAAAACACGGAGAGAGGGGGCGCCATGGAGAAGGAGAGGGACATCAATTTTATGATATAAGGGAGAGAGAAGAGACAAGAAAATTGGGAGAAGGGGACATGATGAGATCATGAAGAGGTGCCATCTTCTTACTATGATAGGGAGGAGGGAGAGAGAGCTTGGAGAGAGGAAGCACTACAATTGAGGGCCCTAATTACAATCATCTCCATCTTCATTTGATCATTACGGCTCCCTTCTTCACCATTGCCATCATTTCCTCCATCATCACCATGCCCTTTTCTCCAATTACCATCGGCTACCTCTAAATACCCACTATTTTTTACTTATCATTGTAAAACACAATTTTTTTGCTCTCCATCTTTATCTTTCTTCTTTGATTTTATGCACAGATGGAGGTGCCCTCAAATTCCCATTCATGACCTTGGTCATTGATAGGGAAAGAAGAAAATCCATTAGTAATAAGCTTTAACTAATCTTAAGTTAAAAGATTAATTCGAGAGATTAGAATGGTCAATTCATGTGCAAGCAAATTCTAATGAAGAGTGGGTGTTGCAAAACAGAGGTGAGACTAGAGTGTTCATTGTCTAGGAGGTTTAGCCCAATTCCCTTTGCTAGACTACAAAAGACACGAACTCTTAAAGACACAACTATGACTTGTGGAATTCCAAGTAAGCGTTTGATCACATTTATTAAATATGAATGGCATGATGGTTAAATGTTCTAAATTTATACATTTCTACAATGTGTTAAAGTTTTTTTCTCAATTTAATTTATTTTTAGTACTTATTTAAATTATACAAATACAAAATATAAAAATAATTGAAAACTATCTTAAAATTAATTTTAACTTTTTTTATATAAATACAATTCAATATTTATTAAGTTTGATATTTTTTGATAAAGTTTTTGAAATTTTTAAAAGAAGGTTCATTATATTTGAAATTTCAAAAGATTGATTATTTCTATTAAAATTAAGTATTTTTATTAATGAGTTTTTAGATTTCCTTTGTAGAAAATCAAGAAATTTAGTAGAGATGTAAAAAATAATATTTTTGAGTCATCTTACATTTTTGAGATTTTATAGAGATAAAAACTAAAAAATATATTTTCAAAATAAATATATATTGAAAACCTTCACAATTTTAATTGTATGTGGAATAAAAATATATTCAGTGTTATGACTTGTGACATGTAAAGATGGGGGTTTGTCTCAAAATTGTTCATCAATATTAGTATTGATATAGCTTTATTTATTTTCTAATAAAGAGAAACAATATAAAAACAATTAGTATTGCAATTTAAACATAACATTTTATAAACTAAATTTGACCTTACCTTTGACCATGTGGTTGCATGAGGATAAGTTTCAGCACGAACATTGAAATTTTATAATTAATTAATTTATATAAGCATCACTTGGTTGTTTGGGTAAGGTGAAGAGAGGAGGGCCAATAGATTAAGTTCTTAATTCAAGGGGAACTTCAAATTTTAAGAATGGACTTTGTTTGTACAAGCGTAAGTGCAAGGAAGGAGATTGTTTTATGATATTTGCCATCTAGTTAAATGAAGGGAGAGTTTTATAGACATTAGCTTGATTTCTTTTGAATGCTTAGTTTTTGGATCCCATATCTTATGGGTAGGTCCCTCTATGCAAAACCTCCCATAGATATCCCTCACCATGCAGGTATAGGTGGGTAAAAATCCATGCACTCTCAAATCATTCTATTGTGTGGTCCAAAAAATAAAACTAACATTTTGTTTCGATATAGTAGAAGCTGAGGGTGCCTTACAAAGAGTTGGTAAATAATACCTCCAAATCTAGGGTGCTCTATCACTAAAAGTGGGCAGGGTTTTCCCTTCCCTCTTTCCCTCACCACTCAGGGTGTGGCTTGTATTTTCCAATGCCTTCCTCTCTTGGACTCAATCATTGGTTGTTTCAAACCTCAGCTTGCATATCACTACAAAGATAAAATGAGATAATCATGCATTGCTATGGCACTCGCCTTCCTTGCCTGGGATCATTATTGCAAGCCATTTTGTATCACAACTTGCATATTGTGCCGTGTGTGAAGCGTGGAAGCTTGGTATTGGAGTTGTAGGAGCTAGAATGAAGAGACTTGTGAATGGTTTACAGGAGTAAAGAGCTGTCCTAAACTGTTGGCAACAATAGCTCGAGATCTAGGTATGTTTCTATGGTCTACCTACCAAACAGTGATCATAGCCTATTGAGGCTTGTTTGCAAGGTTTATTGGCAAGCATTGGAACTCTTGACAATAAGCATTGACCTCAATAATTGCAACAACATAAAAAACATGGGCAAGGTAGGTTGTGGCTGACAAGAAGAAGGAAATAGTAAACACAAACTATGCTCAAGCTTTTGGAGCTCCATGTTGAAGACAAATGCCATGCAAATCTTGTCAAGCACCATTTAAAGTCACCCAAGCATTATGACATGCTTAAATGCCAGATCTAGAAGCCGTCCACAACCTATGTGATCTACCCTAAACCACACATGTAGGCTGATCATTCTTTCTTGCTCAAACTCAAACATTGGCAACCATAAACACACTCTACTGTTGGTTAAACAACTTGTTAGGGATTGAAGAAGACTCCATAGCATTGGCATTTTGGGCCTCAACTCATGTGTGGGATGTTTGAATTAGAAATTGGCTAGAAAATAGAGTAGCTATGCTATTAATCATACAGAGACAACATACACCTACTTGGTTGTAGCTCATTGAAGCACTGTGATGCTTGTTTGGTACCTAAAATTGTCTGGATATTTGCCACATGTATCAGGGATATGATCTGGATGTCTTGTGAGATGTTGTGGGCTATAAATACTCTAAATCTAGATTGATTTTGTTATATAGTGGAGTGGCTATTTATAGCTTGTGGAAAGCTTGTCTAGGATTACTACTGGTCATACCACTATTGATGCTTGCATGTACCTACATTGAACCCCGAGGGTTATGGTACATGTCAGAGATGCTTTGAGGCTATTTTGAGATAAAAATACTTCAATTTTCACAAACAATGCGTTGCTAGTTACATTATTGAACTGGTTCAAAACTAGCTATTAGAGTTATGGAAAATTGAGTAAGCATTTATACTTATGTGATCATGTATTTTTCCCTAGGAGTCATGACACATGTCTAATGTGATTTGAGGATCTTTGTGGCCTGAAATTGCTTTAGTTTTGCATAGAGAATTATTGTTGGAAATTACAAAAAGCCATGATCTATAAATGTTTTTAGGAACACATATATATGTCCTACATACAATGAATGAAACCTACTTGGCATGCTACTAAACATGGTTGTTATGACATATGTCTGGAGATGTTTGCCATGTTTTTGAGTTGAGAAATCATTGATTTTTGCAATCAACTTACTGTCATAAATCTAAGGACTGAAACTATCATGTGCAAAGAGTACTTGTTCTACAAAGAGTCAAGCACATTGTTTATTTCAAATAGCATTGAATACATAGAGTTGCAGAGATGGCAAATGTTGAGAGAACTGATAACATAACTCAAATAGTGGGTGACTAATTAGACAACAACAACTATGCTATCAAGAAGTTCAGGATGAAGAACTTCCTAATTGGTAAGGGCTACTGGGATTTGGTTAGAGGTGCGGAAGCTGAATCTAAGCCTCTTGAAAAGGCTCAATCAACTGTTAATCAGCTTAGGGCTCATTGTGCATGGACCGAAAGAGCCCAAAGAGTGTTACATTGGCTGTCTTTATGTGTCTTTGACATAACAATCATGTAGATAATGAATTGCAAATCACTTGAGGATGCTTGGAATATTTTGATGAGATATTATGCCATGACTACTAGTGCATCCAAAATTCAGTTAAAGCAAAAGTTTAATACGATGGACAAGAAAGGATAGTCCATTCAAGATTATGTGACTGAGATAAAGACTATTGTAGATCAATTTGCTCTTGTAGGAGTTGAGGTAGATGATGATGATAATATGGTAGCTATAACCTTGAATGATCTAGGACCAAAATATAAGTCCTTTGATACGTCAATTTCAGTTAGGGTTGAAATGCCTGACTTTAATGAACTTGTATTATTACTTATCCATGAAGAAGTGAAATTGGGTCTGACTACAAGCTCAAGTAGCTCTAAAAATAGAGATGTAGCTTTTTACTCTAATTAGAGAGGGCTGTGATCATTGTAGCAAGTAGAGGTTCTAGCTGTGACGTAGAGGGACCCAACAACATGCATATCAGCATGGGCAAAGTCAACAAGGATTTGATGGTAGAGGTGGTGGATACTCCCCTGTGAGGGGGGATCTCAATCTATGGGCAAAGGATCCTAGCACACTCAGTCTACTCATGAAAATGCAAACAAAGACAAAGATTGCTATTATTGTGGCAAGCATGGCCACATTGCAAAAGAGTGTTGGAAGAAGTAGGTTAATCATAAGGGTAGATAGGGACACTATGCATCTTCTAGTCATGTAGAGTCAAAGACTAGTGAGAGACTATTTGCTATGACTTATGTACGCAACATGGAAAGTCTGATGATGTTTGGTATATAACTGTTGGTGCCTCAAACCACATGATACCACATAGTGAGTAGTTTAATGAGTTGAAAACATGTGCTAATGGCTATGTATGTAATGGAGATGATTCTCAGCATGACATAGCACACACGGGGATTGTTCCCTTGGTTATGCCTGATAGCAGAAAAAAGATGCATGATGTATTGCATGTTCCCTCGATCAGGAAGAATCTATCATCTGTAGGTCAGATGGTCAAGGAGAACATGCATGTATGATTTAATAGAGATGGTTGCTTCATAGAGGAGTATGGCAGAGGATATAGATTGATTGCTAAAGGCTAGAGACATGGCAAGATATTTACACTGAATGCAAACATACCTGAATTGAATGCTGTTATGTTTGGACATGATGGGGAAAGTATTCAAGACATTAATATTTGGCATAAGTGGATTGGACATATAAATGTTCAAAACTTGAAAAATATACATCACAAGGAGCTTGTTATACGGTTACCAAGGCTTAAGTATGCTGATTTAAGACATGTATACTTAGCATGCCACTTTAGAAAACAAGCCAGGTTTCCATTTGCCAAGAGTACACGGAATAGCAGTAGGCCTTTACAACTTGTGCACTCAGATGTTAGGGGACCTGTGTACAATGCATCACTTGGTGGGTCTCCATACCATATGACATTTGTGGATGACTTACAATTTGATGGTGGTGAAGAGTATGTCTGAAAGGAGTTTGATAAATACTTAGCAAAGCATGGGATCAGAAAGCAATTGACTTGCAACTATACTCCATAGCAAAATGGAGTCACTGAAAGAAAGAACATGGTAATTATGGAGGCAACCACCCAGAGCCATGTTAAATGAGAAGGATATGTTCTTTCATTATTGGTTTGAAGCATCACTTACAGTTTTCTATGTGATGAATAGAACATCTACTATAGGAATAAATGAAATGACACCTCATGAGCAGCTATATGGCTACAAGCCTAATATCTGACATTCGAAAGTGTTTGGTAGTATTGCATATGTCCATGTTCCTGATGACAAATGAAAGAAACTTGATCCTAAAGCAGTGAAGTGTGTTTTCATTGGATACTCACAAGAAAGAAAAGCATACAAGTTTATTGTTCCAACTACATGAGAGATATTGCTCAATTGTGATGTTGTGTTTGATTAGTTAGTATCTTGGTACGATGCTAAGCAAGCTACAGTATATGATGATAATTCACAAGGCACATATTCTAAAAATGGACAACAAGGCACTACTTCTTTGAATGGACCTATTCAGTATGCATCTGGCAGTGTAAGTCCTTGGACATGAAGCTTCATAGCCATGGATCTCCATCCACTAACATGGATACGTCAGCACGAGGGGGAGAGATACAAGAAAAGAGAAGGTTTCTAATGATGTTACAGGTCCATTAACTTTAGGATATGACTCTAGTGAGAGTCTAGATAGTGAGTTTGGCATACTTGCAGTGGTTACACCTAGAGTTAAGGAGAGATATGTACTACATCATGAGAGAGCACAATCTAGTTTACCTCATTGGGGAAATTCCAGAGAGAAAGGAAGCCTGTGGGTAGGCTTACCTACAGTGGATACTTAGTGATACACTATGCACACATGACAGAAGTCCAAAAATACAAAGAGCCTACATCGTTTGCAGAAGAAGCAATTAAGAATGAGAATTTGTGCAATGCTATGGATGATGAATATGAGGCTTTGCTGAAAAATAGAACATGGGATTTGGTTGAGTTACCTGAGAGCAAAATACCTATTGGATGCAAGTGGGTCTATAAAGTAAAATGTAAGTTTGGTGGCTCACTAGAGAGGTACAAAGCTAGATTGGTAGTGAAAGGATATGCCCAGCAGTATGGACTAGATTATGAGGAAGAAAAAATGCTTTTCTAAATGGTGATTTGATAGAAGAGGTTTATATGGATCAACCAAAGGGCTATGTGCATCCCGATTATATGTCATATGTATGTAGATTGAAGATGGCATTGTATGGCTTAAAGCAAGCTCCATGAGCATGGAATGCTAGGATTACTTCCTGCTTGTAGACACTTGGATTTCAAGTAGGTAAAGCTTATCACAGCCTATTTACCAGGAAAATAGAGACATGATATGTGATTTTGGTACTTTATGTAGGTGATTTGGTGATCACAAGTGATGATATACATGGTATTGATAACATAAAAGCTATGCTATAGAAATAATTTCAGATTACAGACTTGGGAGAGATGAAATTTTTCTTAGGGATTGAAGTTATGCGTATACCTCATGGGATATGGATGATACAAAAATAATATGCATAGAATATGTTGGAGAAGTATGGCATGCTAGAATGCAAATCCATGGATACACTACTAGAGCAAAATGTAAAGCTAATTGTTGATATAGGAAATGTGATAGAGAACGTGACTATGTATAGACAAGTGGTTGGGAGTCTGATCTATCTCACTATCACTAGACTAGACTTGAGTTATGCAGTTGGTTTGATCAGCCAATTTATGCAGCAGCCAAGGAAACCTCACCTTGATGCTGTGAAACAAATTTTGAGATATGTGAAGGATCATTGTCTTATGGGTTGTTCTATGAGCATGGTAAGCCTATTGAGCTTACATGTTATCGTGATGCAGATTGGGCTAGCTGTATGTATGGCAGGAGATTGACTAGTGGACATGCATTTGGTTTGGGAAGTAGCATGGTTAGTTGAAGTAGTAGAAAACAACCTATTGTGGCTCTCTCAAGTAAAAAAGTGGAATACAGGGGTGTAGCATCGGTTGCATGTGAGGTTGTTTTGCTAGTTAAGTTGATGATTGACTTGGGGATTCATGTGGATAAACCAGTCAAGCTGTATTGTGATAACATGAGCAATGTGCTCCTAGCAAGAAATCTAGTTTATCATGCCAGGTCAAAGCACATAGAGATACATTACCATTTCATCAAGGAAATGGTACTTCGAGGCATGATAGAACTCATACATGTGAAGATTGAAGACCAAGTGGCAAACATGTTTACCAAATCACTTGGTATAGATAAGTTCACTCATGTTAGATCGATGGTTGGGATATAAGAAGTGACTTGAGCTTAAGGGGGATTGTTGACACGCAAGCTCAGTTAGTACTTCAGTCGACTCTATCAAGCAGTAGATTAGCTGGATGACATGTATGTGCAATTTAGTTGATTAGACTTAACTAGTACAATTAGACTAAGTTTCTTTACACTACTTGTTGACCTAGGTTTTAGTACATTTTACTTGGTGTTACTCACTTAGTGTGAATGTGATGAATAATGAAGAAAAACTATATTGAGAACTAACTGCTCTCTATTGCCCCTATCTCTCTCTCATTCTTTCTAACACTTTTTGTGCTAAAAAACCATTAAAAAGTATCCTCTTTTTGGGTTTCTTACTTTCTTTGCATAAATACCATGCTTTTGTCTAATTATATATAATTCTTATTATATAAATCTATCCTAAGGTTTATAAAAACAATCATCTAACCCTTTAGGTCTTACAGAAAAGTTACATCCAAATAAATAAATTGCATGTGTGCGCACACAATATCTCTATGCTAGAGAGCACCCAAAAATACAATAATTTGATGCTAATGAAGAACCTTAAAAATAATTATTTTATATGCACTAATTACACTTCTTTCTCATTAATTAATTTGCATAACTCCATCTAATAATCTGCTCAACACAACACAAAATGGATTAATCCCTTGCCATCTATTTGTAGTGCTACATACATCCACACAAGTAACAAGTCATATATCATGTGATAAATAGACAAAGAAAATCCACAAATTTAAAGAAATAAATATCATCTTATTTTCATAGCAATTATCATAACACTCCCTCTCACTTAACCACTTATCCTTTCAGCTCTGGAAGCAAGGGATAAATAATAAATAAAAGCAATAAGATACGACTGAGCTTTAGTCTCACATGTCTCTCACTAAACCTCACACACACACACACACACACACACACACACACACAAACTACAAGATATAGGCCTTATACCGATGTTAAAAGCGACAAAAATGTAAATAACAAAAATTACCCCCATCGTCGCAAAAGCGATGCCATAGAACAGTCGGTATCAACGTCGCTATTGGCGTCGGTATGCGACGCTGATACCGACGGTTTGTGATGAAAATAATGATATGAGCAGTAAATTTGCGACGCCAATAGCGACGGTAACAGGGAAAACAAATTTTGCTCTATTTGAGCCATACAAAATAGTTTCTGCACTGTGTACAATGCTCGTGCAAACAAAAACAAAGTATACTGAAATCATAACACTAATATATGAAATAAATACATGATCGCATAATGAAAGCGATTGGTACAATCATGACAAGATATCGCTAATACATAGAGAATGTCTACACAGATCAGGCGACCGAAAAATAAAGGTGTGTGAGCTCCAGGGATCCAAGGGCGAGCTACATATCCTCACCATTCAAAAGCTCGTCCCGCCGCAAAGGAGCATCGAACGGACTCTGCAAAAAAAGAACAAGAAAGATGAGTGACTTACAGGACCGCCACGTCTATACAATCGGTCGATCAATGAAGTGAGACCATGCCTCTCTGCATATCGAGTCTCAAGGCTGGTCGGATCGTGATTTGTAATGGAGTGTTGCAAAGAAAACAAAATACTAACTGCTAGAAACATGATTGTCAGTACAAAGGATATTATAAAAAAATAAACAAGCAAAACAAAAGGAAAACTTACAAACTCCTCCAAATATGTCATGTGGCCGCCACTTCCAAGATGATGGACCACTCCGGCCTCGAGTCATGCCCTCGCCGCCTCGCGCTGCTGACTCCAATGTCCTGGAGAATCTGTAGCCTCCTTCCTCAGTCAACGCAAGTCATCCGCGTCTAATCACTCGAGCTTTGCAGCCCCACTCTTGAGTGCCTTACGTGCGTCGGATCGTTTGTCTGACATATATACACGCATGCAATCCATCATCCAGCCCGTAGAAAATCTATCTACTGAGACTGGAATCGAAAACTCCTCATGCAAGGATGCTACGATGTAGTCCTTGCTCCCCTCCGGTATGTTCTTCCAATGATCTAAGACATTGTGCCGAAAAACTTGTTGGCACAACTCTCTCATGCGAGCCATCACCCTCCTCCCCTCATCATTCATGATGATGGCTCTTGACCTATCATCGGCTAGATATACATATCCCCCTGGGGTATGCCTAAGATGGGTTCTCTCCCATCTGCGTCCACGCTCTTGGGCATATCCAGAAGACCCTTGTGCATCCAGTGTACCGACCGAGGTAATATCTGTCAGAGTGGCACCCATAGTGGCACCCATAGGGGTGCCACCTGCAGACGACAGAGCAAAAGCCGAAGTAACTGGAGTAGACATCTCCACAGGTGTGACAAATCCTGGAGATGATGCAACTCCAGTTGAATGACGAGATGGAGACACCGTGTCCGTGCCTCCACAGCATCCACCTGAGCTTGAGCCACGCTCCATGGAACCGCCACGAGAGCGAGGAGTCGCACCTGTATCCTGTGCCGACCGCAGGCTCATTGCCTCCGTATCTCTGCAGTATCCCCTTGACCCTGAAGCACTCCCTCCCTCTGGCCCAATTCTGGAGCATCGACCTCGTCTGCTCGAAGCTAAAGCATCTGATCGCGCTGAAGTAGATCTAGCAGAGCGGCCTGACGAAGACCGAGACAACTCCTGCTCTGCCATGTCTCTGAATCTCACGATTTGGTCTGGAGACAAAAAAAGTGAAGATATCCTGTAACTCCTCATCTCTCATCCCTCGACTCATCCTGAAAATGTCACCTGCACAGACAAAAAATGATGTTAGAATAATCAATTTAAATCATACAAAGCACAGTAATATAAATCCTAAAAAAAAGATCTCACTTAAAATGCATATCTTATGTACCCTTATTAAAGCGATTGGTCAACAAATTGATTAAGTGGATCCCAGTAAGTATGAAGTATCTTATGGTCCCATGTCGATCTCCTGACACAACTCTATATACACTGGAAAGTCGATAGATATGTCACCACAAAAGGATGAGTCCACCTCGTTCTCAAAGAATTCTTGGACTCCTGTATTTCCATCATTGTTAGCCGATGCTGGCTCCAAGCTTTCGGTGGCCTCCACCCCTTGCAATATCGACCCTTCTATTTGCATATTGTCTTTATCTATGCTCGGAACATCGCTTTGATCATATATTCTCGCACTTCGGGGGGGAGTTGAAGGTATAACATACCACGATCGAGGTTGTCGGGGGTTTGGATAGAAGATTATATGTTCACAAATATGTACAAGAGAGTTTAAACTATTGTGACATGTACTATGTCGTAATACAATTAACAAACAAATGAGTCCATGCACTTGTTCACAATCTTCCGGCAACACAAAGGTGTCGCGCAAATCCGTCCATTTTTTTTCTGAATCTATTTCAAGAAATCCAGATGAACCTCGTCGAACTATTGCTCCAGCTCCTCCAAGTACCACTTTGAACCACTGCACATCGAATAGTATCATGGAGAAGCTATGGTAATCCACCGTAACAATACTTTGCAAGTTCCCAAAATACTCCATCTCATCTATAACCATGTTTGGATCTGTTGCTTGTCGCTGGCTCTCTTGCTCAAACCTTGTCATGATACCACCATCCATTGTGGAGGGCATTTTGTCAATATGCCCCACTCGAAAATGCCGTCCGCGCGACCACGCTGCACTATATATTTTTTACTGTACATTGAAATACTCAAATTAGATGTCGCATATAAAATATAGATACAACAAATCCTAAACACCTCATCACCTTTGGACTATATTCCCTCGATAATTCCCACTCTTCCATTGAGACCTCTGTCCCTTCGCAAGACGTTGCAGTCAAAGCTCCATGCAACCATCGCATTGACATGAACCGCAGCATCTCCTCCATGCCCTCGGGATATTGAATCGGTCAATGACATGTACTACATCGAAATTCAGATTGCGCTTCCTCTCGATCTTGCCTAGCAATCTGATACTTGGCGAGCCACGTCTCCATAGAGGCATGGTGCAACATAAAAAAGCGATTCACCTTCTCCTCCATTGTAGTATCCATTCTTTTTTCTATCCCATTTCCAACCATCACATCTCCAGTCAGTCTATCATTGTCCTTTAGCGACCATAGCATTTTTTTGTTTGGATCCACCGTTGGTAGCCATTGTGAAATATGCACTACTGCCTCAGACACCAACTAACCTTCAGCCATGCTACCTTCAGGCCGAGCTCGTTGTCGCACAACGCATCATACCCGTCGGAGTGCGGATAGACTTGACTACTTGCTTCACAATGCACTCTTCTTTAGTGGACAAAACCCAAGGAGCGCGAGGTAGCTGCACGCGACCATTAGCACTCGATTGCGGCCAAAGCGCCTCCATCTTACCTACCTCCTTCAAATCCATTCGTGCCCCTATAGTGTCTCTCTTTCCTGTGATCGTACCAGCTTGCGACGTTCATACGTGTTGGAGATCATCCAAGAAAACCTTCCCTGTGTTCATGATCCTCTGGCAAGAAAGCGGCGTGTCCTTGATATACCATTTTCTTCATGGTTCGTGACCTTCAGGAGTCTAACTGTGGCCCGCACAATGGACATGCATGATAACCTGAGGTAACCAGACCTATTTCAACACCACGACCCAATGAATACAAGCTTGAATGAGATAAAATATAGATATTACCAACGAGAATGGAGGCCTATTCACCTGAGCACTCTCCGAATCCTGGAAAGTCATGCATCGTCCACATGAGAATGGCTCGAATATTGGCAGATCGCCGACCATCGCGCTTGCTCATATCTTGCACAGTGACCTCCTCCTCCCACAAAATCTTAAGCTCATCGACTAATGGATGAAGATACATGTCCATATTTTTGACTTTGTAGTGGCCAGGGATGAGTAAGCTAAGGATGAGATGTCCTTTCTTCATAGAAAGCCATGGAGGGATATTGTAGTTGACAAGGACTATAGGCCACACACTGTAAGAAGTTGAGCGCAGACCGAATGGGTTCACGCCATCCATTGCAAGATCGAGCCGAAGATTCCTTGGCTCTCGGGCAAAGCTTGGGAAGGTAGAGTCAATGTGGCTCCATGCACCTGAATCTGCTGATATTCGTTGAACTCCATCCGTGGACCTATTCTGTGCATGCCACGTTGTCAAGCTCGCCATGCTGGACGTACGAAACATGTGGTTTATGCGGGGGATAAGCAAAAAGTGTCTGAGAACTTTTTGAGAGATGGTTTGCCCTTGCAAGTCTTGTCGATACCTGTGAGCACCACACTTTGGACATGTCTCCATGGTCTCGTATTCTCCTCAAAACAGTATGCAATCGTTGATACATGCATGGATGTTGTTGTAGTCCATGGGAAGCTTTCGTAAAACATGTCGTGCATCATCACGAGACTCAAGTATGGTATTTGCAGGTGGTAATATATGATATTTCAATAACATGGAAAAAATCATAAACATCTTGAAAAAGCACAAATGTTTTTAATAATAGTGCCGAAAAAAAATTCAACGAAGCATATATACAAGGTACCTAAATAACTCGGTCACACTCGCATCGCTCCACCTGTATTTTGCTTGCACACTTAAGAGTGCAAGCAGTGTCTTCAGGTAAGATACTCGGCACCCATCATATAATGGTATGGATGCTTCCTCTCTGAGCGGATCAGAAGTCTCGACATCCATGGGAATCGATGCATCGATCATTGCCTCCATCTCAGGCTCCAAGATTGTAGGTACGTCTGGAAGGCTGCCTGCTCCTCTGGCATTGACAGTATAGATTGGCCTTACAAGTGGTGGATTGGCTCATGCACTCCATCCATCGCACACCCATGAACTCTTCTAATTGGCCGCAAAGGGTGCACTCCTCCTTGGGACGAGACATTACCTCCCTGGATAGAAAATTTGCCATCTAGACCCAATCTTATTGTATATGGTATTAAATTAGCTTGCGAGTACAATGCATAATTGATATTAACTTTTTTTACCGTTTGCTAAAAATCCGCAATCGCCTGATCAATGATCTCAGATTGAAACTCGCCAAATTGTTGTACGTGTTCTATAGACAATCGACGTTTTCGTCTAATTGCCAGTGCTTGCATTGAGAGCAAGGACATGGGATACGCTAATTAAGATACACCTCACGATCTTGAACAACAAGACCTTTATCCTTTTTCATTTTGTCTACGTTACGATAAACAATTTGTTTTTGTTATCATTCTTTTTTTTTCTTAAATTGTTATCCTCTCCTTCCATCTCTCTCTTTTTTTTTCTTTCTCAAATTGTTATCATCTCCTTCCATCTCACTCTCTTTTTCTACGTTACGACTATGACCACCACCATGACTACGACTATGACCACGACCACGATCACGACCACGACTACGACCACGATCACGACCACGACCACGACCACGACTACGACTATGACCACGACCATGGCCGCGACCACCACGACCACGACCAAGACCACAACGACTACGACCACCACCATGACTACGGCTACGACTATGACCATGACCACGACCACCATGACCACGACCACGACCACCCACCACGACCACGACTATGACTACGAATACCACGACCATGACCACAACCACCACAACCAGGACTATGACTATGAATACGACTACGACTACGACCACGACTACGACTATGACTATGACTACGACGACCATGACTACGACCACGACCACAACTACGACTACGACCATGACGACCACGACTATGGGTAGGTTGCACTCACTAAGAATAGGATTGGTGATTCACCTCATCTTCTCTCCATCATCAATAGAATTATCCTTTACCATTTACAACTCACCCATCTTCTCTCCACACTATTGCACACTACAATCTCTATGAAGGCATGAGATTGGGATCTCCATAGATACCAAAGCATGATCTCTAGCTTGATGGTTGCATATATACTACTACTACTCATGGAATAAACCTTAAAATAGTTATTATGCTCAAATATATGCTTGTTAGAGCAGAAATTTGTTCCTAAGACTATTCTAAGAAAGAAAGATGGTTAATGATAAAAGAGTGTCCTTCCTTGCAAATGATTTTATATTATATTTATTAATTAAAATTGATAGTTGAAGATGAGTTTCCTAAGAGATCTTGTGGTGATGCTGTTTTAGTTTTGCAAAGCATATGAATAATGCTGTTTTAGTTTTTTATATTTGTCTTTTTAAGAAGAGATTGATTTTTATGGAATATCCAAAGTTATTTTTGGATTTACGTTATGAAAAATGAATGTTTTTCATACTGATAGGTTGATTGCCTTCGTTGTATATTTGCGTGGTGGAGGCTAGGACAAGCTCCATGTATGAGAGGTCTCTTTGCAAGAAGAACATTATGCTAGGAGGCACAAGTATGCTAGGGCTCTCTAGCCATATATCCCTTAGGTTTGTTGAGGATCGGCCTAACCCCTATGAGCCTAGGATGAGCTTATTGTAAGGTCATATTTACTTTTCTCTCTTTCTCTCCCTCTCTCATTTCCTCTCCCTCCCTCACCCTGATCCTCTCTTTCTCTCTTTCCCTATTAGGTTTAATGATTTTTCTCTCTCCTCTCCCTCTCTCATTTATTTTTCTCTCTTTCTCTCCCTCTTTCTCTCCCTCTCTCATTTCCTCTCCCTCTCTCACCCTCACCCTCACTTTCTCTCTTTCTTTATTAGGTTTAATGATTTTTTTCTCTTTTTCTCTCTCATCTCCCTCTCTCATCTCCCTCTCTCATTTTTTCTCTCTCCTTTGCCTCTCTCATTTCCTCTCCCTCCCTCACCCTAACCCTCTCTTTCTCTCTTTCCCTATTAGGTTTAATGATTTTTCTCTCATTTCCTTTTCTCTCTTTCTCTCCCTCTCCCTCTCTCATTTCCTCTCCCTCCCTCACCCTGACCCTCTCTTTCTCTCTTTCCCTATTAGGTTTAATAAATTTTCTCTATTTTTCTCTCTCCTCTCCCTCTCTCATTTCCTTTTCTCTCTTTCTCTCCCTCTCTCATTTCCTCTCCCTCCCTCACCTCCTCTCCCTCCCTCACTCTAACCCTCTCTTTCTCTCTTTCGCTATTAGGTTTAATGGTTTTTCTCTCTTTTTCTCTCTCCTCTTCCTCTCTCATGTCCTTTTCTCTCTTCATCTTCCTCTCATTTCCTCTCCCTCCCTCACCCTCACCCTCACCCTCACCCACACCCTCTCTTTCTCTCTTTTCCTATTATGTTTAACATCTTTTTCTCTCTCCTCTCATTCTCCCATTTTTTCCCTCTCCTCTTCCTCTCTCATTTCCTTTTGCTCTCTTCCTCTCCTTCTCTCATTTGTTCTCCCTCCCTCTCCCTCTCCCTCTCTCGTTTCCCTATTATGTTTTCGTCTCCCCCCCTCTCCCTCTCCCTCTCCCTCTCTCATTTTTCTATTATGTTTAATGTCTCCCTCCCTCTCTCTCCCTCCCCCTCTCTTTCTCTCTCCCTCCCTCTTTCTCTCCCATTCCCATTCCCTCTCCCTCTCCCTCTCCCTCTCCCTTATTTTCCTATTATGTTTAATATCTCCCTCTCTCTCCCTCTCCCTCTCTTATTTTCCTATTATGTTTAATGTCTCCCTCTCTCTCTCCCTCTCTCCCTCTTTCTCCCTCTCTCCCATTTCCTCCCTCTCTCTTTCTCTCCCTCTCCCTCTCCCTCTCCCTCCCTCTCATATTTCCTCCCTCTCCCTCTCCCTCTCTTTCTCTTTCTCTCCCTCCCTCTCCCTCTCTCATTTCCTCCCCCTCCCTCCCCCTCCCTCTCTTTCTCTCTCATTTCCTCTCCCTCTCTCAATATACACAAATTAAACCCTAAACAAGTAAAAGAGAGAGAGAATGGACTCACCGTAAAGATTTGAAGGAGGGTTTGGCAGCTCCTCTTTGCAACGGCGGCTCTTCCTCTCCTTCACGAACGACGGCGGCGGCGGCGGCGAGAAGCCTTCTTCCTCTCCCTCTCTCATCCTCATGCAAAACGGTCGCTCTCTCTCTCTCACTCTCCCTCTCGAAAAATTTCCCGAATGCGCGGAATGACACATGCTCAGGTTTCAGCCCGCTTTTTTTTTTTGTAGGGCGTCGCTATTTGTGTCGCTAATCGGCGTTGCTATGGCCTAGTTTCCTTGTAGTGACACACACACACACACACACACACTCTCTCTCTCTCTCTCTCTCTCTCTCTCTCTCTCTCTCTCTCTCTCTCTCTCTCTCTCTCTCAAGAAATGGAAGCAATAAGCAAGTAGATAAGAAGATTGAAAGTGGAAGATTCAAAAGTTGCATGCAACACAAAGATTTAGCTATCTATTCACTTTCAACACATTATACATATTAGGTTTAGGGTTTCCACTTTAGGTTGGGCACCTTCTACTCACTTTTACTTGTGACTAGATGCTTGCAAATACCACATCTCACGATTCTAGTCACTTAGTTTTACAAATATAAATATAAAATATGTCTTTAATTGTGAGAACAAAGTAGGAAAATTTCATAAGTGCACCTTATGGACAAGTAGTTCTTAAAATAATATATAAAGGATTTTAAAAAATAAATTCATTCACTTTGATTGGTTTTTTTGCTCCTTAATTCTAGCTTTGTATGTACCAAAGATCAAGAAGAATTTGTCTTAGTTTTTGCACTTGCTAAGTTTGGCTTGATCATCAAGTTTGTTGATGAAAAATGTACATTTCATGATGTTTCATGTGGTGTTACAATTATTACATCTAATTCACTATATTGTGGGCTATACAAGCTTAACAAATTATGCTAAATTTATTAGGGCATGTACTGTATACTATTTCAGATACAAGACTTTGACATGCATGATTTGGTTGTTTGAATTTTGCTAGTTTGTTGTACCTATAGAAATATGGCAGCCGTATCTTCATTTCTTAGTATTGAGGCACCAACAAAACACATTTGTGAGGGGTATATATCTGGTGAGTACAATGTGCTTCATTTCCAAAGATGATTTAGTTAGAGCTATTCGCAAATTGTAGCTGGTACATAGTGATGTTTATGATCCAACATACTAACTTTTGGCAAATACCCATACTTCATGACTTTTATTGATGATTACTTTAGGCATGCATGGGTAGATGTTTTAAAATCCATGCGAAGTTATATTTCAACCATTATGTAAGTATGGTAAGAATTACGTTGGATATAAAGTGGGCAATCTCATGAATTGTTTTGATTGAGGGGAGAAGTATATGTCTAAGGAGTTTAATGCATATTTGGTTGAACATGGGATAAAACACCAATGTATAGTGTTGTATATATATTGCAACAAAATGATGTGGCTAAGAGAAAGTAAAAATCGTAAAAGCAAAGAGAAGTATAAATCAAGAAAAAGACGCAAGGCATGGAATAATTTTCTTCATTTTTTGTGAATATCCATAATCAATTTTAATGTTATTTTGAGTCATGGGTAGTGCCCATATAAAATAATATTTTTTGCTAGGAAGTAAGACCCACAATTAGCAAGGGTACGAGAACTCGCTTTCATTAACTTTCAAGGCGATTGGTGTAATCTAAATACACATGTATGAATCAAGAAAGACAAACTTGGAGCTAAAACTAAAAACCCCATGTATAAAAGCTAGAAAGTGAATAAGTAAGCTCATTCTTATGGTGTGTAAACCCAAGAGCATGCTTCTCCTTCTTGCTTTTACTTTGTCTACTTGTGCTCCATCTTGAGAGTCAAGGAGAGTGAGAGTGTGAGAGTGAGGGAGAAAGTGAGGGACTTGAGAGGTGTCCTTGCATGTGCTTTTCTTTTCTTCCCCTTCTTAGGTGAAAGGTGGATTAGAGGAGAGATTGGGTTGCTTCTCTTATTCTTTGCACTTCCTCTCATAGATCAAGCACTTATAGATCGAATTAGAAGATATGGAGGAAAGGAGGAAAATCAAGCATCATAGCACGAATCATGGAGCCATCATCAAGCTTTCACTTCATGGCATCAAGGAAAAAGTAAGGTGCTAAGCTTACTACATCCTTATCAATTCATTCACTCTTGCTTTCATGGGATTGGGGAGGAGAATGGATAGAATGATGAGTGAGGGAGATGTATCGACAATGTGAGAGATATCCATTTTTAAGAACAGGATGAAGCGCTTGAAACGATCAGTGTCCTATCAAGTCTTTTTTTCAAGCTTATGAAAGGTATGGCATTTTGGTTCCATTTTGGGATGCAATGGAATCACCCATGATGGCATGCATTCTCTCTATCATGCATAAAAAATAGAACTAGGAATCCAAAATAGAATAGGAGCCCATACTCTGAAATGGATTAGAAGTGGAGCTCAAAATGAATGTGAGATAGGCCAAGATGGATGAACAAGGAGAGATAATAGGATTTTGGGTTGCAATTTTGGATTTGAAGTAGAGTAGCGATCTACTATAACCTTAAACAATAAAATCCTTCTTTTTAATCTTAAATTTTTATCATTGTTTAATACTCTGTGTGGGATTTAAGGGGCATGCATACAAGTCCAAAGTAGGGGGCTTGAGTTGTTCCCCTATAGCTCTCTCTGGCCTTTGAGAATTGAATAAAAAGCTAAACCTTTGTGTGTTAAATTTTCTCTAGGTTTTTGGGACGTGAGAATTGCAAAGGCCTTTATTGACTCAGACGATCGAAGTCTTTACCTAAGGCTATATGACTTGGTAGATTCAAATGGCTAAGGCCAAGGACATAGCATCCATTATCTTATTGATTAAAAAGGGCAATAGTTTAAATGCATCAACATATGGCTATACTGAAGCCCATAGGGCCCTTGCCAAAATACAAAAAGTGAATGGGGGCCAAAGGCCCTTAACTACATTTAGACATCCAAGGTTTTTTTGCTAAGGTATTAATTTCTTAAAGCCTTCAATTAGGTTGAGAGGTCTTAATTTAGGTCCTTTGGACTTAGAGTTGCTCATTAGGTTGCTTTACTAAGGTCATTTAAAGCAAGGCCTTGTGACAAGGCTTAAACCATTACTTGGGCACCCTCATGACCAAGATGGTAGCAATGTGCTTGACCTTCTACGAAGTCTCAAACCTTGAAATTATAGAGTCAATCTATTTTTGAGACAATTACATAGAGGGAAACTTTGGAGAACAATGCTTTGCAATGCGCATCATTTAAAGACACTAGACAATGAGCTAGATATTAGAGCGAGAACAAGTTTTGGGGAATCTATCAAGAGTAGGCCCAAGTGGGAAAATGCTACTATGACTTGCACTCCTATCCCTTGTGTGGATATTGAGTACTCATTCAATGTGATCTAGTCTAAAACTCTCTACATCTTAAGTACAATCGAGTCATCTTACACCAAGGTGGGGTGCAAATCCATAGGGTTGGCCCATTATACCCCAAGAATGGTGTTCTAGATTACCAATAAAGACATTTGTGTATATGCATGTCATGTAGCTTGCCATGCATTAATACACTCAATCCACCCAACAAGCCCACTATGATTAAAAAAATCTTTTAAGATATAGAGCTCAGGTCCACCAAGTGATGTATTTAACTCTTACTCTCGATATCATACCTTAAATTTTGGTGTTTTCTTGATTGAATGAGCAAAACAAGAACTCTAACTATATCTTAAGTAACTCCAAAACTCAATTTCTTGGATGCAAAATTCCTTAGATGGAGGGATGAGTTCCCAAAAATTTTGATCAATCTAATTGGCCTTATAACTCACTTAGGGGACCTATAAGTAAGCTAGAAGATTCCCATCATTCCAAAGGGAAACAAGAAAGGAAGCTATGTGAAGAAGGAACTTACCTTATCAAAGTTGAACCCTCAAAGTTTAGAGACATTTTAAGCAAGGTGGGACCATAATCTCAATGTTGAGCACTAGTCTACATACTCTCTAGGAAGAGATTAGCAATCTTGACTTTGAAGTCTAGCCCTATGGATTGGTGAAAAGGGACCAGTTCAAGGTAATACTCCAAGGGTACCTAATTGGACTAAAAACATTGCAATAGAAGAGGTAGTCCCAAAATGATAGTCATAATAACACCTAAACGATTACCCTAAGGGGCATCTCATTGCTACAAGATCCCTTTTTTCTTGAGAAGATTTAATACTCATGCGATTGGAACACCTTGCATTCCTAAAAGCATCATAACTTGTTCAAGCTTTAAAAATATTGGGAGAAAGGCACCAACACAAGCTCAAGTTGTTTCCATAAGGCCATCACTTTATCTTGCTCTAGTCACCAAAGTATTATTTCAATGGTGATTGATTACTTTAGCCATTAGTTGCAAGATCTTAGTTTCAAGAGGCTTAATTCTGATTGAAAGTCAAAACAATAATCCTCTATACAAGGAACTTGATTATTGCCATAGAACACCTCAAACTCTTAGATTGCCTTCATGAATACTGATACGATCTTAAGCCATCATGAAACTAAATGGACCCTAGCCCCACACAAAGTAATGAAAATATCCACAAGTAGTTGATGACACGAATGCAAGAGTAATTGGAATACAAAAGACTCTCAAGAGGTTGCAGTAAAGCCATAGGCTAATAGATCTTGTAAGAATTGAATGGACATCACTTGAGGATCCAAGATACCCTAACGAGCATACCATAGGTAGTGAGTATGGACTAAAATCAAAAGGCTAAATGAGCTAGGTAGAATGAACCATACCAAGAGCAAGTGCAAGAACAAAACAACATAAGGCAAATAAAAGGAGGAGGGATCGCACCTTGTGAAATATATGGTACATAGAGGGATAGAAAAGCATCCAAGAATCATGCAAAATGAGACGTATCTACTTAACCTAATGATCTAAAGAGGATGGAACCCATGAAGCAAGGAGTCACAAGAAAATGCTATATCCTCAAGACACTTTTGTGGCAAGGGGCTCTAGTAACTATGGGACTACAAATTTGACAAGATAGAATAAAATTTATTGGGCCATATGTAAATTCTAAAGGCATGTTGGGATAACATGTTGTCATGAGACTCAAGCCCATCAAGGAGAGATTATCATGAACTACAAGGTCTACGGAGCAATGGCAACAACTTAAGTGAGTAGAGAATCAACAATTGCATCTAACAAACTATTAGTGGTGCGGACACTGACTTCAACTAGAGGTTTGGAAATATCGTTGTCACATGTACTTAAGGCATTGGAGTTGCAATCAAGATGTTCAAGGAAAATTTTGACATGCACACACTCACTCCTAGTGGGAGTCTAGGGGACAAAAACCGTGCATCCTTGTGAAAGAATCCATCTAACAAGGGGGCACCATCTCATATCTAGAAACTACCTCACAATCAAAGACCTAGTAAGGACACTTGCACCCTTGAAACAACTCTAAGTACGACAAACTATTGCCCCTAAAATGGTGCAGAAGGCACACACAAGGGGTAGAACTTGAAATAAGAAAAGGGTCTCACATTTTAGGACAAGGGACTCAACAAACTTGGCAACATTTCAAAGGATCACTACATAACTACTAAACCTAGGAGAGACTATGCATGAGTACATAACACACCTTTCCAAGTGAGTGTGATGATGTTGGAAGCATCAATAACCTAAGGTTAGTTAAACTCTTAGGGCTTGGTGAGAAATTTTAAACAAGGGAGCTTCCTAGAATCATGTTCTCAACATGAAGGCTATCTTGCAACTAAAATTGCCAAGAAGAATTTCGACACATTAAGCAAGTTTAGTGAGTTTTGGAGAACCACACTCGAAGCTAGGCTTCTTAGGACAACTCTATTGAGAGTCCAGCAACCACTAGCCTATCACAACTAATAATTAGGGCACTTGAACTATAACCTCAAAGATTTTATTAGAAAAAACAAAAACCCTTTTTATACACACACACTTATTATAAAAAATCAAGGGAAAAAGAATAATGAGCATCGTAGGCTTCATGAGAGAAAACATAACAAAGAGCACAAAAGGAAACAACGGATCACATCAAACAAAACAAGGAAAAATAAGAGCCACAATTATGCAACAATAACAAGTGAATAACAAACCACATCAATACTAGCATTGATACAAGAGGGACAAAGGTGCCTTCAAGAACACACAAGGAGAACGAACCAAATAAGATGAATTCTTATAATAAACTAGATTGGAAAGCAAATGAACCTAGAAATAGATCTAACCTAGATAAAACATAAAAGGTGAACATGTAATAAGCCCACATATAATGACTAAAAACAAAGACAATAAAACTTAAAAGAGCCATGCTAGCCATCTAGGGCAATTAGGCCACATAGGGACACTTGTACACTTTTGGCCTACACTCTATCTAAAGAAAATACAACACCATCAAAAGACAAAGGGGGCAAGAAAGAAGAGAGGAGAGGTGGTAGGAGAAAGGAGAGATGGTAGAGCAAGGCAAGGTGTGGAGGGAGAGGAGTAAATATCATTACTTATTAGGTTCCTTGGTAACCCATGCTTGCACAAGTCCTAGTTCAAAGCACTAGTAATTTTTAATTGCTGAAGTTTGGAGAATGATAATGTGTATTGTTGGGCAAAAAAAATGGTGCATGCAATGAATCAATACAAAGCTATTATTCATATGTTTCAACAGAAAATGCAAGGTTTGATTATCAATAAATAAACGAGTTCAATTCATGTTTGAACCTAATTGAGAGAGAGAGAGAGTCTTATCATTTACAAAAGGCTAAATCACCCTAGGGGCAATAATAGATACATTTAAGTCTATGAAACTATCATGTTTTCCAAAAACGATAAATGAAACCATAATAAAAAAGTAAACATTTAAAGGAATTGGAGAGAGAAGATTTGGGGGGGGGGGATGGTATGGGAGTTTCAATCCCCAATGAGAGAGAGAGAGAGGGATGGTGGGTGTGTGTGGGTATGTGTAAGTAGTTGGGGGAAAGAAGGCTATAGAATGAAAGTACAATCCCCGACATGAGAGAGAGAGAGAGAGAGAGAGATGGCACAAGAATTGGAGAGGTTGCAAGAAAGAAAACGTGTGGATCCCCAACATGAGAGAGAGAGAGAGAGAGAGAGAGAGAGAGAGAGAGAGAGAATGGGAAGGAAAATTGGTGGGTAAGACAGTTGGGGAGAGAAATAGATAGATGGGTGATGGTGGTGTTGGTGAGTATGGTACTTGAGAAGGAAGAGATGTTAATGGTGGCGGTGGTGGTCTAATTGATCTTAGTGGAGACACAAACATAGTTTAAACTTTGAGGTCCTTTATGGCTTTTTTTTTATAAAGTTTGTCAGTTTTTGCTCGTCAATAGAGTAGTTGTAATCATTGCTCCTAACCTTTTAAGGCTCTTCTATCTTGCCGGTAGGTGTTCTACTTCATATACAAAAAACAAAACCTTGAGACATTTACTGTTAATAAAAATTATTTGCACACAATTGAGACGTAGCTTTACACATGTTAGCTACAATGAGGTCAACAAGAATCCAATAAAATCGATTACACGTACCCTTGGGCGTACCCACAAAGCAGAAGCATATCTTAGAGATTGGGGAGACACTCGGATGGTTTATTGCCGATATGTATGGGACTCATTTTGAGTAGCAAAGAATTCCGTGGTAAGTAATATATGCCAAATGGGCCTAATTGGAAGGCCAGTTGAATGCTGGCAAGTAAAGAAGGTTGGTAATAATATTTTTCATGGTATAAGAGAGCTGAGACCTAGCAAGTGTCGCCACATTGAGTAGAGACGGTGGTTGTTTGCTTGGTGAAAGGGTCTATCCTCACCCAAAGCAGGGAGAAAATGGAAGCCACTAAGATTGACCATACGATGACAATGGTGGGTGTCCTGTTTTGCCTGCCCATCAGTCCCTTCAAGAAAGGGTAGAGATGGACAATGACCCAAAATGCGAAGAAGAGCTTGCCAAAGAGGGGGCCCCATGATTCGTAGCCACTGTTGAGGGCATCCGATACTCCGGCTACAATACCCACCAGATTCACCACAATCAAGGTGGTAGGGGGGATGAGGAGCGTCGTCCATTTGAACTCATAGAGCTCCCCAAATTCATCTGAGTCGTCGCCCCCTCCCTTCGCAGTGACTGTGAAGTTGGTGTCTATCCCACCAAGCACCTTCAGGAGCCCTTGAAAGACAGCAAACAAATGAGCCGACACACCTCCTATCACCCAGAATTGCTCATTTCTCCACCAATCCTCAATGCCTACTCCACTCCACCGCATTTCCATTATACCAGTGATAAAAATTGACAAAAATAGGGAGATGAACCAAAGGCTCGCAAAGTTGCTTATCTGCAAAGGCAAGATCATTGAGAATAGGATTCAGTACTGGACGTGTGTGATGATGCGTTTACAGCTTTAGTTAGTTAGGCATTCAACTGCAGTTACAGCTGAAACTGACTATACTGACCGAAGGTATGATGAACTTTCCAGTGAGCAGACAGATGGCAGGAAGAACACAATAGGCCAACAAGGGTATTGAAGTGAGAGGGTAGACGATCGTGTTGATGTAAGCCAAACGCTGCAACCACTTCAGTCTGCCTCCATAACCATACCACAAGGGGCAGTGCTTACTGAGCAGAATCTCCACTGATCCAAGAGCCCACCGAAGAACCTGATGGAGACGATCTGAAAGGTTGATTGGAGCCGATCCTTTGAACGCAGGCCGTGTAGGCATGCAGTACACAGAACGCCAGCCCCGGCAATGCATCTTGAAGCCAGTCAAAATATCTTCTGTGACGGATCCGTAAATCCAGCCAATCTAATCAAAACAAAAGGAAACAATGTCAGTCTAGTAATCCGCTAGACTAGAGTCAACTGTCCTAGGAAGTGTGGGGACTGACACTTAGAAATGTACTACAGGATATTCGTGACACTTCCAATGAGCTGCTAAACTCTTTCTGCATTGACAATAGTACTAAAGGTGAAGCCATACTGCCCGCATACTTCTGTGTTGGCCCCATCTAACGTCAAATTTATACACCACAACCACAGATAAGGCATGATGCATGTAGCATGGGTGCCATGGGACAACAGCAAGGATCGATCTTTTTTTATTATAAAGTCAAACACGCTGACCTCTTTGCCCCAGTCTGTTTTGTCCTCATATCCACAACTGATGACGTGAATTGCCTCCGTCAGGAGAGAGCCAGGTGATGCAGATGGTGGCACCCCTCCATCCTCGTAGAAAGTAGAGGCCACAAATACAGGTGACTGGCCAAATTTCTTTTCATAGTTCTTCTGAGAAGGCAAGAGAGACTTATTGTCATCTTCATAACCTGAAATAGATCAACAGTAATTCTTCGTAAGGACCAGAATAGTAGACACTCTTCAGCATCAGATTTTCAAGATCAACAGCATCCCTCCTGCTGGCTCCCTGAACGCCAAAGTATTCAAAAGGATCAGTTCATATTACTAAAGCAGAAAGGATACCTTCTCCGCCCTCCTCTATGTCCTCCAAAGTGAACATCGGAACAGCAGAGTTGCTTCTTGCTGGTGGCTTCTTTGCTGAAGCCTGAGACTTGCTCTTCTTGCGAGGCTTGTTGCTTGGAGGGGCTTCATGCCCATACAATGCTTGTCTTCTGAACACAGTTCCTGTGCCCACATACACTGGACCTTGAACTCCATCTAGACCCTTCAAGTTGATCTGAGAAGAGAAACAGGACATGCCAATCAAAGCTATAGTGTTTTTTCTGCTCTTATTAAGCTAGAAATCCTATCGATGAGTGGCAATTACTCACATCAAAGAACACCACATTGTGATTCGCATAACGATCATGCAAATCAATACCATCAAATCTCTGAGGAAACTGCACATAGCAGACCCTCTTGCCAAGCTGTGAGTCCATCATAAAGCACATGGCTTCCCTAAGGGCCTTGCTGTTGTTGATGTAGTGGTCGCAATCCAAGTTCAGGAAATAAGGAGCATTTGTAAGAACAGCAGACACTCTCACCTGGAGAGTCAAACACTCCATCCAATCAATGCAGAGCTAAAGAACTGCTGAAGTTTGCTTTCAGTGCAGAAAAAAAGGGGTCGGTAGAAAGCTAACAAAATATGCACATTGCAGAGTCACATACCAGAGCATTCATGGCACCTGCCTTCTTGTGATGGTTGAAGCCTGGCCTTTTTTCACGTGAAACATAGACCAGCTTAGGAAGCTCATTGCCCTCAATATCATGTCCTCCAGTGTGACCTAGAAACACCTGGATCATAATTACCAGGTGTACCATGGTTATTCATATAGCATATCAACTTTGTGTATCCATATCCCATGGTTATATATGCAGCATAATATCATGAGTGCTCCATAATTACAAAGCATGACATGGGCATAAAGCTCCAGTTTTCATTATTTAAATACTGAGATTTTCATTCCAAAAATCCTTATTTACTTTTCCATGGAACTGTTACAGACTTTGAGGAAATAATATTTAATATACATATAAAGCTGTAGTGTACACTTTTGCCCCTGCCTGTTGCATTCTTCGGAGGCTCACACCATGTTTGGGACTCCGTATTTTCTAAACACGGCATCTCATTAACAAAGGTTGAGGGTCAGTCGAGCAAAGAACCACATATACAGATACCGTACCTGTATCATTCCAGGATGATCACGACTGTTGTTTCCAGGCCAAGGAGTACCATCCTGCATACTCCACCCTTCCTCTGGAATCTTATGTGCCTTTGCAACAAGACCGTTGATCCTGACTTTGAATTCTTCATACTCCCTCTGAAATTAAACGCATGGAACAGGTTTCACAGAACTGCAGGAAAAGTAAACATTGTGCAGATATCTATGACGTGTAAATGTAGGTATGCCCTAAATACGTGTAGTGTGTGTGTGTGTGTGTCGAGAGAGAGAGAGAGAGAGAGAGAGAGAGAGAGAGAGAGAGAGAGAGAGAGAGACCTTCATGGCTCTACGCTCCTTCACAAAAGTAGGCTGTACTTTATCTTTCAAGTAATCAATCTTCTGTGCAAAGTACATTTCAGGGGCACGAGGCTCAATGTTGAACTTTTTGCAGAAGGGAACCCACTTCCGAGCAAATTCTGAGGTCTCAGATAGTGTCTCAAAGGTCAGCATTGCTGCACCATCGTCAGACACATAGCATGACACCTTGTCCACAGGATAGTCGACTGATAGAATGGAAAGTACTGTGTTGGCCGTGACCAATGGTGGCTCCTTAAGTGGATCCACGGTACTCACATACACATCGACTGCAGAGAGTCGTGATGGTTTGCCCTCGGGCTCAAACCTACACCATATGGGATACATTTTAATGTGGTCCAATGAATACTTGCAAGCTGGCTATCTATTGATCATTGCAGCAAACTAATTACACATCAAAAGGAAAATTGGAAATGAAACAATGATAGAGACTGAAGGATGCAAGTCCATCTGTTTACTTCATTGCCCACATATCCATTGTGCATTCAGTCAATCAAAGTTTTACCTTAGACTGAGTCTATCCAAATATGTTTCTCTGTTGATTGGAAGCCACTTTGGGAATTGGTCAAGTATCCAAGATATGGCAAACCATATCTCGCAAATGACTGAGGTTAACCACAGTCCATAAGCATCACTGACAGAGTTCAATATCCGAAATCTGAGAAAGAAGGCTAGGATCACCAAACGGACAATAATGATGATCCTGTAGGGGTTAAGCCTATTTGGGGGTATCTCCACTTTCCTTGACAGAGGCTGTGTTCCATCATCGATCCTGGCAACGAAACCAAACAAAAACGAATTACACCACGATCCAACTTGTCCAGCCAAAGGGAGAAATTGATACACCAGTTGAAACTTCTTATAGGTCAGTTTACATTGAGAGATCTCCAGTTTGGCCACGGTCATCTGCATCTGTGGCACCACCTTGGTGTCCCCCTCCTTCTGTCATTGCCATCTGTAACTTTTCCTGTTTTGTCTTCCAAGTATCGAGCCTTTCCTTCCAAGCAATATCTCCAAACTCATAAGGGCTGAATTCTCTGCTCATATCCATACTTCTGGACCCCACTGAGCCTAGACAACAGTCACAATGATTCAGTTTAGAGCACTGAGTGCAAATACCAAGCACATATACATGAAGCAACATCGAACTAAGATCTAAGAGACGGGATGAAGGTGCACTAAACACGACAAGTCACGGTACCGAAGTAGCTTTCAGAACAAGTCAAAAGTGCGTACTTGGAATATTGGAATCCGCGTATGGCCGAGGCTTGCCAGGATGATCTGGTGAGGCGTCAAATTCACCGGAAACCTATTGAACAGCCATACATAGTAAATAACTCGTTCGGAAATAAATTTTGGAAAGAGGAGAAAAGGAAAGGCTGCATACATATCGAGAGTTGGTAAGGAGTGGGATTTGGGGAAATGTTGACACAGGTGGTTGAGGGACATCAGCACGATTCTGAAATGTTTTATCTTCAACCTTCTCCTCCTGGGTGTGCCGCCTGGTTTTGCCTTGTGCATCAGTGTAATTAAACTCATTTTCAAGGTCGTCCACATCATCCTCTTCGTCATCTCCAACGACTCGTGGACTTCCTGTTGAGATCAACATATAGCAGCTTTGCTTCAGATATGGTACATGCACGATAAAATTACGCATTTCTGTGGTTTGGTACTATATGGAAGCGCGCACCATAAGCAGTATGTACATTGCATAGGATCATCCAACGAGTTCGATCAAATATGTTGACCCTATTTCATGAGGTTGTGGAAAGAGCAGTTTGAGCTAAGGGATTGGGCTCACCTTTGTGTCGCTTATATCTCGTCTTGCATTGGGGGCATGCCTGGTTACCGTCCTTGCGCTCGTACTCGTAACAAGGTCTGCATACAGGGAAGGCACATTCGTTGCAAGCAACAAACAACTCGCCATTGATGGCAACCCCGACATCATCCCCGCAGATCTGGCACACTTGTCCCGCACTCGTTTGTTGTAGCGGCCTTGGCTGCAAGAAAGGGAGAACACTTTCTTACAGCGTCACTATACCTAATCACATATATATCCGGATGCAAGCATCCTCCGAACTGTACCGCCACCAGACCATTGGTTGTAGGAAAGGTTTTTTTTGTAAAATATAAGGCTTAATCTTAACACAATGGTACAGAAAGAAAATGCTTAATCTCCATGCAATGCTACCAAAAAAATGGAATGCACTCAAGAAAAGTTACGTATATGGTGCTCTTACCGCATGGGAATGCTCGGAAGGGATGACGACCAGCTGGTTGCGCTTGTAGGATCCTGCAACGAGACCTGCGTTGGCTTCCATTGGAGAAAAAGAATGCAGGCTCGAACAGAAGGCGACGGTTTATGTACCGGTCTACTAGTGGCAATCACTGGCCAAAAATGGAAACGATGAGGAGAGAGGCCATGGCAGGAGGCAGGATCATGGCCTTTTCTTCTCTCAACTCTTCCTTTCTGTCTCTCTCTTCCTCCCTGAATGAGGAGGACGAGAAGAATAAAGAATGTAGAATGGAAGAAGACGCAAAGAGTAGATCCGAAGGAAAATGGAAGGAAAGAAGAACGCCGAGTTGGTGGACAGTCAGTCATCGTCCCTCTGGACCGCGAAAACCAGCGGTTTTGTTTTGCCCGGTTTTGATACGAGGGCGTCACCGGCTGCTCCGGGTCCCACCCGTTCCCCCTCACCGACACGTGGTCCACTTCCTTGCCATGCTGGTATCGTGGACTTTTACTTCAAATTAGGGCTTCCTGGCCTTTTCATTTTCCCGTTTTAAAAATTAAAATTGTTATTTTTTATTTAATGATTATGGGCATTATTAAAAGCCTACCCTTCAACCGCCGCGACGTGGTCGATCTAACAAATGGTTGCTGCCGTCTCACCATCATTTTAAAACCATCTAATCACATCTAACTTAATCTACTAATCACATCAATTTGCAAAAACAGCTGCCTTTCCCCCCCCACTGGCCCACAAGAGCTTTTGTGACAAAGGAGCGGCTTCGCACAAGGACACACAACTTACTTGCTCTTTGCCAATAGCCATCATGTTTCTAGAAACGACCCTTCAGCTGTGAACACTCCTTGAGCAGTATGATTAATGGTATGCCCTACCTTCTCTCGTGAGAATGGTTGAATGGCGAAAGATCTATTGAAGCGTATACATGCAAAAAGCCTCAAGGTGTCTTTTTAGGGTTAGAGCCGTGACACATGCAGATCAATTCAACTTGTGCTAATTGACATGGTTAGCCAAATCGATCTATGCACACCTATATTAACCCTTACCACATTGTTTTCGGGACTAACATGGAGTCAATGGTTTACCCTTCTTTTGATGAGGTCATTCATGCACCTAAGCAAGTTAGGCAAACGCATCAATCAAGTAATGTTTTCATCATTTGTCCCACTCCAAGCTCTATTCTCTCTCCTCTTATCACAATCAAGAGTGGCGAGCTCCACCAAAAGTTTAGCATGTAGGGCCCACCAAGTTCATGTTCACTACTATGCAAGTCAATTGACCTTCACATGGCAAGGCTATATGAGTTCCTCCAAGCAATCTATGCACAAACTAATTGCATTAGCAAATCTAGATGCATTCTAAGAGGAGAGAGAAGTTCCAACATGCTAAAGAAAAAGGGGGAGATTGTGAACTTAATCGACACATGTGATTTGCTTAGTTGAGTTATGTTAGCAAACAATTATTCAAACTAGTGATTATAACTCGCTACACACATTTAACACGTGCTAGCAAGAGGTGTAGACAGAAAATCTAAACAATGTGATGCAATATGTGACTTACAACTACATTGACCAAAGTTGTAGTAAGTTGTGTATGAGTATAATTGAGAGGCGTGCATAAGTAAAGCCTGAGCTTTAAGTATCATGCTTTTCCTATTTATGAACATCCATACGAGACCTTGATTTTCTTGCATTAGCATGTATATTCGTTGTTCTCTCTTCTTTGCATGGAATCACTCTTGAGTGGAGCACTAATATTCTTCTTGTACTGAGCTCTTCAAGTAATATATCATTAAAGAAAGCAACAATGTCTCTCACCTTAGGTTGGTATAACATATCCACATTGTATGCACTTTCAAATTAGTTGGATTTGTGAATTAAATCATACCTATTGAAGTTTAATTTTTTGAAGTTTTTTGGAATCACTTATATATGCTAACTTTGTCTATCAAAGCTATCTATTTATTCTGATATGTTGTAAAATGAAAGAAATGAATTTGTGGCTACAATTGGTAGTCATTTAACTTAATATGGTTCATGATTTTTGGTGTTTAAGAGGACGTCAACCAAAAACATTGTGCAAAATGCATATGAACACCCAAATGTTAAGCCATATTGTAAATTCTATGGTTATAGTCGTTCTAATCAACTTATGGATGGGTGCATGAACTTTGCCTTCAAGTTTAAAGGTGTTGGTACTCCATACAATGATTGCTAAATCAGCAAACTAGTACAGTGTGAAAGTGGGTAGACAATTAACCCATCTAGTTTGATTTCAATAATATAGTTACCCACTCATGTATTGTGGGAAGTTACTCAAGGAGAGGTTCAAGAAAGGTGACTACTACTTGGGATTTGAGTACTTGGTAGCTTCATGGAATTCCCTACATGAAGATATTGGTTTCTAAATAAATGTGAATAGGGTCAAAAAGCATCATTAGTATCCTACTACAAGCTCAAGTCACCAAAACTCTAAAGATTGTTATTCTTTAATGAATTGTCAAAAAGCATCATTACTATCCTACTACAAGCTCAAGTCACTAAAACTCTAAAGATATTGGTTTCTAAATAAATGTGAATAGGGTCAAAAAGCATCATTAGTATCCTACTACAAGCTCAAGTCACCAAAACTCTAAAGATTGTTATTCTTTAATGAATTGGCTCTTTATCTTAGCCATTGGCACAACAAACCAAGTCTCCACCTTACTCAATCTTAAAGAAAAATTAGCCATCAAACCATCAACCATGCGAGTCACACAACACTAGTTGTTGCATCAAATATACATAATGTATATAAGGAGAAGCTCACTCAAGATCACAAGAAGAGAGATGGAGGCCAAAATGTTTTCTTATCGGTTTTTCTTTCTTCTTTCTTACACAATACAATGTACACAAAGTATAGATACTCTCTAATCTTGTTAGACTATGCTCTAGATGATTATTTCAGCCCCTAGATTATATTTTGTAGCTTAACACATACGTGGAATGATCTAAATCCTCATAACCTACTAGTTGCTCCATATGTAGCTCTTCTTAGAAATCATAGTGCAAGAAGGAACTCTTCACGTTCATTCACTATAAAACTCCAACCTTTGACTGCCAAAGAAATCATAGATCTAATAATTGCCATCCTAGCAACTAGATTGCGTATCTTTTCATAGTTTATGCCATATATTTGTGCATAGCCTTTCATAACTAGCATGGACTTATACCTACTAATAGAACCATTTGCATTATGCTTACAATCAATAGCTTTCTTGCCATTGGGAAATGGTGCCAAATCCGAAGTCCTATTGGCCTCTAATGTAGCCATATCTGTAACGTGCCCGCCTAACAGTTGTCTAGGCATGTTTTTAGTGGTCCATCAAGAGACTAATCTAAGTGATGCCGCCTGACACTCCCATGGAATGTTACGAGGTTTGTCGCCTAGGGTTTCTCGAGTCCTTCGCCTCGCAATGGAACGTTCACAGTTGTACCCATTACGATCGACCTAGAACTTGGGTTCCTAGTAGCCAAGGTCTCCTAACACCATTCTAGCATCGGGTTTTGGACATTCTACTTTACGCAGAGATACCCAAGCTGAAGCAGACCCATGCCACACTTGGTTCAAAGAAAATGGGAAACGAGAGGGATGCGCTCCTCAACCTCTCTACCCATAGGGCGTAGTCCCATTCTGGTACCCTAAAACAACATGAATCGGGATTCTAACCTAACAATACGTGAAGGTCGAACAACGGTAAAACCCTATGAGAAGCCTCCTAGTTCTCTAGGACCACCCTGCCATAGGATGGCGGGGTTTCCGCCCACCCACTTCCCTCAGTAGATGTTCTTTAGTTATCTAATTAACTCTTATCATTTATGTGTGACATTTAAAATCAACTTCATTAATTAAGCCTTTTAGGGAACAGGTTTCATTCGTGTAATTTATCGCACAAACACAAATACAGGGCAAGCAGTCCTTTGACAAACAAGTTCCTTGATTAATCCATTTAGGAATCAAGTACGATCAAGGCATTTAGCCCTAATATCATTGTTCAAGAAGAACATTCCTTTATTCCCATGGAAACTTGTCATCACAGACCCCTGCCATGCATTTACAATCAAGCACCAGCACTTGGAATAATAATCCAAATCACATCCCAACAATCAATTTAATGCAAAAAGCATTTAAGATGATGTTAGATCAATCAACAAAACAATGATATCCTTTTCCAACATTGCAGGAATAGTTGCGATAACCTTCCATCGCATATTCGCTCTCCCCCTTGGGATCTAAGTGATTCTATGCAAACTTTACTTAACACTTCAGCTAAGACACATGCCAAGGTCTCATACAATTATGCAAGAATGTAAATTCTATTGAGCACTTATATTGATCGACAACCCAACCTTTTTACCAACAAGTTTAGAAGTATTGGTATGTACTTGATCCCAAGGTCTCCTAATCCCTTGAGTTCTTCCCTTACCTTTCAGGCCTAGAGATATTGTTTGGATCTAACCCAATTCCTGAATAGGATTGATAAACATAGTCGCTATAGGATGGATCTCAAGGCATCGTATTTTTAGTCCTATTGATTGTTATTTGTACTAGTTGCACACAACTTCAAGATCCCAATGAATTAATAGTTCGTGACATTAGCAAGACTTTAGATATTCGAGATTGAGTTTTCCCTAGCCTAGATTAGAGATTCGTGACATTAGCAAGACTTTAGAGATTCAAGATTGAGTTTTTCCTAGCCTAGATTACTTACCATGCAATCCATCAAGCGTGCAAGCTACGACATACGTTCAATGTGGGGAAATACATATATATTATTTTCACAAAAAGGAGAGTCAGCACTACCTTGGAATGCTACTATGCTATGTACGAATTTGTCGCATAGCATCTAGATGCAATTTACTTCTCTTGATGCAAGCACTTCGCAAACTCCACCTTTCGAATGTTTGCGATGAATTTATCATTTTTAATAAACCATTCTTGTGCGGGTCTAATGCATCTTATGTGTGAATCAAAGCAATCATTCATCAATCTCAAAATACGTTCCTTACGACCGGTATTACAGTTGGATTGGCAATGATGTCATCGCCCTCGAGCTTTTGTTGCGGATTATGGGATTTCGGCTTGCATTCGACATTCCTTGCTTGGGGGCCATTTCCTTGTCTTCTTCGCTTTAAACGCAATCCCTACAAGACTTCAACTGCCTCTTTTTTGAATAGTGGGGCCAATTGGGGGAAAATTAGGCTGCGGCTAACCAATCGAAATGAGGGGGGAGAAAAGCACCACATATGATCACCCTCTAAGGAGGGGAAACGGGGAAGGAGCCTTGGAATATTCTTTCCCTCTCTCCCTCACCTTCTCTCTCCCTCTCTCTCTTTTTCTCCCTCTCTCCCTCACCTTCTCTCTCCCTCTCTCTCTCTCAGTCACCCTCTCTCTTCTTCTTCTCCTTCTCTCTCTTCTCACCTCTCTTTCTTCTCCTTCTCCTTCTTCTTCTTCTTCTTCTTTTCCCTCTCTCTTTCTCCCATTCTCTCTTTCTTTCCCTCTCTATCACCCTCTCCATGTCTTCCTTCAGCGTGCTGTGCCCTTTTATCATTGTGATGGGGGGTTTTTTATAGTGGGAAGGGGGGGTATTATTAGGGCGGAAAGAGATAATGGGGGGGGGAGTGAGATGGCACACGTGTGCCCCTCCCCCCATCAAATCCATTGTTGTCCTTGTTGTCATGGACATCTCCATCGTACTTGTCAGCCTCGCTGTGATTGCCTCCAGCTTCTCGTTAGTCGTCATCTTCTTCCTTTTCTCCCTCGCCACCTATCGGCGATGACAGAGGGGGGGGGGGGGAAGAGTAATTAAGAAAATTTGCATCATCCTTAATAAAAAGGGGGGGATAGGAAATATTGCATCCTCTCCCCCTTATAGAACTTGAGATGTCCCCATCTCAGAAGAATTGGGGAAGACAAGCACTAATGGGGCTCAAGGCTTGTGGGTTAGGACCCATCACTCTTTCGTTACTCACTCATAAGCATATGGTCTCTTAAAACAACCACTTATTGTATTAGATATATTTGAGTCTGGATTACAAGAGAAAAAATTATTGTAGTTACATCTCGGGAATATCTTCTAGGTTTTTCCTAGGTATCTCGTATATACTGGATCACTGGAGCTTGTACAATTTCATTCCTTGTAGGTTCAAGTTCTCTTCAAGTCCTATTGGGACAATTAACGTGGATATGTCCAATGTTGTGGCACTCGGAGCATTAGTGTTTAGGGTGCTTTGAACATTCCCTTTTGAAATGACCTAACTCCCTGCAATAAAAACAACACGGAGCTTAATCACTTGTGGTCACAAGATTCCTGGTTGGCCTTGGCAGGATTTTCTTCATTAGACCAATTTGCCTTAGGATCCTTTTAGCGGATCAAAGCGGTCCTTCTTCATTAGACCAAATTGCCTTACGATCCTTTTAGCGGATCAAAGTGGTCCTTTATCTCGAAAACTCTGTTTCTAGATTGCCATTTCCTTAGTTCGGGACTGAGCTCCATGGACAATCGACTTTGCTTGCAATAGTAAAGAATACTTCCAAGCCTTGACATTCTGGTAAGACCCAATCCATATTAGTTGAGAAGAAACGACTTAAGAGAAATTCATTGGAAGCTATAATTATCATTCCTTGCTAGAGTATCTCTAATCATTTGCAAGTTATAGGCTCAAATAAGATGCAACTCATATTACTCAGGTTCACTGTAGTTACAATAGTAAAGTTTATTCCAATACAAGCTGTATTTCATGTCGACAAAATTTCTAGGATTTCTAATCATCGTGAAGAGGTGTTGTAGGTTCTAGGTCTTTGTCTTCATTTGATTCCTCTACATATCCAAAGACTGCACTTATGTAGCTTCGTTTTCTTGGAGGCTCCATATATTCTAGACTTAAGTCAGGGCAGTCTGTTTGGACATGTTCTAGCTCATTGTAGTGGAAGCATCGGCGGTTGGGACATCTCCTACGGATGTGCCCTATCTCTCCGCACATGTGTAATCTCTTGTCCTAATCTCTCAGGAATAATCTTTGCTACAATTGCCTGATTTAAGTTCTTGGATGATTGGAGTCACTCGAAGTAATGCATCTTGCAAGTTTGTTGGACGCATTGCTTTAAGATGGTGGTTTAGAGGAGTGTTCAAGTAATGACAAAACTTGGATACTTACTGTGCAATATTCATAGGCGGTACGTATTTTAGTAGGGTTACAAACTTTGAGTAGTAAGCTTCCACAGTTAATTCGAACTGCTTGAGCTTGAAGAATTCATTCATCCCCAAAGTTTGGTAGGTTGGTGGAAGGTATCATCTGTGTACATCATCTTTCAGCTGAGTCCAAGTGACAATGACTTCAAAAACACCTTGATCTTTGTACCATTGCTTCCACCATATCCGAGCCTTGCCAACTAACTTAAGTTTGCCTATCATTGCTTGATTGGTAGAGGCAGTTCCTGAAGCTGAGAAATAATCATCCATCGACTCAATCCATATCTCTGTCTCTACTGAGATGTCTATCCCTTTTCCATCAAACTCGAGTGCCTTCATTTGCTTGAGAAGGAATTACTTCTCTTGCATGTCAACATTCATGGCTGTAGAAGGTGCCTAACAATAAAGCCATACCACTTAGGTCATTCTGTTTTAGATATGTCTACGAACCATACATTAACCAATCATGTAGCATTACGAATTTTTTCTCTGATACCAGCTGTAACATGCCAGCCTAGGGGTTGTCCAAGAACATTTTTAGCGGTCCATCGAGAGACTAATCTAAGTGACGCCGCCCTGCACTCCCATTAAATGTTACGGGGTTTGTCACGCCTAGGTTTTCTTGAGTTCGTCGCCTCGAATGAAATGTTTGCGGTTGTATCCACTAGGATCAACCTAGAACTTGCGTTCCTAGTGGCCAAGGTCTCTTAACAGCATTCTAGCGTCGAGTTTTGGACATCCTACTTTATGCAGAGATACCCAAGCTATAGCAAACCCATACAGCACTTTGTTCAAAGAGAATGGGAAACAAGAGGGATGCGTCGCTCAACCTCTCTACCCATAGATTCTAACCTAACAATTCCTAAAGGTCGAATGATGGTAAAACCCTGTGAAAAGCCTCCAATTCTCTAGGACCACACTACCGTAGGATGATGGAGACCCATCGGGGGTTCCGCCCACTTACTTCCCTCAATAGGCGTTCTTTAGTTATCTAATTAGATCATATTACATTTATGTGGATGCATTAGGATAGGAAAAAACAAAGAAAAGAAAGAAAAACAAGCATTGGGGTTTCTGCTATCATAACAGGACAAGAGGGTTTGATTTGTTTGCCGATTTGTATTTTGGAGTTTATTTGCTATTCTAGCTATATATAACTCTTTTCCTCCACCCATAGCTTCGATCTAAAGGTGCGTGCAATAGGTCGTGACCTAAATCATGTGATTCAAGCAATTTATTGTTGCATAGACCAAAATTGCACCGGGTTTGATCTGTCCAAGTGACGACGATTCCTAGAATCGGCCCTTGGCCCTCAGCTCTCGGCCCTTCTGTATTTGGCCATTTGGCCCACCACCATTTAGACGCTTAGGACTCGGCCTGGCCAAATCAACCATTCGGTCCATCTTACTTAGACACGTGAAAACTCGGCCCTCGGCCCCAACCCCACTCGGACAATTCGGCCCAGGCCGAATTCACCATTTGGACCAGCTTTGCATTTAGCTCACTTAACTCAGCCCTCGGCCCGATGGATTTGTCCCACTACCATTCGATGATTCGGCCCTCGGACAACCACATTCGGATTGGCCAAATTTGACATTCGGATGAGTTGCATTCAGGCCTTTCTCATTCAGCCCTCAGCCATTCGGACGGGCCAAATCGGACATTTGGCCCGTGTAATTCGGACATGCTAGGTCAAATTTGGATTTTTTTCAAAATTTTAACATGTAGACACTAAAACTGACCCAAAGACCATATAGAGCCAAAAGTATATCATAGATCTATCATTAGACTGAAATCTAGAGCACGTAGTTCAAAACTTGGCTACAAACGATCCTTCAAATTGTGCATGATGTTTACCATAACGGCCCTGTGGGCTGAGGGGAACTGCTCGCCCCCCTCCGCACCTCCCCCTAGTAGGTTGGAGAGAAAACACACATTGTGAGAGGTCCTCCAAATTAGATCCTAGTGTAGTAATGGCTCTACATAAGAATAGATTCTCACTTGTAGAACAACAACCAAAATCCCATACCCAAACAAAGACAAATAGAGACCTTAGAATCTCAATGGGCCAATCTAGCCAACAAGGGCAAAAAGGCCGTGACACCACAAAAACATGTATATGTTGCATTCGGATTGCATCTAGTCAAAGCGGAATGGAACAACATCAAGCTACAACTATGAGGATGACTAGACATGACAGTCCTGATGATAGATGCACCTTGAACAGCACTGCACAGATGACCCAAGACATCAGTAGAGAATCCACATTTGGTTGTGTAGTTGGGGACTCAAAGGCATGGATCAGAAGGCTTAAATTTATAAGCCAAGACATGAAAGATAAAGACATAGTACCACTTGCTTATCTTAGGGTTAAACTCACAGCAAAAGGAGAGCACTGTGTTGATGCTCTCATAGATGAAGGAGCAGATTTTAATATCTTGATCTATGAAGCATGGACTCTACTAGGCTAGCCAAAGCTCACACTGACTAATGCAACTCTTAATCCTTCTGGGGGACACCTACAAGCCCTTATAGGGAAGTGCAAAATCCTTGTAACTATTGAAACGGAAAGCTTGCCTATCCTATTCCATGTTCCTTCAAATAGCGCAATTTGTGGAAAGGAAACCCTCTTAGGAAGACCCTTCAAAAGGGCAACCAAGTGTGAGGCCAATTATGTAGCACAGAGGGTACACTTGACACTATCGAGTGTGAGGATAATCGCAACCTTTAGCAAGGGTGACCTCATTAAACCTTGAGGGAAAGATAAGGAATGTTCTGACATACCAGGCAAGCCTAGTAATGAGAGCAAGGACTTGTTGAAAGAGTCGATACAAGCACATGTTGAATAGAGAGAACCGGTGAGCGAGGCCATGCTTGAAATGAGAAGATCAGGAGATAATGCCAAGGACATGCTTTGGACTTACAATTATTGTAGAAGACCACAAAAGAAGCCCAAGCCTTATAGACGAAGGTGTCGATGGAGAGCCAACACAATGCCGCAATGGATATCCAAAGCATTACTACGTGCTCAAGGGTATTATGCAGGTAATCTATGGATTTGGATACCAAAGCCCCCTGCTAAAAACCACCTCTGTTAGCTGAAGGCTAGATCATATCAAAAGCAAAGAAGCGTAGGAGGAAATCTAAACGAAAATCCAAGTCTTCACTCAATAACGTTGGAGTGACTAAGCCCCTCACGATTGAAATCAAGAAACCAAACATAACTGTTCGAAAGGTAGATCCTTAGCCTAGCGTGCTTAATAAGAAAATGTTGGATGTAACCATCAAGTGTGCACAAAGACCACTAGTGCCCAAGGAGTCTTTGACTTCCCAAGAGGATAATGAGCACCACAAGCACAACGTTGCTCATGATAAGGCTGATTGCTCAATAAAGCAAATGGCAGAATTGTCAAACAACAACGAGCAAATCTTCCAACCACTGCCAAGTCCACCTAGGAGTCCCAAATCTGCTACACCCTCTTTCCCTAGACGGACACAAGAAGCACAACAGTAGTCGTTAAGTGCAGCTGCTCAATCCTAATCTCTATCTTCATCTGAGCTTCCAAATGTCCAAGGTGTGGGACATAACAACACCCCTAATTCTCAACATAGGGATATGCTTGTGCAATCCACCATGGCTATCTCAACTGATGTTCGATTTGCACAAGTGAATGCTCAAAGGGCATCAAAAGACACGACCACGTCCAATCTGCCAAAGGACTGGACACCGCAATCCACCAATAGTAACCAGTCTAGTGAACTAGCTGCTACTACTTTCAATTAGGAATCACAGTAGTCATAGCCTTTGGCCATGACAACGCCCCTTGCGAAATGTGTCCTTAGCAATTCACCTATAAAAGAGGTGTTGCAACCAACATCCTTGACACCTCCAGCACTTCCAAAGCACCTAAAGCCTAGGCTTGAGAAGAAATCTCTCAAAGATTTGGTCAAGGAGATGGCACATCTGACCAATGAACCAGATATGAATTGCATGATGAAGCTTGATCACAAGCTGACAACCATCACACGTGCATACGTCCATGTGGACATTGAAAGGCGTGTTGGGGGTAAAGGCACCTCTGCCTAGCCGCCCGTGTATTACTACACTGACAGTCACCGCCACTGCATACTGCAAGTGGTGGGCACCCATCACCGTCACTTTATTCTTTATTCTTTTAGTGATAGTTTGAATAAAGGAAGGCCCCGTCACACATTGTGACTGTTGGAGTTTCCATTTCTTGTCTCTCTCTTTCTTGCTCTTGCTCTCTCGCCATAACTCTCGAGTGCAAGCTTCGATCCTTCTCACCTTTCAACTGGTATCAGAGCACGGCTTCCCGACTCTTGAACTTGGCTCGTGGCATTCTCGGCTTCCCTTTGACTCCCCACTTGCATTGGGTCTCCTTCCCGGCAGCCATAGCTCATTCTCTTGAGCTCCCGTCACTCCTCGACTTCTCGAGCTTCTTCTCGGCCTATTGAGGCACCACCAGGGCATTAACATTGAGGTATTGCTTCATTATTTCAGAGATTTATTTCAGTCCACATGTCTAGGCAAACATGGCAGCTACCATAACCTTCATATCTCTTTGCCACCGGTTGTGGGCTGCTAGAGGCTTGTTCCCAGGCCCCTTTGGCTCATGTTTGAGCCCTCCAACCACTCCAGATCTGCCACGTGGACCAGCTACAACCCCATGCAAATCTACGCCTGTTTTTTTGGATAGCCACACACTCCGCCACTTCAGCTCTAGCTCCAGCTTGGCATCAAGTTTGGGCTCCATTTCGGGCTTCTTGCACATGTTTTTGTGGGAGCTTTCGCTCAAACGCCAAGACCCACGGACCGCTTATTGCTTCAAGTGTTTCAAGCGAGCTCTAATGGCTATCTCTCACCTAGCCGGTTGATCCTATGAGTGTAGTGAGCTTACCTTGATGCCAATACGAGTTGCCTCCTTTCTCACACACCCCGATAGCTCCACTATCCTAGATGCGAGCTCAAGCATCCTCAAGCCTCCTCCATCTCCAAGCTCCATCCTCCATAGCCGCGCACGCAAGAAAAGAGAAGAGAAGGGAAGAAGAGAAGAGGAGATGGTGAAGAGCTTCACCCTCTTGTGTCAAGATTGTGGGAGATAAGGAAGGAGTCTCACTTGTAGCTTTCTTGCTTGCACAATGGGGGAATACACACAAAGATGGAGGCTGAAAACAGTTTTCCTCTTCTTAGTTGTGTAAGCCAAAAGAACTCTCGTACATAGAAATAGAAGAACCCTATATATGGGTCTCAAACCAAACTCAACTAACTAAGGTGGCATACTAACTGAGCCACGAACTAGAGTAGATAAGGATAGCTATCATCTAGCTATTATTCATGGGCGGTGTACCAACCGCATCTACAGCTAACAAGTCGGTGACATAAATGCACAACGGTCACCCTGGCATATCATGAGTGGAGCTCGATATCTCAACACTCCCCCTCGAGCTCAATCCCAATTCCTGCACACCAAGCAGGTCTCTGAACTTGCGCAGCTTCTCTGCGCCCAATGCCTTCGTAAATATGTCAGCTACCTGATCCTCTGTGCTGACATGAACTAGATCAATAAGACCTAGTAAAACCCTCTCCCGCACATAGTGATAATGTACCTCAATGTGCTTTGTTCTAGCATGATAGACTGGGTTATTTGCCAAGTGTATACTACTCATGTTGTCACAATAAATGACATCTGGCCCATCTGTAGACTGATGCATATCATAAAGTAGCTTATGCAACCAAGCTACCTCACATGCAACCATTGCTGCGCCCCTGTACTCAGCCTCTGTGCTCGACAAGGCAACTATAGGCTGTTTCTTGCTGCTCCAAGTGACTGCAGCACTTCCAAAAGAGAACACATATCCACTGGTAGATCGTCTATCAGAAATACTACCAGCCCAATCAGCATCAATGTATCCATGCAACTGTATCTGAATCCCAGTCTCATAAAATAGTCCATACTGCAATGTGGACTTCACATACCTGAGTATGCATCTAGCCGCATCCAAATGCGGTTTCCTTGGAGCCTACATAAACTGACTTACCAATCCAATAGCATAGCTCAAATATGGCCTAGTAATAGTCATATAAATCAAACTTCCTACTATGCGTCTGTACATAGTAGGGTCTTCCAGAAGCTCACCTGCATCTGCGCTCAGCTTCACATTCTGCTCCAAAGGAACTGAAATAGGCTTACAGCCTGTCATCCCATATTTGGACAGCATGTCCAATCCATACTGCCTCTGCAAGAGCCGTATCCCACTTGGTGATCTAATCACCTCAATGCCCAAGAAATAATGCATCTCTCCCAAATCCTTCATCTCAAACTTCTGCTTCAATAGCATTTTCACATGAAGGATATCTTCATCACTGTCACCTGTCATAATCAAATCATCAACATAGATGACAAGTAGCATAATACCTTTCTCTGTTTTTCTCACATAAAGTGAGAAATCTGCCTTGGAAATCTGAAAGCCAATAGTGACAAGATATTGTCCTATCTTGTCAGACCATGCTCTAGGTGCTTGCTTCAAGCCATACAATGCTTTCTTCAACATGCAAACAAACTCAGGATGAACAGCATGCACATAACCTGGTGGCTGCTCCATATATACCTCTTCTTGTAAATCACCATGCAAGAAGGCATTCTTTACATCCATCTGATGTAAAGACCATTCCTTTGATGCAGCCATAGCAATGACTGCTCTTACGGTTGCCATCCTTGCAACCGGACTGAATGTTTCTTCATAATCAATGCCATATGTTTGTGCATACCCCTTGATTACTAGTCTTGCCTTGTATCTGTTCACAGAACCATCTGCATTGTGCTTCACCTTATAAACCCACTTACAGCCAATTGCATTCTTACCTTTAGGCAAAGGTACCAATTCCCATGTAGCATTTGCTTCCAAGGCATCCATTTCTTCATCCATGGCTTTCTCCCATTTTTCTTTTCCCATGGCTTGCTCAAAAGAAGTGGGTTCTGGTTCCTGTATCACTTTGACCATATATGCATAGTGAATGGCTGTAAATCCATCATATTTCAGCCTATCCACAAGATACCTAGCTCTGGTAGACTTGCGCAAAGTAGGTTCACTCCCAGGTGCTCTCAAAACATCCCTGGTCTTCCTTACTCCAGGTGTAACAATAGAAGGAATACTCAACTCATCATCAATGCTCTGTTCTGAGCCACTGGATTCACCATCCACATAAGAGTGACCTACATTCACATCAACCATGGGCTGATCTACCTTCTCTTTTCCTTTTCGTGATACCTGAATACCACTATCTGCATTGCTTTGAGAAGATTCTCTTGATCTCAATCTGCCTGTCCATGGCAAAGAATGTGAACCACTGCTAGAGGACGTTCCAGGTCCACTAATATTTTGTGACTGCTGCTGTGAATTCTGTGCAGCATTACCATTTTGTGCATCTACATCATCAATCACATTTATTGGTTTATACCAGCTACTCATCTCATCAAAAACAACGTCTCTGCTCACTGTAAACTTACGAGTTGAAGGGTTATAGCATCTATATCCTTTCTGCTGGTGGTAGAGAGTAACCAATAAAGATGCACTTCTCAGCTTTTGGATCCAACTTGGATCTCAACTCATCTGGCACATGAACATAGGCAATGCAACCAAAAATCTTCAAATGAGAAATATCTGGTTTCCTACCAGTATACCTCTCCTCTGGAGTCATCCCATGTATTGCTGCAGTGGGAGTCCTGCTCATTATGTAGACTGCTGTAGCAACTGCCTCAGCCCAATAAAAATCAGGCAGGTCTTTTTCATTGAGCATGGCACAAGATACCTCTTTAATATGTCTGTTTTTCCTTTCTACAATTCCATTTTGTTGTGGGGTATGACTGCATGAATATTGCTGCTTTATGCCATGCTCCTGCAAGAACCTTGCAAACTCATTTGAGAGGTACTCTCCCCCTCCATCTGACCTTAGGCATTTTATTTACAGGCCTGTTTCTTTTTCAACCATAGCTTTAAGAGTTTTGAAATGCCCAAAAACTTCACTTTTCTTTTTCATAAAATACACCCAAACTTTTCTGCTATAGTCATCAATAAAAGTGACCAAATAATGACAGCCTCCAAGAGATGCAAACGGCGACTCTGTCCTAAGCACTGATGTCGTTCCTAGTTGGGCTAGGCCCACTTGCTCAAGATCTATGGCCCCTACATATTCTAACCAGGCACGATCACATTCCATGCGCATGACTCCTCGCTCTATCCTAAAGACACTCTTTTTCTGCGGCTTGAAGTCTGCTCATTTTTGCTCTATCTCTTGCCCCTCAGTGTCGTACTCCACGGTGTCTACCTCGCCCTCACTTTCGTCATTGAAGGATTAGTAGTCTTCGTATTCATCGTTAGAGTCCTCTTTGTCAGACTGCTCATCGTCTCCTAGGGCTTGGTATATCTCTTGTCGTTGGTCAGGAACTAGGGCCCAATTATACATGAGGTTTAAGTCATGCACTCTGGTCCATTGCCACTTGGATTCATCTAGGAGATCCTGGAGTGGTTTGAAGTTGGCAGTTGGATTGCCAGCTAGCTCGTCCGTTAAGTATTCCAGTATCTCCTGGAGTTCCCTTTTGTTGGTTGGGACTTAGAAGTTGACATGTTTAGGTTTCCCACGAAGGGTTCCTGCCATCATGCAGACTGGTGCGGAGGGTATGTCGTTAGACTTGCCGATTGTTTTGATGGCTTGCTCATACACCTCCTGATCAGAGAACGACAGGTCGATTGTAGCGAGAACGTGCATCCAATCCCGCTCGTCCTCTGGGCATGGGATATACTTGGTTAAGGGCCCATATGACTTCTTGACCCGAGCGTTACCCTTGAGCATGGCAGAGATGGCATCTAAGTCGATTGGTGAGGTCTTCCAAGTGTCCATGTCTATTCTCATGGCATCCATTCTATTGCCAAGGAAGATCAAGTCGTTACCCCAATCTTCGATGACTCTAGTGTTACGCATACAGGGTCGGCCTAATAGGATATTGTAGTCCACTCCCTTCATGACTATAAAGTCCACAGAGAACTGGACACCTGCGATCTTCATTGGCCAATTCTTGAGCACCCCGAATGGCTTGACTCTCATGCCATTTGCTAATGTGACATTAAACCTAGCAGTTTTGATAGGCGGGTTTCCCCAAGTCTGAAGCACTGTGTGACTAAGCACACTAACCCCAAATCCCATGTCCACGATTCCCTTTCTCGTTGTATCGCCTAGGGCTAGAACCGGTAAGACCGCATGCATCTCGGAACCTTTCCAGAAGGCATTGATGTGTAAGGATTTACGCATAGAGTGCAGCGTCAAACTCGGTATTTGCATCTCTGCATCATGGTCATGAGGGTCTGCCGTGACCTGCTCTCGTGACCCTTCAACCCACTGCTTAAGATCTTGCCATAGGGTGGGATGCTGCCTAAGTAGATCTTCCAAGCTAAGTGTTACAGGGGTAGTCACTAACGTGGTCAGGAGATCGTTGGGTGCTCATCTCTCTCCTAACCTGGATCGTCCTGACCAATGGCCGTGACTGACCTACGGCCCTGTAGAATCAAGGCTTGGCCCTAGCGGCACTGCTTGTGGTGCAGTTGCTTCCCCCGACCGTGGTTGAGGAGGTGAGGTTGGCCTGCTTATGCTGGAGAGATCGTCGATTTCGTCCTCTATGATGGGCTTAGCGTCTTTTAGATGCTCTTGAGCCTTCTTCACCCATTCCTTCACTTTTTCTATGGCCTCTAACTGTCACTTCGGATGCGGGTATTCCCCTACCTTAGCACTTCCCTTTTCGGCCATCTTAGGGGCTGAAGTCTTTGCCTTCGCGTCAGAGACCTTCTTTCCAGTAGGCAAAGTTGTAGCACTCTCCATTTTTAGTGTGATTTTAGCTTCCGACCTCTTCTTCTTCCGCCTGCGGCTTTTCTTCCCTATCGAAGCTGCGTCAAGGTTGCTAGGTCCTGGCAGTGATATGCTGGCCTGCTTTATCTGGGAACGGGTCATGACCCCATGACCCGTAATGGAATAGGTGTCGCCTCCCCATCGAGGTTCTCGACTCCAAACAGCCCCAATGGGACAGATGGTATGTTGGCTGAGCTAGAAGACGGATTTCGCTTTGGGCAATCGACAAAGAGATAAGTGATTCCGCACTCAGTACACCTTTGGTCAGCCTTGTCTCTGTTTGCTGCTCCCTTTCAGGGCAGTGTGATGAGACATGACCTGGGTGACCACAAGTCCAGTAGGTGATTGGCTCCTGGGTCTACCCTCCTAGGCCTCTACCTCGTCCTCTCCTTAACGCCATCACCGGAACGGGGTGATAATCCATGAGGACAGCGTTGCCCTCATCGTCATGCAAGATGTAAGGGCATATGTAAGTTTCTTCTTCATTTGGTTCTTCCACATAGTGGATTGGAGCATTGCTCGGTGGATGGATCACGTAAGGACCAGGTGGTTTGGGTATGCCAGTAGGGTTTATGTCCATCCTAGGAACAGCTGGCTTAATGTCGTTAGGCGCAGGGAGGTCCAATGGGGTTCCCCTTCCGAAGAATGGCTGCGGCCTGTTCGCTAGGTAAGGCTGGCCATAGGGTTGTGAGTACGGAAGTCTTCTTGGTAATCTACAATGCGCGACGTCATAATCGAACCTACCGCAGTTAGCACAAGGTCTTGACCTAGGGTCTTGACACTTGGCTGGCAAGTGGTTTCCGCCACAGTATACACATTGGACGTGTGGACGCGTTGGTCGTCTCACCATGTCTTGCAACCTGGCTAACTCCATCTTTACATCAGCCAAGTCTTGGTTCGTCTCGATGGCCTTCCCCTTATCTTGGGATGATGGGGCTGTTTGCTCACTAGAGAGGCTGACTCTCTCTCTGAGCTTCGCGAGTTGGTCTCTTCTAGGTTCGAGCTCCTGGAGCTCCGCTCCTTTAGCTGATCATTGACTCTGATGGCTTCCTCAAACACTCTAGCTAGCGCGTCTCGCTGCAAGCTCGAATTGCCTGCCAAAGCCTTATATAACTCCTCGTCTTGAATTCCACTGATGAATACAATCGAAATTGCTCTTTCAGTCGGTCGCTTGCCCATAGGGATTCTCTTGAAGAGACTCCTCATGTGGGTTACGTAGTCACGAATGTCCTCCTTCTCTTTCTGCTTGACGTTCATCAAGCATACTAGCAGATTGTCGGAGTATCCAGGCTCGGCAAATCTCTTAATGAAGAGATCCTTGAGGCCACTGAAATTGGCTCGTTCTACGGCATCTAGGCTTGTATACCAAGTCATTCCCTTGTCGTCTAAGCAGAGCCCGAATGCTTGAGAGCGCTGAGTCAGGTCGTTGAGGCTGTTGGCTTCACAAACTTGCTCAAACTGCTCTACAAAACTGTATGGATCGTCGTGGGATTGGTATTTGTCGAGTTTCTTGGCAACGATAGGGATTTTAGACTGGCTCTTTGAGCCTTGGTTCGCTCCTAATCATGCGAGCAGAGATGTCGCTAGTGCCTCAGCACTTTGCTCTGCTGCCGTGTTATCTAGCAACCGCTTCATTAGAAGCTCGCTCAACGTCAAGTCTCCTTCTAGGGATCTCTCATGATCTGTTCGGTTTCTTCCTGCTAAGTTTAGCACTCGCTGTACCTCATGCAACTCCATACTTTGCCTTTGGCTCCTAGCTTGCTGGTCCCTATTGTATTCGACTATGCTTTGCAAAGCCTTGCGGGCTAGCTTCCTCTCTTCTTCTAGGTCTGCAATGATAGCGTCTGCCGTCCTGCCGCGGTGCTCGTACCGGGCGAGTGCATCGTAGCCGCTGACCAGCTGCTGAATAGCCTCCCGGAAGACGTTTAAGTCGAGTTTCTCATTAGACCTATGGTCTGAGCCTTCTTCTACCATAGTCGTGTTGTCGTGCTCCGCCAAGCTGTCGGTCAGGTTGAGTAGATTTGTCAAATCCATATCGTTGACGCCACCTGCTTGGTCCTACTTTGCGCTTGATGGTTTGTCTACGTCTTGGGTCCTCTCCTACTGGTGGGTTCCTTGAGTGGTTTATTTGAGTGAGTTCCTTCAGTTATTGAATACAATCCTCAATTTATGGTCACTCAACATGCGCGTTGCTCCTTGTGCACTTGTGCTCAATCAGGCTTTCAATTTCTTTAAGTGCATTCAAGTGCGAAAATTCAAGGTGAGTGCAGTAAACAATCTCGAAGCGTCTTATGCACTCTCGCTTTGTTTCGGGCCTGATAGGCTTGTTGGTCAATTTTCTGGCCGCCTTGACAGGGTTCGGGGTCCTTCTAGTATGTTGCTTCGTTTGTTCTTGGCCAATCAGGTTTTAACTGCTCAGCGCTTTGCGTCTAGGTCTCTGGGTCTCGCTGTTACCTACTTCAAGCTGCCAAGCGGCTGCTCCCTACAATTCCGTCTATTCCAAGTGCCAGAATCAAGTTCTGAGCGTCAGCAGGACTTTCGACAGTTTGCGCTGTTGAGCTCCAGCCGAGTCAGGTCAAATTTATGAGAACTTTATAAAAATTTTCACTCGGCCCAGCTGGTCTGAATTGCAGGGCCCGAGTGGGTCACTCGGACGGGCCGAGGTACATGGGCCGAGGGCCAAATTCGGGACTCGGATAGGGTAGAGTAGAAAGGGCCGAGGTGCAGACTTGGACAAAGTCGCTTGGACAGGTTGGCTCGGACGGGCCGAGTGGTCAATTCGGACGAGATCACTTGGACGGCCGGGCCGAGGCACTTGGGCCGAGGGCCGAGTATGACATGTGGCCGAGGGCCGAATTGGTCGATGGTCCGAATGGTCGACTCAGACAGGCCGAGTAGGTCTGGGCCGAGGGCCGATTAGGGTTTCGGGCCAAGTGGGCCGAGCGAAGGAGGGCCGAGGGCCGATTTTGGGACTCGGCCCAGAAGCGACCGCTCGAATGGGCCGAACGCGGCGCAATGTCGACAACAAGGGTTCGATTTCGCTCGATTCTTGCGATTTAATCAATCGTGGCAAGCATAAACCTCCGGATCCTATGTAGGGGGATAGAGGAAGGGATTCATATACTTGAATAGAGTGGTAGGCTCGTCGATGATACGATCGGATCGAATCGTGCGATGGCTTTCTCTCTCTCTCTCTCTCTCACTGAAATGGTCACAAATGAGTTCTACCTTGGCCTCTTGGCTCTTATGCCCCTTCCCGGGTATGGTGTTGATGCCCCCAATCACTCACTTGCCGATCTTAGGCATCACAAGCGAGCTTTTTGCCATTTTTTGCATTATTTTTGCCCTGTTTTGCCCTGCTTTGCAACAGTAAACCCTACCCTTCTCCGGTGCGATTTCTTAATCCTAACCTACTCTAAATGCAACAAGAATCGAAAGCAAAAAACTGAAATAATTTCTCCATGTTTCCCCATCATCAAACAAAGAAAATATACCAAAATACTTACTTGTTTTGAAGATCAAAAACACCCAAACTTCTTACCTATCTCAAGCTCCGTTTCGGGGACGAATCCCTTACTTCGATACTCGATATGAGGCGCGCAAGTGCTCAAGCTTGAATCTGTTGGTCCCGGCAATGGAACCAAAATGTGGGAGCTTTTGCTCAACCGCCAAGACCCACGGACCGCTTATTGCTTCAAGTGGTTCAAGTGAGCTCTAATGGCTATCTCTCACCTAGCCGACGTGCCGTCGATCCTATGAGTGTAGTGAGCTTACCTTGATGCCGATACGAGTTGCCTCCTCTCTCACACACCCCAGTAGCTCCACGATCCTAGATGCGAGCTCAAGCATCCTCAAGCCTCCTCCATCTCCAAGCTCCATCCTCCATAGCCGCACGCGCAAGAAAAGAGAAGAGAAGGGAAGAAGAGAAGAGGAGATGGTGAAGAGCTTCACCCTCTTGATCCCTCACTCTCACACATTCACTCCCTCACACTCTCACACTCCCTCTCTCAAGAGCACACACAAGCAAGAAGATGAGGAGAAGAGAAGAAGAAGAGAGCTCTTGTTAGCCACACACCAAAAGAATGAGCTCTCATTCACTTTTTGAACAAACATCCGAATGTACCAATGCCAAGGGCTCACTCATGCATGGCCTACTAGACTTCTTATGCATAGACCTAGTCTGTCTGCCATAAAGACAATGCTCACATGAATCAAAACATGCATAATCAAGGGGCGGTAAGTACTGCAAACCAGAAAGCATTTTCATTCCCTTCAAAGACATATGGCCCAAACAGGCATGCCAAAGAGATACATGTGGAATAGAACCCACATACAAAACATGATCAAGGGAAGAAGCGGATACAATCAAGGGATAGAGGCTGCCAGCCTTGGCACCTCTCACAATCACAAGTCTGCCACGAGTGATCTTCCATGAAAAGTCTCCAAAAGATACATGATAACTTGCATCATCAAGCTGTCCAGCTGACATGAAACTGTGTGTCAAAGTAGGTATATGACGTACATCTTGCATAACAAAACTGCTGCCAGAAGGAAACTACAGCCTAACATCACCAATGCCCACAATATCAAGAGAGCTGTCATCACCCAAGCGCACAGAACCTAAAACAGTACGGTATGAATGAAACCACTGGGCAAGGTGTCACATGAAAGGATGCACATGAGTCCAAGAGTCAACACTAACATACATAGAGTGTATCTCTGTCATCTGTGAAGCACTGAAAGAAGCTGCAAGGTTATAATCATCATCAACATCCTCAAGCTGCATAACATTGATCTCTTCAATTTTAACACTGGACTTTGCAGGCACTATGCTACGATCAGAAGACTTATCCTGCACTTTGTCTTTTCCCTTATCTTTGCGCCTTTCATTGCACATTTCATGGCATTGTGGCCTAATATGGCCCTTTTTCCCACAATGATGACAAGTAACATCTGCATTCCTGCCATGGAATTTGCTACGTGACTTCCCATGAGACTTGGACCGAGATTTCTAAGAATCCCATCCACGGCCACTGCCACTACCATGCTTTCCATATCCATCATTCCTACCTCTAACTGTCATAACATGAGACACACAAGAGGCATCCAAATTGTTACGGTTAACCTCTTCCTGCACAAGAGCACTCTCAATATCAGATAATTTCAAGGGAGCAGTAGAGGCACATAATGCAATGCGGAATACATCCCATGACTCATTAAGAATACCAAGCAAGAAAAGAAGAGTGACATCCTCTGCAAAAGTGATGTCCTGCGAAGTCAAGTTCTTGAGTATAGCATGGAACTGGCTCAAGTGAGCATACATAATCACTTTCTCCTTCATGCACAAATCCATAAGCTGCTTCCCCCAATACATCTGACTCACTGGACTTTTCTTGTCATAGAGATTCTTGATTTTATCCCACAACTGCCATGCACTCTGTTCTTCCTCAAATACATTGTAATGAACCTGTTCTATGAGAGATAATACAATAGTGGACTTGCATAACTCATCAAGGTCAAGCCATTCCTCATCTGGCATAGTTGCAGGCGAATGCCCGCTCAACCTCAAGGGTTTGATCTACGATTTTTGCACCAACACCTGCCAAATCTAGCTCTTCCAATAAGAGTAATTCGTACCATCAAGCTTAGTGATGTTGAAAATAGCATGATCAGTGGAGGAACTCGCCATAATGCAGGCTGAAAAACTGTAGACAGTTCAAAATTGCTTGCTATTTACTGCAGAAAATGACCAAAAAATAACCAAAATCGAGAGAAAATGGCGAGAAAAGTGTAAACAAAGCTATTGCCCACCAAGTACTAGTGAAAGTACATCATTTTAGAATACTTCAGCATGCAAAATCCATGTAAGTCTGGAGTTATATGCTTGCTGTAATAAATGACAGCAGGGTACTATGAGAGTCAATTGCTGACCAAATCACTGCACCGAGTCAATAAATGACAGCCAAGACATGACCAGCCATAAACAGGCATAAATCAGCACCAAATAGTCATCAAGACCCTGAGAAAACACCCAAACATGTCACTAAAACATCCGTCAGTTGAGTAGGCATACCCCCTGGATAGTAGGGCCAAGTATACATAACACGGGCAAGACCTGACACCAATAGGTGTATGCTCACAAGAGTGCAACACCCAAGCTCAGGTCAAAAGCAACTCCAAGATATCAGTGCATGAACCATGCAACATTTAAGTGTAAGAGATCCCAAAGTCTCAAGTATCTGCAAAATGCTCAAAATAGCATAAACCTCCTGCTCAATGTTGCTCAAGTATACCAGATGCTCCCACTAGCACAAAAGACAGATAAACGAGCTCAACAGCTCAATCAAACCAAGTCAAAGTACCAAAGATAGGCAACCAAGACAATGTCTCAATAGCATCCCAAGAGCATGATGGCTACAAGGCAACTATAGATAGCTCTCATGAGCAAGACATACATCCCAATAAAGATCTCTGACAACCAAAGTGAAATCCAATACAAAATTCCGGAATAGAAAATGAGAATCCAAGCCAAGTCTTCAGAGAGCACTAAAGCTCAACAAGTACATGGTACACTGTGCCAAGACAAATGCATCAAGCCGTAGGCATCGAGTAAGCATGTACCCAAAGAGCATATAACTGTCAAAGCACTGACCACTGTCAAGCATAGACTGATGTCAATAAGTGCGGGCTGAAATAAGCTTAAGCTTCCAAAAGCATCCGGATCCAATGACAAGCTCGAAATCATCCCTCGATGATCAATACATCATAGCATAACCCAAGATACACACCCAGAACCAATAGGCATATGTCAAAGCATGAAAGATAGCTTCAACCCAAGAGTATTCAGCATGCATTTACTGTTATAAAATAAATATTTCCATCCCTATAATCAGGCCAAAATTATAGCATTACATGTAGCTTCAATCCCCAAGTCAATCGAGATGCAATAGGCAACAAATCGGTTATGTAGTCATACCCAAATAAGCATAGGCATAAACTGTGAATGTAGCACTAGCATCAAATGTCTGTGGACTGTTTATAACAGTCCTGAAACACTATTTTCAGCTACCAACCAATGCCTAATCCCAAAGGATCAATGCCAAGTATGAAAACTGTTAACCCCAAGTCGAGATGGCAGAAAAAGGGAGGAAAAAGCATAAAAAACATGGAAAAAGAGCAAAGACACGCAAGCGACCTCCAAAGCTAAGCCGAGGTAAAAAGCGCAATTTTAAATGAAGGGCGTCTCAAAAAACTCAGAAAACTCTTGTAAAAGAGCGCCAGGCTCCCTCCTGTGCCAATTGTAAAATACTAGACGGGTGTAGGCTAGAGGCATAAGGCTAGAAGAGGGAAATGGAAAAAAGACCTTGCCACAAGGGCCGGTCATGTAAAAAAAGGGATGGGTGCCTATGGGATTTTAGGGTTTGTATGCCTTGTCAGTCTATGGGTGGTGCAAAGTATTTTATTACTTTCATAAATGATTTTTCATGGAAGTTTGGGCTTATCCCATTAAGCTGAAATCCAATGTCTTGGCTGTGTTTCAGAGATGGTTTGCATTGGTTGAGAACCAGTCTGGTATCGGCTAAAATGCCTAAGGACCGATAATGGGGTGAGTATGACTCACGTGCTTTTGAGCAGTTATGTGATGAGAGGGGTATTAAGCGTCAGTTGGCTGCCCCCTACACCCCCCCAAAATGGTTTGGCTGAGCAGATGAATAGAACCATCTAGGAGCATGTACACAGTATGCTTAGCCATGCAAGCCTACCACAGAGCTTTTGGACTGAGGTAGTTAGTACAGCTATGCATATCATAAACAGATCACCTTTTAGTGGTTTGGATTTCCAGGTTGCAGAGGAGGTATGGATTGGAAAACCTTCCTCTTATACGCATCTCCGTGTCGTTGGATGTGAGGCATTTTGCCCTGTGCCCAGGGACAAGAGAAGTAAGCTAGATCTTAAGAGTGTCAAATGCATTTTCCTTGGTTATGGGGATGCAGGCGATATGGGTTACCATCTCTGGGATCCGCAGGCGCGGAAAGTCATCCGCAGTCATGATGTAGTCTTCCATGAAGACAAGATGCATAGGCAGCCTGAGAGAGTTGTTGAGATCTGGAGGGTCATATTTTAGGAGGAGCCGAGAGCTCCCACACAGCCCGTTGGGGACAGCCTACAACTGCAATAGATACTCCTGGTCAGGGTGTTAGACAGGCAGCTGGGCAGGCAGCAGAGCCTGCCATGAGATGGTTTGCTAGAGACAGACGTCCACCTGATAGATTTCAACCCTCGATGCATTATGTCTTGGTTACAGATGTATGAGAGCCTTTCACTTATGATGAGGCTATGCGTAGATGTGACAGTCACTCCCAGGAGAGGGCTATACAGTCTAAGATAGATTTCTTACATAAGAATGAGACTTGGGATTTGGTTTCCTTGCCTACGGGCAAGAAGGCTTTGCCAAGCAAGTGGGTGTACAAGCTGAAAAGTACCCCTGGACACCCCAAGCCAGCATACAAGGCTAGATTGGTAGCAAAGGGTTTTAAGCAAGAGCATGGTGTGGACTTTGATGAGGTCTTTTCTCCTGTGGGTAAGATGACCACCCTACGCTTAGTCTTGGCTTTGGTTGCTCAGCTTGACTTGGATTTATACCAGATGGATGTCAAGGCGGCTTTCTTACTTGGGGACTTGCATGATGAGATTTATATGGAGTAGCCTAAGGGCTTTGCAGAACCTTTGGCAGGGAGCACCTAGTGTGCAAATTGAAGAAAAGTCTTTATGGCTTGAATCAGGCACCTAGGGAGTGGTATCATAAGTTTGATGCCTTTATGCAGTCATAGGGCTACAGCAGGAGTGCTATGGATCCGTGTCTTTACACGAAGAAAGTCCGTGATGGTTCTTTATTGATTTTTGTACTCTATGTGGATGATATGCTGATAGTAGGGAAAGCTCATGATGAGCTAGATGCTCATAAGGCTTAGCTCAAGAAGAGCTTTGGGATGAAAGATCTGGGACAGGCCTCACATACTTGGTATGTGCATTAGACGTGATAGGCATCAGGGACTCCTCTACTTGTCACAGAGGGAGTACATTCATAAAGTCCTTGAGCGCTTCCGTATGCAGGACGTAAAGCCTATTGGCTGTCCATTGCCTTCTTATGTAAAGGTCTCATAGGCTGATATGAGCAGAGGGCCGAGATGGCCAAGATTCCCTATGCATCCGCAGTGGGCAGTCTTATGTATGCCATGATAGCCACTCGTCCAAATATTGCCTTTGCAGTTCATGTTGTGGCACGCTATATGGATACATCTAGCAAGAAGCATTGGGATGTTGTGAAGGGTATCATGCGGTACCTGAAGGGCACTACAGATATGTGCATATGCTATGGCAGCCAGGATACATGAGTCATGGGATATGCTAACTCTGATTATGCAGGACATGCAGATAGTAGGAAGTCCACTTCTGGCTATGTATTCACCTATGCTGGAGGTGATGTTCCTTGGATATCCAAGGTGCAAAAATGCACGGCCCTTTCTACTACAGAGGCCGAGTATGTTGCAGACTCATTGAGGCTTGCAAGGAGGCCATTTGGTTGGGTCGTTTGGTTGCTGACCTTGGTATTGATGCTATCCCTACACAGCATTCGGATTCTATGAGTGCTATTCAGTTAGCCAAGAATCCGGTCTTTCATGCGAAGAAGAAACACATTGAGATGAGGTATCACTTCATACATAGGGTCGTTGAGGACAAGTTTGTTGACCTTGTCATGATCTCGACTGACCAGAACCCTACCGATCTGCTCACAAAAAGCCTCTCTACAGAGCGCTTTGCCTTCCTTAGGAGGTTGATGGGCGTGGGATGAGATGACGTCTTTCCTCATCCTGTTGTACATGTGTACATGTTGTACTGTCTTTTTCTTTTTCTTTTCACTCCTTACTAGGGCAGATTCACCTTTAAGTGGAAGGTTGTTGGGGGTAAAGATGCCTCCACCTAGCCGCCTGTGTATTACTACATTGACAGTCACCGCCACTGCACACTGCAGGTGGCGGGCACTCATCACCGTCACTTTATTCTTTATTCTTTTAGTGACAGTTTGAATAAAGAAAGACTCGATCACACATTGTGACTGTTGGAGTTCCCATTTCTTGTCTCTTTCTTTCTTGCTCTTGCTCTCCCGCCATAGCTCTCAAGTGCAAGCTTCGATCCTTCTCACCTTTCAAGGCCAACACCAAAGCACACAAAGCTCATAGCCAAACCCTTGACTTGGGACGAGCAACAACATGTTTGCTCCCACTATGTAGCTGTCACTAAAGAAGTCATAAAGAACATCCCAAAAGCCACAGCTAGAGAATTGCGCTTGATACCCTCACTCTATACTGCTCAATGTGTGATAAACAAGGAAAATCTCAAAGCAATCAAACTAAAAGGGAATTTGTGCAGAAATGGTACTCTAATCAAAGTTTGGTAGCCAAAATTGGCCACCGACTAATGGCACTCGCTAAGCAAAGGAAAGTCCTTTGGACATCAGTATACATGATCCCACGTATATTGCCCCAACCTCATTACAAGTGTTGGTAACGGTCCATGAGGTCTAGCTTTCTACCACTGTCCAAAAACATCCCTTGTATGATAAATTGCTTCTAAAAGAAGATCTACATGTGGCTAGTAGGCTAGGAGTAGGGAGCATGGCTCTTGATGTTAGTGCATATGTCTTTTGCCTCACTCAAGACCTTGCGATCCTACATCTCTATGCTTCCCATCAATACAACCCTAACTTCTTCAGCTGGTTCCATCCAAGCCTACATGAAAAGAACCCTAAATTGTCTCTTGGTTCTACACTAGAGTCACTCAAACCTCTAAAGCAAGAGAAAAACAGCTCAAAAAACAACACTTGCTCTGATAGAAAGCAATGGAGGCATGTTCTAATGGGTAAGGACAAGAGTCTAGAGCACGCACCCCCAACTAGGAGCAAATGCCAATGCACTTGGATGAGTAGCTAGACAGAGGGGAGTTAGCTGAAGAGCTAGATCTCTAAAAAGAGAGGCAATTGTACCCTCACAACCTAGTGAGGCTATTCAGCAAGTCGTGGCTATGTCCCATGAGGACACATTAAAGAAAGAGAAGGCTGAGGTCCACCATCCAAGCACATCAACGGTTGACCTAGTTCAGGGTCTAGAATCTTTAAAGGATACACCTCAATTTCCCAAGAAAAAGAGGAGAAAACAATGGGAATTGCAAGTGGTTGTAGACACAAAGAAGATTGAGACCAAGAGTGCTGAAGAGCTTAGGAATAAAGCATTGAGTGCACCCATGAATGAACCCATTGCCATCTCTCCTAACAGCGGGGTGAAACACCGGACACATCGTGTGTTCCGATAAGTCAAAGCAACCATTACCATCAACAGTTGCTTGCAACACTCAATCCACCAACAACAAAACTTGCATTGACCAATCAAGAGAGGATACAACACTATCACAACAGGTTGACAAAAGTATACCAGTCACATCTGAGGAGAACCATGACACAATAGCAGCAAAGCCTTAGGAGAAACATGAAAACCCCAAGGACATAAGCAATCTTAGTGTTGACTAATCTTGCTCATCTAGGCAGGAGCCCCAAGCTATGCTGAAGCCTAGGGAAACTCCTAGAACCTTGCTTGAGATAGCAACCGAGCAAGACCTCATTGAACATAGAGTCACAGAATGCTTAACTGATTTGGATACTAAACTCAAATTATTTGCATGTGTCTACGTCCTTGCAGACATGGGCACATTCCCTAAGCAGAATCTTGAGGAATACTTGCCATATCCTCTATCCTGGGAATAGTAGGAGTATCTTAATGACCACTATGACAAGCTCCTACATGAATGCATGCAACTCATCTCTGACAAGGAGGTCAATAAATTATGCCTAATTGTGCCATTCAACGAAGCGCTTTGCCAACCAAATCTCTTGGAGATAGAGTAAATAAAGCGACAATCAAAGGGTCCAAGTCAATTTCAAAAACATTTTTTTGAAAACTGCGCTACAATGGCCGAACTTGGAGCCCAGATTATGACAGTCTCAGAGTAGTGATTGGCAAAATGGCAGTCTCAAAGAGACCCAATCTATGTGGCACCAACTTTGTTTCGAGTATTGACTGCCATTCAGGGTATGGACCTAGCCAGAACTAGCCAAGAGAACTCTATGGTTGATAAGATTCTCACCGAGGAGGAGCCACATGTTGCCAATAGACTCGGACAAGGTACCATGCTACTCGATGTTGCAAAATATCTATTGCTATTGATGAGTAGGCTGCCACGAGTACTAGATGCGTGTGCCACACTCTAGTACAATCTTGAGTTCTACAATTGGTTTTTATCCTCACGAAGTGACATGGATTCATAAACATGCACACAAATAAACAATGAGTTTTGTGACTGTGCATAAATACTACTAAAAAAAGCAAAGCCAGCACACACAAGCAATGCTAATCAAGCGCAGGTGATATGCATCAAAGTCAACACCATGGGATTCAGATAAGTGATGTTTCTTTGAGTTGAACTTGTTCATTATGGTTGAAGCATATGACTTGCATGTACTCTCACGAGTTGCCAAGTGAATGCAGGACGACATAGGTCTTTGTACGAAAGAGTTCAATGTCCAAGTCACCACAAGACCACCAACCCCACTAAGAACCATTATGGAGAAAGCGATATAAGTGCTAAGAACAAAGAGCCATGACGAAAGCCCCACAGTTGGAAGAGAAAGTCACCCCTGCAAATAAAGTACACATTGAATTTGAGCATGGCCTAAAGCATAGTCATTGGCTACTCTCTCTTTCTTGGCCAAACTCTACATCCAACTCGCTCCAGTTGCTACCTCAATTATACCGATGTCTCACATATTACAAAGAGGTTTACAAAATCTCAAGTGTATCTCTCCATCTTGACAATTGTTCCTCTAGCATCGAGGCTAGTAACACAATCATCCTCGTAATATCCATTTTTCATAGCTTTGGATCTCGACATTTCTCAGTCGAAATGAAAGGCTAATAGCCTTAATGTATTGCATTGGTTGTATTCATTTTATCCAAAAAAAAAGAAAAAAGAAAAGAAAAAAAAGAGAAAAAGAAAAGAAAAGAAAAGAAAAGCACTCACGATCATAGCACAACACTTAGGGGTCCTCAAATTGGGTACATCCACAGTGACCTTGGTCGGTTGGCTCCGTCCCTAGTCCCCTAGCCCTTTACAAATTTTCCACAATTGTTCAAGGCACATTAGCAAGACATGCCTAGGGAGGCCGGCCACCCTGAACCATTTGCACAATTATTTTTTGCACTCCATCTCAATGCCATTATAATCAACAGTGGTAAGCAAGGCATGGAAGACCATGAAAAGTACACTATACTCTTCATCCACTACTACAAGTAGCCACCATCTACAAAAAGCTAAGGCATTAATGAGCCTAAGTATGCTCCGTCGTGATGTCTCAAGAAGCCTTTAAATGTACTTCTCCTTAACATTAATAATTTTTTCCACCCCATTGAACCCTTGCTTCATCCACACATTGCTACGAGGAACCTAACCAACAGTCTTCTAACTACGTACTATCTACATATGCACGTGCACTCACATAATATATGAACCACAATCTATACATAGTTTGGGTTCTCAAGTGCAAGGGACAATACTCTAAGCTTGCTTAGAGTTTGACCTATCTCCCAAACTAATCAAACTACATCTTGTCCACGATAAGAAGACTAGCACTAACCCTAAGGAGAGACTACATATGAGAGGTTTCTAATTACATGTATTGAAGACTCCAACGAAAGTGTCGTCAGCCCTTCATCAACACTAGAATAATCTGAATTCTTATCCTTTATCATCATGCAAGCCCACCAAAGAATCGTCACATGCAGAATCCCTAGAACACCAACACCTGTGACAGCCATGAGTGCAACTCCCAACAAAGAACAACCCTACCTCCAACTACAACAACCCGATCACCATTCAATCCTACCACCAAAGTACCACCAATGACCTTCATCCGCACCACCACCACAACTCCTCCAAAAGGAAAACCACAGTAGTCCCTTTCAACCATATCTTTGGTGCGTGCCAAAGCCTGCTACCTACGATGGTGAGTGCCATGGGGCTGTCACTCATCTAGGAGGGGGTAATGTTAACCCTCAAATGAACAAGGTGGAAAATCTAGAAAATCTAAAGGAGAAGACAAGGCCAAGGCAAAAGTGAAACAGAAGATGAAGGCACGCCAAAAAAAATATGGAAACACAAGAAGTGCATAAAAGTCCTAAATCAAGGAGAAAGGTGCACAAGAAAAAGTGCAAGTCAATACTTTTATAAAAGAGTGCAAGGTGCATCATGACTTATTTTAAGAGTGCCGGGCTCTCACCCGCTCTCACCCGTGCAATTTGTAAAGATAGAAGGGCGGTAGGAAGGAAGCTAGGAAAATAGGAGGACAATGGGAAAAAGGGCCTAGGCATCAGCCATGTAAAAAAGGGGATAAGGGGATGACCGTCCAAAAGGGATTTAGGGTTTTGTATATAAAGTTGAAAAGTGAATGAGAAGGTCATTCTTGTGTGTGGCCAAAAATAGCTCTCTTCTTGTTCTTGTTCTTGTTCTTGCTTGCTTGAGCTTGTGCTTGAGAGAGGGAGTGTGAGGGAGTGAGCATGTGAGGGTGAGGGACAATGGTGAAAAAGCTCTCCATCTTCTTCTCTTCTCTTCTCTTCTCTTCTCTTGCTCGCAGCAATGGAGCTTGGAATGTGGAGCTTGAGGATGGAGCTCACTTGAAGCTTGCACTTGGATCGTGGAGCTACCAGAGTGTTCAGGAGAGGACGCAACTCGATCGGGCATGGAGGCAGGGCATGGAGGCAAGCTCACTATACTCGTAGAGATGGATAGTGCATCGGCTATGTGAGAGATATCCATTAATGCTCATCTTGGAATGCTTGAACAATAACCAGTCCATGGGTCTTGACGATTGAGCTTGTGCTCTCCTCTACACTCCCTCTATTCTTCTCCTTCTTCTCCTTCTTCTTCTTCTCTCTCTTCTCACCTCTCTTTCTTCTCCTTCTCCTTCGTCTTCTTTTCTCCCTCCATCTCTTTCCCTCTCTATCATCCTCTCCCTCTCTTTCTCCCTCTCTCTCTCTTTCCCTCTCTATCACCCTCTCCCTGTCATTCTTTAGCGTGTCATGCCCTTTTATCATTGCGATAGGGGGGTTTTTATAGTGGGAAGGGGGGGTATTATTAGGGGAAAAAGATATAGTATGGAGGGGGGGAGTGAGGTGGCACACGTGTGCCCCTTCCCCCATTGAATCCATCGTGGTCCTTGTCTTCATCGACATCTGCATTGTACTTGTCAGCCTTGTTGTGATCGCCTCCAGCTTCTCGTCAGTCGTTGTCTTCTTCCTTCCCCCCACCACCTGTCGGCGACGATAAGTGGGGGGTGGAAGAGTAATTTAAAAAAATTACATTATCCTTAATAAAAGGAGGGGTTGGTTCCTGCGCGGGTGGTCGAGGGAGGAGGAAATATTACATCCTCTCCCTCTTAGAGAACTCGAGATGTCTCCATCTTGGAAGAACTAGGGAAGACAAGCACTAATGGGGCTCAAGGCCTATGGGTTAGGACCCATCACTCTTTTGTTGCTTAGCCATTAGCACATGGTCTCTTAAAACAACCACTTATTGTATTAGATATATCTGAATCTAGATTACAAGAGAAAAGTTTATTGTAGTTACATATCAGGAATATCTTCTAGGTTTTTCATAGGTATCTGGTATATTCTAGATCATTAGAGCTTCTACAATTTCATTCCTTGTAGGTTCAAGTTCTCTTCGAGTCCTATTGGGACAATTAACATGGATATGTCCAATGTTGTGGCACTTAGAGCATCGGTGTTTAGGGTGCTTTGGATATTTCCTTTTGAAATGACCTAACTCCCTGCAATAAAAACAACGCAGAGCTTTATCACGTGGTCACAAGATTCTTGGTTGGCCTTGGCAGGATTTTCTTCATTAGACCAAATTTCCTTGGGATCCTTTTAGCGGATCAAAGTGGTCCTTTATCTCGGAAACTCTGTTTCTAGATTGTCATTTCCTTAGTTTGGGGATAGAGCTCCATGGACAATTGGCTTTGCTTGTAATACTAAAGAATACTTCCAAGCTTTGACCTTCTGGTAAGACCCAATTCATATTAGTTGAGAAGAAATGACTTAAGAGAAATTTATTGCAAGTTATAACTATCATTCCTTGTCGAAGTATCTCTAATCATTTGCAAGTTCTAGGTTCAAAATAGATGCAACTCATATTACTCAGGTTAACTGTAGTTACAAGAGTAAAGTTTATTCCAATACAAGTTGTATTTCATGTCGACAAAATTTCTAGGATTTCTAATCATCCTGAAGAGGTGTTGTAGGTTCTAGGTCTTTGTCTTCATTTGATTCCTCTATATATCCAAAGGCTGCACTTGTGTAGCTTCGTTTTCTTGGAGGCTCCATATATTCTAGACTTAAGTCAGGGCAATCTGCTTGGACGTGTTTTAGCTCATTGCAGTGGAAGCATCGGCGCTCCGCACATGTGGCATCTCTTGTCCTCATCTCTGGAGAATCATCTTTGCTACAATTGCCCAATTTAAGTTCTTGGATGATTGGAGTCACTCAAAGTAATGCATCTTACAAATCTATTGGATGCATTGCTTTAAGATGGTGGTTTAGAGGAGTGTTCAGGCAATGACAAAACTTGGATACTTGCTATGCAATATCCGTAGGTGGTGCACATTTTAGTAAGGTTACAAACTTTGAGTAGTAAGCTTCCACGATTAATTCGAACTGCTTGAGCTTGAAGAATTCATTCATCCTCAAAGTTTGGTAGGTTAACAGAAGGTATCACCCATGTACAACATCTTTTAGCTGAGTCCAAGTAACAACGACTTCAGAAACACCTTGATCTTTGCACCATTGCTTCTGCCATATCCGAGCCTGGCCAACTAACTTAAGTTTGGCTATCATTGTTTGATTGGTAGAGGCATTTTTGAAGCAGAGAAATAATCATCCATCCATTCAATCCATATCTCTACCTTTGCTGCGACGTCTATCCCTTCTCCATCAAACTCGGGTGCCTTAATTTGCTTGAGAATGAATTTCTTCTCTTGCATGTCAACATTCGTGGGTGTAGAAGGTGCCTGACAATCAAGCTATACCACTTAGATTATTCTACTTAGGATATGTTTACGAACCATACATTAACTGATCATGTAGCATTAGAAAGCTTTGCTCTAATACCAACTGTAATGTGCCACTTAGCAGTTTTCCAGGCATGTTTTTAGCGGTCCATTGAGAGACTAATCTAAGCGACACTGCCCGGCACTCCCATGAAATGTTATGGGGTTTGTTCCCTAGGGTTTCTTGAGTTGGCCCTTGCAACGGAACGTTTGCGGCTATACCCACTAGGATCGACCTAGAACTTAGGGCCCTAGTGGCCAAGGTCTCTTGACAACAATCTAGTGTCAGGTTTTGGTCATCCTACTTTATGTAGAGATACCCAAGCCGAAGTAGACCCATGCCACACTTGGTTCAAAGAGAATGGGAAACAAAAGGGATATGCCGCTCAACCTCTCTACCCATAGGGCATAGTCCCATTCCAATCCCCGAAAACGGCATGAATCAGGATTCTAACCTAACAATACCTGAAGGTCGAACGATGATAAAACCCTATGAGAAGCCTCCCAGTTCTCTGGACCACCTTGCCGTAGGAGGATGGAGACCCGTTAGGGGTTCCGCCCACCCGCTTTTCTCAATAGGCGTTCTTTAGTTATCTAATTAGGTCCTATCACATTTATGTGTGACATTTAAAATCAACTTCATTAATTAAGCCTTTTAGGAAACATGATTTGTTCGTGTAATTTATGGCATAGACACGAATATAGGGCAAGCAGTCCTTTGACAAACAAGTTTAAACAAATTTCTTAACTTATCTTCACGTTAATCTTTGTCTTCTGCCCATACAAGAGAAATTATGTATCCCTTTTGTCCAACAGAAGTACCCGGTCCAAATCACATGGCACCATAATTTCCATCTAGTATCTAGAATAGGATCTTCCAATGCCCTAGACATTGGGGTCACGGGGGTTTCCAACTCCGTTCCAAACTAGGAAAAGGGTTTCTAGAGCTCTACCTGACTCCAAGCGACCTAGGAGTGAGACACAACTTCTGTGGTTGGCATTTTCACCACTCGACCTTTGGTCCAGGAATCAAGTAGTGCCCTCTCGGAGTAATCTGCGGTGTGATCTTGGAGATGATCCACCCATTCAAAATATCATTCCTTAATTAATCCATTTAGGAATCAAGCACAAACAAGGCTTTCAACCCTAATATCATTGTCCAAGAAGAACATTCCTTTATTCTCATGGCAACTTTTCATCATAGACCCCTGCCATGCATTTACCATCAAGCACTAGCACTTGGAATAATCATCCAAATCACATCCCAACAATCAATTTAATGCAGAAAGCATTTAAGACGATGTTAGATCACTCAACAAAACAATGATTTCCTTTTCCAACATTACAGGAATAGTCACGATAACCTTCCATCGTATATTCGCTCTCCCCCTTGGGATCTAAGTGATTCTATGCAAACTTTACTTAACACTTCGGTTAAGACACATGCCAAGGTCTCATAGAATTATCAAAAGAATGTAAATTCTATTTAGCACTTATATTTATTGACAACCTGACCATTTATCGACAACCTGACCTTTTTCCCAACAAGTTTAGAAGTATTGATATGTACTTGATCCCAAGGTTTCCCAATCCCTTGAGTTCTTCCCTTGCTTTTGCGGCCGAGAGATGTTGTTTGGATCTAACCCAATTCCCGAATAGGATTGATAAACATAGTCGCTATAGGATGGATCTCAAGGCATCGCAGTTTTAATCCTATTGACTGTTGTTTGTACTAGCTGCACACAACTTCAAGATCCCAATGAATTAATAGTTCACGACATTAGCAAGATTTAGAGATTCGAGATTGAGTTTTCCCTAGCCTAGATTACTTACCATGCAATCCATCAAGTGTGCAAGCTACGACATACATTCAGTGTGGGGAAATACATATCTATTATTTTCACGAAAAGGAGAGTCAACACTACCTTGGAATGCTATTATGCTTTGTACAAATTTGTCGCATAGCATCTAGATGCAATTTACTTCCCTTGATGCAAGCACTTCGCAAACTCCACCTTTCGAATGTTTACATTGAATTTATCCTTTTCAATAAACCATTCTCGTGTGGGTCTAATGCATCTTATGCTTGAATCAAAGCAAGCCTTCATCAATCTGAAAATACGTTACTTACGATCAATACCACAATATTGGTGATGATGTCCTCACCCGAGGTTTCATTGCGGATTATGGGATTTTTGCCTACATTCGACATTCCTTGTTTGGGGGCTATTTCTTGGTCTTCTTTGCTTTAAACACGATCCCTACAAGACTTCAGCTACCTCTTTTTTGAAAAGCGGGGCTAATTAGGTGGAAAATTAGGTTGCAGCTAACCAATTGGAATGAGGGGGGAGAAAAGCACTGCTTATGATCACGCTCTAAGGAGGGGAAAAAGGGGAGGAGGCTTGGAATATTCTTTCCCTCTCTCTCTCACCTTCTCTCTCCCCCCCTCTCTCTCTCTGTCACCCTCTCTCTCTCTTTCTCCTCTCTCTTCTTCTCCTTCTCCTTCTCCTTCTTCTTCTTCTTCTTCTTCTTCTTCTCTCTTTTCTTACCTCTCTTTCTTCTCCTTCTTCTTCTTCTCTCTCTCTCTCTCTCTCTCTCTCTCTCTCTCTCTCTCTCTCTCTCTCTCTCTCTCTCTCTCTCTCTCTCTCTCTCTCTCTCTCTCTCTCTCTCTCTCTCTCTCTCTCTCTCTCTCTCTCTATCACCCTCTCCCTATCTTCCTTTAGCGTGGAGTGCCCTTTTGTCATTGCGATGGGGGGGTTTTTATAGTGGGAAGGGGGGGGGGGTATTATTAGGGGGAAAGAGATAGTAGGTGGGAGGTGGAGTTAGGTGGCACATCTATGCCCCTCCTTCCATCGAATCCGGCCATCATTCTTATCTTCATTGACATCCCCATCATACGTTTCGGTCTCGTTGCGATCGCTTCCAACTCCTCGTCATCCGTCATCTTCTTCGTGTCCCCCTTGTAATAATTTCCCTCCCCTGCAGTATGACCCCCCTTTAATTTAAAAAAAAATTTAAATATAAAAGAATAGACACCCCCTTACTCACACCACCAGTTGGCAGATGGAGGGGGGCTGTTGTGGATGACGGGATGGCATGGCGAAGGAAGGGGGAACTACAGGGATGGCCGATGACACATCTGGGGACGGGTCATTGCGAAGGCAACGCCTACTCTCTCTTCCCCTTCACCATACTCAGCATGGTGGCCATCCACCTGGCCGCCCTGATGGGGATAAGCGGGGGGCTCCATACCATGCTGTTTCCCCATCCAATACAACTATAAAATCCCCTTAGAGGCGTAAGAAGGAGGGCGATTACTACCACTACCCTCCCCTACTGTCGGTCTAGAGAGAGAGAGTAAGAGAAAAGAGAGAGAGAGAAAGAGAAAAGAGGGAGAGGGAGAGAGAGAGAGAGAGAGAGTAAGAGGAAAGAGAGAGAGACAAAGAGAGAGAGAGGAGAGAGAGAAAGGAAAATTTCCCTTGGAGGCTTCCAAGCTTCCCCTTTTCTTTTCCCCCCCTCTTTGAGAGGGTTCTCACGGTCAATTTCCTTCCACAAGGTGTCAACTCTCTTGTAGCTCGGGTGCCTAGCCGCGAGGAAAAAACCGAACTATACAATGCCTCCCAAGCGAAGTAAGGTCCAATCGAGCGTGAATCCCTCTTCAACCGATGCAGTTGCGGATCAAGGAACCACGACATTTGGTAACCATGTGCACCCCATAAATCCTACTTTGATGAGAATGCTTAAAAACGTAGATCGTCTTCATTGGGAAGGGAGAAGTATTCTGGAAAAAATCTATGATAACTAACCACCAATTGGGTTGCATTATTAAATCATGTTGGAAATTGTGTTTTATTGCACTTTGGCATGTTTTAGAATGAACAACTTGCACAAAAGGTTACACACTGGTTCACATTGAAATCAAGGACTTTATCGATTATGTTTGTAGTGCATTAGATTTATGCATTAGCAGGCTTGAGAGGTAAAAAAATTGAAAAATAAGTTATTGGAACGATAAAGTATAGACATCATTAGGCAGAAGTCATAGCTTTTGCATCGCGAAATTGGAAAGGTAGGTGTAAGGGCTTGAATCAAGTTCATGATGATCATGGGTTGCCATGAAAACGGTTAAGTATGGTGGGGTTGTTGCGATACTAAGCCAAGTATTAGGCTCCTGTAAACCTTTAAAGAGAAGTAGCTCGCATTTGCATTACGCTTGATAACTTCATGTCCCTCGCACAAAAGGAAAATACAATACTCTATTTATCTTTTGCATAAAATGAATTCCCAAGAGTAGAAGCTGCGCATTGCATCATCGTCTTAAGAAAGACTCGCATCTAGATTGCATGGTATCATGGCCAGTTTCACTTGCACTGCTAGGGATTCATCTAAAAGATAGATATAAGATGCGCATATGAAGTGCTAAACTTAATTTCTCTAGGAAGTTCAAGTCCTATATGCGATACGTAAGGCTAGGGCTTAACTCGACTTATTTATGGTTTGAAAGTAAATGAGTCAAACTATTGTTACATTCATAGGTTGAACCACTCATGGGTCTCTATCCTACGTCTAGCCACAACAAAACCAAAACAATCTCAGAGGATATTGGAAATTGACGCCAAGGCAAGAAGGACAAATGCCAAGTGTCAAAGATAGGGACTCCACCTTAGCAGATGTCCCGAGCACTCACCTTCACCATTGTTTGTGCTTGTAAATTTAGAAACACTGCTTGTAAAAGGATTGTATGACTCCAAACTCATAAAAGAAATGGGAATAATGAATTGGGTTGAACTCTTGGAGGGTGTGCCAAACCACCCCTAGCTGTCCGCCAACCCTAGCCAAGGGGGTTCTATTAGCCATGTCGAGAACGTGGACCGAATCTGCCATGAGAGGTCTCTCCATGGGTTGGTTTGAATGTACAAGGATGCTTGGATGCCAGGGGGGCTTTGGCTGTAAATTCCCTACCTCCAGGCCCTACTGAAACGATCTGTGTGACTTGAGATATATTCTCGATGCCCCTGTTTACTAGTGCAAGGGCGGAATCTTGGAGGAAATAGGATGCATCCTCACTGATTGTGGAAATTGTCCCTTTTGAACAAGACTTGTATCTTAGTTAAAACACTGATATTAAGTTTACTTCCAAGGAACCTGTCTGAATTTATTTACATGTCAGTGCCATAAGATTAGGTGAATGAACTCTGTTCCCTAAAAGGCTTAATTAAGGAAGGTGATTTTGAATGTCACACATAAATGTGATAGGGACTAATTAGATAACTAAAGTATGCCTATGGAGGGAAGCGGGTGGGGAGAACCTCGACGGGTCTGCCCTACGGTAGGGTGGCCCTAGAGAACTGGGAGTCTTCTCACAAGGTTTTAGTGTCATTCGACCTTTAGGTAGTGTGGGGTTAGATTCTCGATTCATGCTGTTTTAGGGGATCGGAATGGGATTATGCCCTACAAACAGAGAGGCGGAGCAACGCCCTCTCGTTCTCATTCTCCTTGAACCAAGTGGGGTATGGATCTCCTTCGGATTGGGTAACTCCACATAAAGTAGAATGTCCGGGACCCGACGCTAGAATGCTGTCAGGAGACATTGACCACTAGGGACTCAAGTTTTAGGTAGATCCTAGTGGGTTTAGCCACGAATGTTCTATTGCAAGAGGTGGACTCGGGAAACCCTAGGGGCGACAAACCTCGTGATATTCCATGGGAGTGCCGGGCGACGACGCTTAGATTGGTTTCTTGGTGGATTGCCAAAACGTGCCTAGACAGCCAATAGACGAGCACCTTATAGTTGGTATCAGAGCCGACCAATGAATAAAACAATTAGGATATATCGGAAAGAGTGAAGTGATTTTTTCATAAGAAAATGTTTTTTCTTTTACTCACTTGTGGATTGATGTCACTTCTAGACTTACAAGGCATGGAGCAGGTTCCTCGTATTTCATATCATGTTCAAGATATTATGAACTCTTCAAGCTATTGGAGATGATTTGAAATGATGGGGATCCTGGATAAGCTCTACAACCCCTCATCGATGTATGTGGAAAGGCATTAGAATTGGAGCGCGAAATACTGCTACATAGATGCTATCCGACTCACCTATCTTGAAAACAACCTGAAGAGGCTAAAGTGATTGGAGGACTTGAAGATTATCAAGTTATTCATCTTCCATGAGGCTCCTGTAAACTCGACCCTACACATCGGACGACGGTAATTACATCAAAATTGCTACATCTACGAAGAGGTGGTTAAAATCTTACCAGTAGACAGAATTAAAGTAATGGGGCAAAATGAATGTCATGACTATCAAAAACAAGGATTTCCTAAACTTCCCATGACTTATTGCTTCTTGAGAATCCATTCCCCCAATCCATACTACTATTTTGTCCTTGTAGCTGAATCCAATAGGGAATTATTAACATGGCGTTGATGTAACTCTTGAAACAAAAACCATCTCAGCCAATCTCTATCTATTTCCGAATAATTGTACTCAAGGCTTATGCTTCCCTATGGTTAAATAAGAATTTAATGTTCATTTGATTTGTTGCATAATGACGATGGAAAATATGTGCGCATTGATTTAAGTTGTATAGGGATGTGTAAATGCAATCCTAACACGAAAAGTTTAAATTGTAACCATATACCCCAAGCACAGAACCAAAATTGCCCAAGAGAAAAAGTTTATTCTCAAACAAATTAAACCACTAGAATTTGATGGAAAAGGGAAGACTATTGAAGCCGATGCCGAAATATGGATTGAATCCATGGAGGATTATTTCAGTGCGGCCAAAACAACACCTATGAACCAAGCCATGATTGCCAAGCTCAAGCTCACCGACGAAGCTAGACTATGGTGGAAGCAAAGAACAAGCAGTCTCACTAAAAGCACAATAATTGGGGAAAACTAAAGGAAGCAGTGCAGGGAAGGTACATGCCACTTGCATACAGAACTCAGAAGATGAATGAGTTCTTCAAATTGAAACAGTTGGCCCTCTCTCTGGACGTGTACTACTTGAGATTTTTCTCCTTGCTAAAATACGCCCCGACATGGAGTATCCCCCAACAAGTCTCGAAGTTCTGTGATGGGTTGAACCCACCAATGAACACTCGGTTGGAATCAATGCGTCCTTCGGATTTGCAAGATGCATTGATAAGAGGAGGACCTATTGCCCAAGAAGTCCAGCCAAAGTCCAGACCTTGGTCTTACAGAGAATAGAATCCGGGGATGTTGAAAGCTCAAATAAAAAGGGCACAAGGATAGAGTTAAGGACAACAGAAGAAGCTGAGAGAAAATGCAATCAGTGACTTTGTCCCCACTCAAAGAAGTGATCAAAGTCTGTGTTGTTTTCACTGCAATGAACCTGGGCACTTCAAAAGGGAATGTCCCAAACTTGGCAAAGATCGTTGTCAAGGAAAATTTAGTGGCCAAGCTAGGCTACTCGTGGTCGTGGTTGAGCAGCATTGGGAAGGGCAAAAACTTCCAATATTAACACTAAAGGAATCGACGAAAAAGAAGATCCGTCCATGGAAGCTAAGATTGAGAGGGAAATCATTCATGCCGCTCTTCATAAGAAGGGACCGAACCACCAATTCTTGATGATTCAAACACCATCAGACTACCAGGGTACGAAATTCAAAACCTTGATTAAATGTGGCAGCACTCATTCCTTCATTTCACTAGCCTATGCAAGAAGGTTAGGGATAACCATTGTAGCTGCACCCACTTTGCTTGTTGAGCTAGCAAATGGGTGAGAAATCACTTGCACTAGACAAACTGCTAAGGTGGAATTCCTACTCGGAAACGAGCCCACATCTGTTAAGTTCAGGGTAATGAATCTAGGAGTCCATGAATGTCTACTTGGGATGGATTGGCTAATCCCCAACGATGCTCACATTCATTGTGGAAAGGGTCAAGTCTCCTTTCTGAATCCTAAGGGTGAGCTAGTTACAGCATAAGGAGAAGCAGGTAAACCAAATATCTAGCTAGTTAAGACAATGCGAATACTTCAAGGAATAAGGAAGAGATTACTCATCTAACTGATCAAGCTAAACAAACCAGATCAGGTAGAGGACACCAATGAAGAACCATCATGGTTAAAAGAATATGTGGATGTGTTTCCAGAAGAATTGACTGAATTACCATCTCCTAGGGAAGTGGATTATGAGATTACCAGGAGTTACACCGGTTGCAAAAAGGCCCTATAAGATGTCAATTCCTGAAGCTATTGAGTTAAAGTAACAACTCAAATAGCTACTGGACTAAGGGTGCATACGCCCTAGCAGTTCTCCTTGGGGGTTCTAGTCTTGTTCCAAAAGAAGAATGATGGTACAGTTTGCCTTTGTATCGATTATAGAGGCATGAACCAAGTAACCATAAAAAATAAATATCCCATTTCGAGGATAGATGAGCTACTCAATCGACTGCATGGAGCGAAAAACTTCTACAAGATTGATTTGAGGTCAGGGTATTATCAAATCCGTGTCAAGGATGAGGATATTCCAAAGACGGCATTCAATACCTGATATGGTCATTTTGAATTCACAGTAATGTCTTTTGGATTGAATAATGCCCCTACCACCTTTAATAGGCTAATGTAGGATATTTTTAGACCATATCTCGATGATTTTGTACTTGTCTTCTTTGATGACACCTTGATTTATTCCAAGGAAGAGGAGGATCATGAATCCCAAGTTTGCATTGTCCTTGAGACAATGAGGACTCATAAGCTCTATGCTAAGAAGAAAAAGTGTGCCTTCCTCAAAAGGCAGATTGAATATCTTGGATTTATTGTGTCAAATGAAGGAATATCTATAGACCCTACAAAGGTTAAGGATGTCCAAGAGTGGTCTCCATTGGCTACTATTAAAGAAGTGCGTAGCTTTCTTGGATTAACAAGTTAGTACATGATCTTCATTAAGGACTATGCTTTAATCGCAGCACCCCTCACAAATTTGCTGAAAACGGAAGTTGCCGTGGACGCTCTTTGAGCAAACAAGTTTTGATCAACTCAAGCATAGCTTGGTGATAGCATCAATTCTGAAGCTCCCTGACTTAAGCAAGGAATTTGAAGTTTTCACGGATGCTAGTTCACTTGCACTGGGTTGTGTACTTATGTAGGAAGGTCATCCTATAGCCTATTCCTCATGGAAGCTAAAAACCCATGAAAGGAATTATGCCACCTATGACCTAGAGCTGCTAGCAGTGATTCATGCCCTCAAACTTTGGCAACATTACTTGCTTGGTAACAAGTTTTCTTTGGTCACATACCATAAGAGCCTTAAATGGATCCTCACCAGACCAACCTCAACATGAGGCAACGTCGATGGATAGAAGTTCTACAGAAGTATGATTTTGAGATCAAGTATCGACCCAGCAAAGAGAATGTGGTCGTTGACGCCCTAAGTCGCAATGCGTTCCTCAATTCTCTTATCATGGAGGAACCCTCAATGATGGAATCATTGGCAACCATGGTGTCAATGCCTAGCAACCCTATCCTTGAACTAGCTAAGGAAGAAGCTAGCCATGACCCAAAATATCTGGAGATGATAAAGAAAATTTCAAAAAAGGAAAAAAACCCTATAATTAAGGTTAAATATCAAGAATTCTCCGTCAATGAGGGACTTGTCTATTTTAGGACAAGATTATGCATACCCCCAAGCAAGAAACTCAAACAGATAATACTTTGGGAAGCACATGACTCCCCCTTTTTAGGCCATCCTAGATATGTCAAGACCCTCAACACGGTCAGAAAGAGCTATCATTGGGGAAGGCTTAAGGGAGAGGTCCTCAAATATATCACGGAATGTTTGTCTTGCTAGCGCATTAAGGCAGAACATGTCCATATACTTGGGAAGCTGCAACCTCTTGACATCCCCAAAATGAAGTGGAAATTCATCAGCATGGACTTTGTTGTTGGGTTACCTTCAGTGCAAGGAGGCTACAATTCAATTGTGGTTATAGTAGACATGCTCACAAAGGTTGCACACCTCATTCCAGTCAAGACAAACTATAAAGCTTCAGATATTGACAAATTATTCATCAAGGAGATATTCAGACTCCATGGGTTGCTTAAAAGGATCATTAGTGACCGTGACTCCCTCTTCATATCTCACTTCTGGAGAAGGATATTCGAGGCCATTGGGACTCAACTTTGTTTCAGTACAGCCTATCCCCCTCAAATTGATGGCCAAACGGAGAGGGTCAACCAAGTCATTGAAGATATCCTTAGAGCTTATTGCTGTCGCAAACCTAGGAAATGGATCCAATATCTACCATTGATAGAGTTCCCCTATAATGCTTCCTACCAACAAAGCATTCAAATGATACCTTTTCAAGCATTGTATGGGCATGATTGCTGTACTCCATTGAAATTTTCAGATCCTACTTTAAGGGTAGAAGCTTCTAAGAAAATGCTTGAGGAAATGGATGAGCAGGTTAAGGCCATCAGACAAGACATTAGAGCCGCCAAGGATATGCAGAAAGCCTATGCAAATCTAAATAGACAAGAGTGACTCTTCAATGAGGGAGACATGGCTTTTATTCATGTACGACCCAAGAAGAGTTCCTTATCATTGGGAGAATTTAAAAAATTGAGTCCAAGGTATTGCGGACCCTACAGGATCCTCAAATCCCTAGGGCCCAATGCCTACAAACTCCAACTCCCTAAGAACGTAAAGGTTCACAATGTATTTCATGTTAGCCTACTAAAGAAATATGTATCCAATCCTAGCCATTTACTCAATGATCAACAAGTTATAATTGAGGAGTAGAATCCTCAAGGAGTACCTCATCCAGTGGAGTCCTTAAGCTCTAGCTAGATGGAATCCTAGGCATTCAAGAAAAGAGATTGAGGAGTAGAATCCTCAAGGAATACCTCATCCAGTGGAAGGATTTTCCAGAAGAAGATGCCACATGGATTGATGAGAGTACTCTCAACCAATAATACCCCCAACTCCTTTCGAGATGAGGACGTCTCGATTCCTTAAGGGGGGAAGGATGTAATCTTTCCCTTCCCCGCCATATGACCTCCCCTTTAATTAACAATTAAAAAAAAAATAAACTCCCCCTTACTCATGCCTTCAGCAGAGCTGGCGGATGGAGGGGGGGTTGCTATGGATGACAGGATGGCATGGCGGAGGCAGGGGGAGCTATAGGGATGGCTGATGGCTGTGTGGGGATGTGTTGTTGCAGAGGTAATGTTTACTCTCTCTTCCCCTTCACCATACTCAGCATGGCGGCCATCCACCTGGCCGCCTTGATGGGGATAAGAGGGGGGGCTTCATATCATGATATTCCCCCCTCCTCCCTGTTGAGATATCGAGCTCCACTCGTGATATGCCAGGGTGACCGTTGTGCATTTATGTCACTGACTTGTCAGTTGCAGATGCGGTTGGTACACCGCCCATGAATAATAGCTAGATGACAACTATCCTTATCTACTCTAGTTCGTGGCTCAGTTAGTACACCACCTTAGTTAGTTGAGTTTGGTTTGAGACCCATATATAGGGTTCTTCTATTTCTATGTACTAGAGCTCTTTTTGGCTTACACAACTAAGAAGAGAAAAACTGTTTTCAGCCTCTAGCTTTGTGTGTATTCCCCCATTGTGCAAGCAAGAAAGCTACAAGTGAGACTCCTTCCTTCTCTCCCACAATCTTGACATGGTATCAGAGCCTTGTTCGTGGTAAGGAGCTCAAGAAAGCAAGCCAACTTCACGATGTTCTGGTAAGAGGACCAGTGTTGCTTTCATTTTTCTGTTTTGGGAGCAAGTCTCTGCAGGTAGCACAGCCGGAAAGTACAAGAGTGCATTGTCTCAGATTGAGACGCCCTTCGCGGTGAAGCAAGAGGGCAGTATATGCTGCGGGTAGGGCTTTAGCCCTTGGTGACCCTGTTTTTTTGATTTGAGGCCATTTCGGGGCCTGTTTTGGAGGCGGAAGTTTTCTGCATGCACTTAGGAAAAGGCCCTGTTTTATGCTGTGCGACCACTGTTCTACAGGTCGGTGAAAAGTTACCATAGAAATTGCATCATATGCTTGTGTGCAGAGACATTGGGAGTTACAGAATCATCCTTGTTTCCTGTTTATGCAAAATCGTCACTAGGAAGTGACTGTGTGGTCAAATACCACTTTTGCCAGTTTTGTAGATTTGCCCTTGTGAGAGTGAAGCTGTGTTTTTTGCAGTGACAGAATTTTTTGCAGTGTTCTGTAATGGCATCTGATTCTCTTTCACAGATTGTAACTGAAAAGCTTGAGAACAACTTCCAAGCATGGAAGTTTAGAATGACGAATTTCCTTATGGGAAAAGGATATTGGGAATTTGTTGTAGGAAATGAAGAAGAACCAGTTCTTCTTGATGTTCCCAATCAACAGCAAATGCAGGCATTTAAAGCATGGCATGAGAGAGCCAGGAAAGTTATGTACTGGCTGTCTATCAGCATTTCAGACTCTATGATTGTGCATATTCAAGATGCAAGTACGTCAAATTATAGCACAAATACGCAAGCCAATAAAATGCAACTCAAGCAAGAGTTGCACAATGTACAAAGAGAAAGTATGAGCATCAATGACTACCACATGAAGGTGAAGAAGATTGCAGATGCACTTGCTTCCATTGGGTCACCAGTGAAAGATGATGATTTAGTTTCTGTGACCTTGAATGGTCTAGGAAAGGATTATGCACAGTTTCGAACATCCATTTCCCTCTGTGAAAGATTTCCTGATTTTGAGGAGTTGATTGCTCTTCTAATTTCTGAGGAGCAGAGAAATGGTGGTGCATCTTCTTCAGGAGGAACTTCAAAATAAACAGTCTTCTACTCAAATGTTGGAAGAGGTATAGGCAGAGGTAGAGTAGGCCAATCTGGAGGCCGTGATAGAAATCAGATTATGCAGCAAACTCAAGAAAACCAGTCCTATGGAGGAGGACGTGGTAACTCTAGAGGCAGGGGGAGCCAAAGAGGTTGTGGTGGATGGCAAAGAGGCCAAAATGCAAACAACAATATTGAATGCTACTACTGTGGTAAAATGGGTCACATGGTTAAAGACTGCTATAAAAAGCAGAATGACATCATGAATGGAAAATTGCAACAAGGGAATTATGCATCTTCTAGTAGACAGGGTGATGACAGAAATGAGCATTTGTTTATGGTGCAACACATGAACAATTCTGTGACAAGTGTAGAAGAAAGAAACGAAGTGTGGTATGTTGACTCAGGAGCGTCAAACCACATGACAGGTCATGCAGAATGGATGCAAGATGCAAGGAAAATGGTAAAACCAGGATTTGTGGAGACTGATGATGATACTGCACATCCTATTGTGCAGATTGGAAAAATTCATTTGTCTATGCAGGATGGGAAAAAGAAATACCTATCAGATGTATTTCATGTCCCGAATATCACCAAGAACCTGGTTTTTGTTGGTCAAATGGTTGAGCAGGGCTTGCAGGTCAGATTTAATCCTCATGGATACTTTGTTGAGGATATGAAAAATAAAGGTCGCTTGATAGCAAAAGGAAAGAAGAAGGGCAGAATGTTTACATTGGATGCAGACATGCTTGAATTGAGTGCAGCAATGTTTGCAATGGGACTAGTGTAGTTGCAGATATTGATATTCGACATAAACGCATTGGTCATGTTAATGTACATCGACTTAAATCAATGCAGGCCCAAAATATTGTTGCAGGATTGCCTAATTCAAGGTTGCAGAAATGTATAAGATATGTGAAGCCTGTCAATTTGGAAAACAGGTAAGAAAACCATTTCCTAGACATGTTCAAGAGAGTAAGAATCCATTGGAATTAATCCACTCTGATGTATGGACTACTAAAGCTGCATCTATTGGAGGTTGTCATTATTTTGTCACTTTTATTGATGACTATAGCAGAAAAGTTTGGGTGTATTTTATGAAAAAGAAAAGTGAAGTTTTTGGGCATTTCAAAACTCTTAAAGCTATGGTTGAAAAAGAAACAGGCCTGCAAATAAAATGCCTAAGGTCAGATGGAGGGGGAGAGTACCTCTCAAATGAGTTTGCAAGGTTCTTGCAGGAACATGGCATAAAGCAGCAATATTCATGCAGTCATACCCCACAGCAAAATAGAATTGCAGAAAGAAAAAACAGGCATATTGGAGAGGTATCTCGTGCCATGCTCAATGAAAAAGACCTGCCAGATTTTTACTAGGCTGAGGCAGTCGCTACAGCAGTCTACATAATGAACAGGACTCCCACTGCAGCAATACATGGCATGACTCTAGAGGAGAGGTATACTGGTAGGAAACCAGATATTTCTCATTTGAAAATTTTTGGTTGCATTACCTATGTTCATGTGCCAGATGAGTTGAGATCCAAGTTGGATCCAAAAGCTGAGAAGTGCATCTTTATTGGTTACTCTTTGCAGCAGAAAGGGTATAGATGCTATAACCCTTCTACTCGTAAATTTACAGTGAGCAGAGATGTTGTTTTTGATGAGATGAGTAGCTGGTATAAACCAATAAATGTGATTGATGATGTAGATGCACAAAATGGTAATGCTGCAGAGAATTCACAGCAGTAGTCACAAAATATTAGTGGACCTGGAACGTCCTCTAGTAGTGGTTCACATTCTTCACCATGGACAGGCAGATTGAGATCAGGAGAATCTTGTCAAAGCAATGCAGATAGTGGTATCCAGGTATCACAAAAAGGAAAAGAGAAGGTAGATCAGCCCATGTTTAATGTGAATGCAGGTCACTCTTATGTGGATGGTGAATCCAGTGGCTCAGAACAGAGCATTGATGATGAGTTGGGTATTCCTTCTATTGTTACACCTAGAGTAAGGAAGACGAGGGATGTTTTGAGAGCACCTGGGAGTGAACCTACTTTGCGTAGGTCTACCAGAGCTAGGTATCCTATGGATAGGCTGAAATATGATGGATTTACAGTCACTCACTATGCCTATATGGTCAAACTGATACATGAACCAGAACCCACTTCTTTTGAGCAAGCCATGGGAAAAGAAAAATAGGAGAAAGCCATGGATGAAGAAATGGATGCCTTGGAAGCAAATGCTACATGGGAATTGGTATCTTTGCCTAAAGGTAAGAATACAATTGGCTGTAAGTGGGTTTATAAGGTGAAGCACAATGCAGATGGTTCTGTGAACAGATACAAGGCAAGATTAGTAGTCAAGGGGTATGCACAAACATATGGCATTGATTATGAAGAAACATTCAGTTCGATTGCAAGGATGGCAACGGTAAGAGCAGTCATTGCTATGGCTGCATCAAAAGAATGGTCTTTACATCAGATGGATGTAAAGAATGCCTTCTTGCATGGTGATTTGCAAGAAGAGGTATATATGGAGCAGCCATCAGGTTATGTCCATGCTGTTCATCCTGAGTTTGTTTGCAGGTTGAAGAAAGCATTGTATGGCTTGAAGCAAGCACCTAGAGCATGGTCTGACAAGATAGGAATATCTTATCACTATTGGCTTTCAGATTTCCAAGGCAGATTTTTCACTTTATGTGAGAAAAACAGAGAAAGGTATTATGCTGCTTGTCATTTATGTTGATGATTTGATTATCACAGGTGATAGTGATGAAGATATCCTTCATGTCAAAATGCTATTGAAGCAGAAGTTTGAGATGAAGGATTTGGGAGAGCTGCGTTATTTCTTGGGCATTAAGGTGATTAGATCACCAAGTGGGATATGGCTCTTACAGAGGCAGTATGGATTGGACATGCTGTCCAAATATGGGATGACAGGCTGTAAACCTATTTCAGTTCCTTTGGAGCAGAATGTGAAGCTGAGCGCAGATGCAGGTGAGCTTCTCGAAGACTTTACTATGTACAGACGCATAGTAGGAAGTTTGATTTATATTACTATTACCAGGCCAGATTTGAGCTATGCTGTTGGATTGGTAAGTCAGTTTATGCAGGCTCCAAGGAAATCGCATTTGGATGCGGCTAGATGCATACTCAGGTATGTGAAGTCCACATTGCAGTATGGACTACTTTATGAGAGTGGGGTTCAGATACAGTTGTATGGATACACTGATGCTGATTGGGCTGGCAGTATTTCTGATAGACGATCTACCAGTGGATATGTGTTCTCTTTTGGGAGTGCTGCAGTCACTTGGAGCAGCAAGAAACAGCCTACAGTTGCCTTGTCGAGCACGGAGGCTGAGTACAGGGGTGCAACAATGGCTGCATGTGAGGTAGCTTGGTTGCATAAGCTACTTTATGATATGCATTAGCCTACAGATGGGCCAGTTGTCATTTATTGTGACAAGATGAGCAGTATACACTTGGCAAATGACCTAGTCTATCATGCTAGAATAAAGCACATTGAGGTGCATTATCACTATGTGCGGGAGAGGGTTTTACTAGGTCTTATTGATCTAGTTTATGTCAGCACAGAGGATCAGGTAGCTGACATATTTACGAAGGCATTGGGCACAGAGAAGCTGCGCAAGTTCAGAGACCTGCTTGGTGTGCAGGAATTGGGATTGAGCTCGAGGGGGAGTGTTGAGATATCGAGCTCCACTCGTGATATGCCAGGGTGACACTTGTGCATTTATGTCACCTACTTGTCAGTTGTTGCAGATGTGGTTGGTACACCCCCCATGAATAATAGCTAGATGACAGCTATCCTTATCTACTCTAGTTCGTGGCTTAGTTAGTACGCCACCTTAGTTATTTGAGTTTGGTTTGAGACCCATATATAGGTTATTCTATTTCTATGTACTAGAGTTCTTTTTGGCTTACACAACTAAGAAGAGAAAAACTGTTTTCAGCCTCCACCTTTGTGTGTATTCCCCCATTGTGCAAGCAAGAAAGCTACAAGTGAGACTCCTTCCTTCTCTTCCACAATCTTGACACTCCCCCCCTCTAATACCACTATAAAAGCCCCTTAGCCATAAGAAGGAGGGGGATTACTACCACTACCCTCCCCTGATCTTGGTCTGGAGAGAGAGAGAGAGAGAGAGAGAGAGAGAGAGAGAGAGAGAGAGAGAGAGAGAGAGAGAGAGAGAGAGAGAGAGAGAGAGAGAGAGAGAGAGAGAGAGAGAGAGAGAGAGAGAGAGAGAGAGAGAGAGAGAAGGGAAATTTTCATTGGAGGCTTCCAAGCTTCCCCTTTTCTTTTCCCCCCTCTTTGAGAGGGTTCTCACAGTCGATTTCCTTCCACAAGGAGTCAACTCTCTTGTAGCTTGGGTGCATAGCCACGAGGAAAAGGCTGAACTATACGATGCCTCCCAAGGGAAGGAAGGTTCGATCGAGCGTGAATTTCGCTTCAACTGATGGAGTTGCGGATCAAGGAACCACGACACTTGGTAACTAGGTGCGCCCCATAAATCCTACTTTGATGAGAACTCTTAAAAATGTAGATCATCTTCATTGGGAAGGGAGAGGTATTCTGGCAAAAATCTATGATAACTAACTACCAATTGGGTTGCATTATTCAATCATGTTGAAAATTGTGTTTTATTGCACTCTGGCATGTTTGAGAATGAACAACTTGCACAAAAGATTACGCATTGGTGCACACTGAAATCAAGGACTTTATCGATTGTGTTTGTAGTGCATTAGATTATGCATTGGCACGCTTGAGAGGTAAAAGAAACTGAAAAATGGATTATCAGAATGATAAAGTATAGTCATCATTAGGTGAAAGTCATAGTTTTTGCACCACAAAATTTGTGAAATTGGAAAGGTAGGTGTAAGGGCTTGAATCAAGTTCATGATGATCATTGGTTGCCGCAAAAATGGTTAAGTATGGTGGGGTTGTTGCAATATTAAGCCGAGTATTAGGCTCCTATAAACCTTTAAAGAGAAGTAGCTTGCATTTGCATTAGGCATGATAAATTCATGTCCCCTGCACAAAAGGAAAATACAAGTCTCTATTTATCTTTTGCATAAAATGAATTCCCAAGAGTAGAAGCTCCGCATTGCGTCATCGTCTTAGGAAAGACTCACATCTAGATTGCGTGGTATCATGGCCAGTTTCAGTTGCATTGCTAGGTATTCATCTAAAAGATAGATATAAGATGTGCATATGAAGTGCTAAACTTAATTGCTCTAAGCAGTTCAAATCCTATATGATATGTAAGGCTAGGGCTTAACTCGACTTATTTAGGGTTTGAAAGTAAATGAGTCAAACTGTTGTTACATTCATAGGTTGACCTTGAGATAAGTGAACCACTCATGGGTCTCTATCCTACATCTAGTCACGACAAAACCAAAACAACCTCAGAGGATATTGGAAATTGACGCCAAGTCAAGAAGGAAAAATGCTAAGCGTCAAAGATAGGAACTCCACCTTAACAGATGTCCTAAGCACTCGCCTTCACCATTGTTTGTGCTTGTAAATTTAGAAACATTGCTTGTAAAAGGATTATATGACCCCAAACTCATAAAATAAATGGGAATAATGAATTAGGTCGAACTCTTGGAGGGTCCGCCAAACCACCCCCAGCTGGCCGCCAACCCTAGCCAAGGGGGTTCTATTAGTCGTGTCGGGAACATGGACCAAACCTGCCACGAGAGGTCTCTCCACAGGTTGGTTTGAATATACAAGGACGCTTGGATGCCAGGGGGGGCTGTGGTTGTAAATTCCTTGCCTTCAGGCCCTACTCAAACAATCTGCGTGACTCGAGATAGATTCTTGATGCCCCTATTACTAGTGCAAGGGCGGAATCTCGGAGGAAGTAGGGTGCATCCTTACGGATTGCGGAAATTGTCCCTTTTGAACAAGACTTGTATCTCAGTTAAAATGCTAATATTAAGTTTACTTCCAAGGAACTTGTCTGAAATTGTTTGCGTATCAGTGACATAAGATTACGTGAACAAAATTTGTTCTCTATAAGGCTTAATTAAGAAAGATGATTTTAAATGTCACACATAAATGTGATAGGGGCTAATTAGATAACTGAAGTATGCCTATGGAGGGAAGCGGGTGGGCAGAACCCCGACGGGTCTACCCTATGTGACAGGGTGGTGCCATAGAACTGGGAGGCTTCTCACAAGGTTTTATTGTCATTCGACCTTTAGGCAGCGCGGGGTTAGATTCTTGATTCATGCTGTTTTAGGGGACTGGAATGGGATTATGCCCTAAGGGCAGAGAGGTGGAGCGACGCATCCCTCTCTTTTCTCATTCTCCTTGAACCAAGTGGGGTATCTGCTTTGGATTGGGTAACTTTGCATAAAGTAGAATGTCCAGGAGAGTGCTATCAGGAGACCTTCACCACTAGGGACTCAAGTTTTAGGTCGATCCTAATGGGTTTGGCCCAAACGTTCCGTTGGGAGAGGCAGCCTCAGAAAACCCTAGGCGTGACAAACCCCGTGACATTCCATTGGAGTGCCGGGCGGCGACACTCAGATTGGTTTCTTGATGGACTGCCAAAACATGCTTGGACAGCCAATAGGCAGGCATGTCACACGCCCATGGCACCTGTCAACAATGACAGGGGAAAAGAGTAATTAAAAATTTTTGCATTATCCTTAATAAAAGGGGGGGATTGGTTCCTATGCGGGTGGCCGAGGGGGGGAGGAAGTATTACAATATCCTCACCCATTGCTGCATCCCAATGAGCATGACCAACAATCTCCTCAAAACGAGTGGGTTGAACATCCTCAACTACCTTTACTATATAAACATGATGCTAAGTTGCATAACCCTCAAAACCAAAACTTCTAGCATGGTATCTCACTCTACTAGACATATCTATTACTTGAGCACACAATGGTGCCTTTAGATTATCATGTGCTCTTTTTACAGCTGGTGTCTTGATTGAAGCCAAGCTTATCATCCAAACTCTTTTACACTTGATGTCTTGAAAATAGGCATACCAAGCTTATCATTCAAACTCTCTAACCCGCTTAAGTCTCCATCAAGATTTATCAAGAACTAAATGACTAATAGGTGCACCTAAAGATGTGGGGCTACTCCTTAGTCTCCCCATACCAAGGACCAATTGTAGATCTACTACTAAATGATGTCTCTCCTTCACTAATGGTCTATTATTTTTACTTTTCTACTTACACATGACTATCATGAACATCAATATCATCAAATGCATCTCCATGAGATACATACTAATAGCTCATCTTATAAAAAATAACATCCATTCTCACTCTAAACACACATGACATGGTTATAATAATGATATCCTTTCTACTCAATAGAGTATCCATTGAAGGTATATTTTTCAGCCTTTTGGATCTAATTTCTTCCTTAACTCATCAAGCACATGAACACATGAAATACAAGAAAACACTTTTAAGTGTGACACATTAGGCTTCTTGTCTATAAAACATTATTTAGGGGTCATACCATGAATTGTAGCTCTGGGAAATTTGTTCATCATATATAAAGTAGTATGAACAACCTTAGACAAAAAATATTTGGCATATTCTTTCAAACCATTAATGCCAAAGTAAATTATGCAATATGCATGTTTTTTATTTCTACAATCCCATTTTGTTATGGGTTACAAATTTGCACGTAAACTCTCACTTTATACCATGAGACCTATCATTAAACTCATTAGAGAGGTATTATTTCCCTCTATCTTACCTTAAGCACTTTACTTTTAAGCGCGTTTTAATAGTAGCCTTGAAAGTTTTGAAGTACTCAAACACTTTTCTCTTTTCCTTTATGAAATATGTTAATAACTTTTTAGAAAAATGATCAACAAATGTAACAAAATACTTACTACCACTAAGAGATACATTCTATGTAGGCCCCAAGCATCAATGTGCACAATATCAAGTTTATTTTTAGTTCCATCTCTATCATGCAAATGAGGTAGTCTTATCTACTTTCCAAATTGACATGCTTCACAAACCTAATGTAATTTTGCAACTCTAAATGTAGGAAAACATGTAATCAATTCTTTGGAGTGCACTAATTTCAATCTTTGCACATTTGCATGTCTAATAGATTTGTGCCATAGTTCAATGTTTGCAATCATACCTTTGCCTTTCATATATATAATAACATTTATATGGAAATTTCAAAATCCAAAGTGAATATGTATCCAACTCTCCTTCCTTTTGCAACCAATTTGCACTTGTTATCAAAGTCTTCAACAAGACAACCCTTCACATTAAATCTAAACTATGGCCATTGCTCTACCATCTGATCAACCAATACTAAATTCTTTGTGATGGACAATACATGTGATACATCCGATGAACACTTTGTTTAACCATCATGTAAGGACAAGGGAACTTTTCAGTGTTTGAAGTTGGGTGGCATGAGTCATCACCCATCTCTACATAACTTGGAATGTGTAAATCCTCCATCTCTCCAAACCATTCAACATTGCTGATCATATGAATAAGTGCACCTAAATTAACCTATTATATATCATCACATGTTTTCTTTCCTATAATATCATTTATTATATATTGCATGATAAACAAACACTCCTTTTTATCATTGTTCTATCTTGATGTGTATAATTTTTTTGCTTCAATTTGCCACCATGATCAAAAGTAGAAGGAAGGGTTAGGGTATCCACCAAGGAAGAAAGGCTTGCCTGGTTCATAACACGAACTTACTAAATCAATTTGGATGAACATTATTATTCTTCTTATAACAATCACTGCAAGATGACCTATTCTTCCACAGTAACAATAGATAATATCAAAATTACTAAAACTTTTGATCTACCATTCACCCCTATCTCTTGTTAACCCTATTTTGAGATGGAGAAAAAGAAGTCCAAGAAAACTCTAAATGCAGACACAAAGGAAGAAGCAGGAAGGGGAAGGGCCAAAAGTGCAAGGGCAGCCTCAAAAGCCAAGTCAAAGGCAAAATCACATTTTTAAATGCAAGGCACCCATAAAATTTTTGAAAACAAGCACTAGGCTCCCTCTTGTGCAAGTTGTAAAGTCTAAACGGACATAGGTGAAGGGCTAAGGCAACTAGAAAGGAGTAGAGAAAGAGGACCTTGGCAAGATGCCGAATCATGTAAGAAAAGGGGATGGGTGCCCAAGGGATTTAGGGTTCTATATATAAACTCAAAAAGTGAATGAGAAGCTCATTCTTTGGTGTGTGGCTAAAGTGGTCTCTTCTTCTTCCCTTCTTCTCTCCTTCTTGCTTGCTTGTGTGTTCTTGAGAGAGGGAGTGTGAGGGTGAAGGATCAAGGAGAAGAACCTCTCCATCATCTCCTCTCTTTTTATTCTCTTCTCTTCTCTTTTCTTCTCTTCTCTTCTCTTCTCTTGCGCACGGTTATGGAGGATGGAGCTTGAAGGTGGAGGCTTGAGTTGCTTGAGGGAGGAGGCTACTCGTTTGGGCATCAAGGTAAGCTCACTACACCCCCGTAGGATTGAAGGTGTGTCCGCTAGGTGGGAGATAGCCATTTGTGCTTGCTTGAAATGCTTGGAGCAATAAGCACTCAGTGGGTCCTTGTGGTTGAGCGTGAGTTCCCACTACATTTTAGTTTTGTTGCCAGGACTAAGAGATTCAAGCTTGAGCACTTGCGCATCTCAAATTGAGCATTGAAGTAAGGTTGCATCCCCGAACCAATGCTTGAGATAGATAGGAGATTTGGGCTTTTAATATTCTAAACAAGTAAGTATTTTGGGTTATTGATGAGTAGAAAAGTAGGAGGATTCACTTCAGTATTTGCGTTTTGATCCTTCTTGCATTTAGAGTAGGATATGAGTAAGAAATCGAAGGAAAAATCTTTAGGGTTTCTATTGTAAAACTGGCCAAAACAGGGCAAAATTAAGGGAAAAATGGGCTTGCACTCCATTGACAAGGCTTGAGTACTTAACGAGACAACACTTGGACATTAGGAAAAGGGCTTAAGACCCAAGGAAGGGGGGTGGAAGAGAGAGAGAGAGAGATAGAGAGAGAGAGAGAGAGAGAGAGAGAGAGAGAGAGAGAGAGAGAGAGAGAGAGAGAGAGAGCTTGCGAGAGACTTGGAGCTTAAGGCGAATCAATCGGCTTCCCCAAGAGTTTTCCATGCACATCAGTTACATAGAACCCCCCCTGTGTATGCATTCTTGCATTCTAAAGCTCCTTGCATATGGGCGTGGCCAAAATCATTGCCACAAATTGTTTTTTTGTTGTCGTTGTTTGTGTACTGACAGAATCGAACACAGTCCATAGGGGTCCAATGCCCAGAATTGGATACTCAGACATCCGATTCTTGGAAATTGGATATTCGGACTAACTCAACTTGTCTGATCATGTCCAATCTGTTGAGATATCGAGCTCCACTCGTGGTATGCCAGGGTGACCATTGTGCATTTATGTCACTGACTTGTTAGTCGTGGCTCAGTTAGTATGCCACCTTAGTTAGTTGAGTTTGGTTTGAGACCCATATATAGGGTTCTTCTATTTCTTTGTACTAGAGTTCTTTTTGGCTTACATAACTAAGAAGAGGAAAACTGTTTTCAGCCTCCACCTTTGTGTGTATTCCCTCATTGTGCAAGCAAGAAAGCTACAAGTGAGACTCCTTCCTTCTCTCCCACAATCTTAACATGGTATCAGAGCCTTGTTCGTGGTAAGGAGCTCAAGAAAGCAAACCAAGTTCGTGGTATTCTGGTAAGAGGACCAATGTTGCTTTCATTTTTCTGTTTTGGGAGCAAGTCTCTGCAGGTAGCATAGCCGGAAAGTGCAAGAGTGCATTGTCTCAGATTGAGACGCCCTTCGCGGTGTAGCAAGAGGGTAGTATATGCTGGGGATGGGGCTTTAGCCCTTGGTTGCTCTGTTATTTTGATTTGAGGCCAGTTCGGGGCCTGTTTTGGAGGCGGAAGTTTTTCGGACGCACTTAGGAAAAGGCCCAGTTTTATGCTGTGCGACCACTGTTCTACAGGTCGGTGAAAAATTACTGTAGAAATTGCATTATATGCCTGTGCGCAGAGACATTGGGAGTTACAGAATCATCCTTGTTGCATGTTGATACAAAATCGTCACTAGGAAGTGACTGTGTGGTCAAATACCACTTTCGTCAGTTTTGCAGATTTGCCCTTGTGAGGCTGAAGCTGTGTTCTTTGCAGTGATAGAATTTTTTACACTGTTCTGTAATGGTGTCTGATTCTCTTTCACAGATTGTAACTTAAAAGCTTGACAAGAACAACTTCCAAGCATGGAAGTTTAGAATGACGAATTTCTTTATGGGAAAAGGATATTGGGAATTCGTTGCAGGAAATGAAGAAGAATCAGTTCTTCCTGATGTTCCCAATCAACAGCAAATGCAGGCATTTAAAGGATGGCATGAGAGAGCCAGAAAAGTTATGTACTGGCTGTCTATCAGTATTTCAGACTCTATGATTGTGCATATTCAGGATGCAAGTACGCCAAAGGAGGCATGGGATACTTTGTCAAAAATATATAGCACAAATACGCAAGCCAATAAAATGCAACTCAAGCAAGAGTTGCACAATGTACAAAGAGAAAGTATGAGCATCAATGACTACCACATGAAGGTGAAGAAGATTGTAGATGCACTTGCTTCCATTGGGTCACCAGTGGAAGATGATGATTTAGTTTCTGTGACCTTGAATGGTCTAGGAAAGGATTATGCACAGTTTCGAATATCCATTTCCATCCCTGAAAGATTTCCTGATTTTGAGGAGTTGATTGCTCTTCTAATTTCTGAGGAGCAGAGAAATGGTGGTGCATCTTCTTCAGGAGGAACTTCAAAAGAAACAGTCTTCTACTCAAATGCTGGAAGAGGTATAGGCAGAGGTAGAGTAGGCCAATCTGGAGGCCGTGGTAGAAATCAGAATATGCAGCAAACTCAAGAAAACCAGTCCTATGGAGGAGGACGTGGTAACTCTAGAGGCAGGGGGAGCCAAAGAGGTCGTGGTGGATGGCAAAGAGGCCAAAATGCAAACAACAATGTTGAATGCTACTACTGTGGTAAAATGGGTCACATGGTTAAAGACTGCTATAAAAAGCAGAATGACATCATGAATGGAAAATTGCAACAAGGGAATTATGCATCTTCTAGTAGACAGGGTGATGACAGAAATGAGCATTTGTTTATGGTGCAACACATGAACAATTCTGTGACAAGTGCAGAAGAAAGAAACGAAGTGTGGTATGTTGACTCAGGAGCGTCAAACCACATGACAGGTCATGCAGAATGGATGCAAGATGCAAGGAAAATGGAAAAACCAGGATTTGTGGAGACTGGTGATGATACTGCACATCCTATTGTGCAGATTGGAAAAATTCCTTTGTCTATGCAGGATGGGAAAAAGAAATACCTATCAGATGTATTTCATGTCCCGAATATCACCAAGAACCTGGTTTTTGTTGGTCAAATGGTTGAGCAGGGCTTGCAGGTCAGATTTAATCCTCATGGATGCTTTGTTGAGGATATGAAAAATAAAGGTCGCTTGATAGCAAAAGGAAAGAAGAAGGGCAGAATGTTTACATTGGATGCAGACATGCTTGAATTGAGTGCAGCAATGTTTGCAATGGGACTGGTGTAGTTGCAGATATTGATATCCGACATAAACACATTGGTCATGTTAATGTACATCGACTTAAATCAATGCAGGCCCAAAATATTGTTGCAGGATTGCCTAATTCAAGGTTGTAGAAATGTATAAGGTATGTGAAGCCTGTCAATTTGGAAAACAGGCAAGAAAACCATTTCCTAGACATGTTCAAGAGAGTAAGAAGCCATTGGAATTAATCCACTCGGATGTATGGACTACTAAAGTTGCATCTATTGGAGGTTGTCATTATTTTGTCACTTTTATTGATGACTATAGCAGAAAAGTTTGGGTGTATTTTATGAAAAAGAAAAGTGAAGTTTTTGGGCATTTCAAAACTCTTAAAGCTATGGTTGAAAAAGAAACAGGCCTGCAAATAAAATGCCTAAGGTCAGATGGAGGGGGAGAGTACCTCTCAAATGAGTTTGCAAGGTTCTTGCAGGAACATGGCATAAAGCAGCAATATTCATGCAGTCATACCCCACAGCAAAATAGAATTGCAAAAAGAAAAAATAGGCATATTGGAGAGGTATCTCGTGCCATGCTCAATGAAAAAGACCTGCCAGATTTTTACTAGGCTGAGGCAGTCGCTACAGCAGTCTACATAATGAACAGGACTCCCACTGCAGCAATACATGGCATGACTCCAGAGGAGAGGTATACTGGTAGGAAACCATATATTACTCATTTGAAAATTTTTGGTTGCATTGCCTGTGTTCATGTGCCAGATGAGTTGAGATCCAAGTTGGATCTAAAAGCTGAGAAGTGCATCTTTATTGGTTACTCTCTGTAGAGCAGAAAGGGTATAGATGCTATAACCCTTCTACTCGTAAGTTTACAGTGAGTAGAGATGTTGTTTTTGATGAGATGAGTAGCTGGTATAAACCAGTAAATGTGATTGATAATGTAGATGCACAAAATGGTAATGCTGCACAGAATTCATAGCAGCAGTCACAAGATATTAGTGGACCTGGAGTGTCCTCTAGTAGTGGTTCACATTCTTCACCATGGACAGGAAGATTGAGATCAGGAGAATCTTCTCAAAGCAATACAGATAGTGGTATACAGGTATCACAAAAAGGAAAAGAGAAGGTAGATCAGCCCATGTTTGATGTGAATGCAGGTCACTCTTATGTGGATGGTGAATCCAGTGGCTCAGAACAGAGCATTGATGATGAGTTGGGTATTCCTTCTGTTGTTACACCTGGAGTAAGGAAGACCAGGGATGTTTTGAGAGCATTTGGAAGTTAGCCTACTTTGCGCAGGTCTACCAGAGCTAGGTATCCTGTGGATAGGCTGAAATATGATGGATTTACAGCCATTCACTATGCCTATATAGTCAAAGTGATACAGGAACTAGAACCCACTTCTTTTGAGCAAGCCATGGGAAAAGAAAAATGGGAGAAAGCCATGGATGAAGAAATGGATGCTTTGAAGCAAATGCTACATGGGAATTGGTACCTTTGCCTAAAGATAAGAATGCAATTGGTTGTAAGTGGGTTTATAAGGTGAAGCACAATGCAGATGGCTCTGTGAACAGATACAAGGCAAGATTAGTAGTCAAGGGGTATGCACAAACATATGGCATTGATTATGAAGAAACATTCAGTCCGGTTGCAAGGATGGCAATCATAAGAGCAGTCATTGCTATGGCTGCATCAAAGGAATGGTTTTTACATTAGATGGATGTAAAGAATGCCTTCTTGCATGGTGATTTGCAAGAAGAGGTCTATATGGAGCAGCCACCAGGTTATGTGCATGCTGTTCATCCTGAGTTTGTTTGCAGGTTGAAGAAAGCCTTCTATGGCTTGAAGCAAGCACCTAGAGCATGGTCTGACAAGGTAGGACAATATCTTGTCACTATTGGCTTTCAGATTTCCAAGGCAGATTTTTCACTTTATGTGAGAAAAACAAAGAAAGGTATTATGCTGCTTGTCATTTATGTTGATGATTTGATTATCACAGGTGATAGTGATGAAGATATCCTTCATGTGAAAATGCTATTGAAGCAAAAGTTTGAGATGAAGGATTTGGGAGAGCTGCGTTATTTCTTGGGCATTGAGGTGATTAGATCACCAAGTGGGATATGGCTCTTACAGAGGCAGTATGGATTGGACATGCTGTCCAAATATGGGATGACAGACTGTAAGCCTATTTTAGTTCCTTCGGAGCAGAATGTGAAGTTGAGCGCAGATGCAGGTGAGCTTCTCGAAGACTCTACTATGTATAGACGCATAGTAGGAAGTTTGATTTATATTACTATTACCAGGACAGATTTGAGCTATGCTATTGGATTGGTAAGTCAGTTTATACAGGCTCCAAGGAAACCGCATTTGGATGCGGCTAGACGCATACTCAGGTATGTGAAGTCTACATTACAGTATGGACTATTTTATGAGACTGGGGTGCAGATATAGTTGAATGGATACACTGATGCTGATTGGGATGGTAGTATTTCTGATAGACGATCTAGCAGTGGATATGTGTTCTCTTTTGGGAGTGCTGCAGTCACTTGGAGCAGCAAGAAACAACCTACAGTTGCCTTGTCGAGCACAGAGGCTGAGTACAGGGGTGCAGCAATGGCTGCATGTGAGGTTGCTTGGTTGCATAAGCTACTTTATGATATGCATCAGTCTACAGATGGCAGTCTACAGATGGGCTAGTTGTCATTTATTGTGACAACATGAGTAGTATACACTTGGCAAATAACCCAGTCTATCATGCTAGAACAAAGCACATTGAGGTGCATTATCACTATGTGCGGGAGAGGGTTTTACTAGGTCTTATTGATCTAGTTTATGTCGGCATAGAGGATCAGGTAGCTAACATATTTACGAAGGCATTGGGCACAGAGAAGCTGCGCAAGTTCAGAGACCTGCTTGGTGTGCAGGAATTGGGATTAAGCTCGAGGGGGAGTGTTGAGATATCAAGCTCCACTCGTGGTATGCCAGGGTGACCGTTGTGCATTTATGTCACCGACTTGTTAGTTGCAGATGCGGTTAGGGTGACCGTTGTGCATTTATGTCACCGACTTGTTAGTTGCAGATGCGGTTGGTACACCGCCCATGAATAATAGCTAGATGATAGCTATCCTTATCTACTCTAGTTCGTGGCTCAGTTAGTATGCCACCTTAGTTAGATGAGTTTGGTTTGAGACCCATATATAGGGTTCTTCTATTTCTTTGTACTAGAGTTCTTTTTGGCTTACACAACTAAGAAGAGGAAAACTGTTTTCAGCCTCCACCTTTGTGTGTATTCCCTCATTGTGCAAGCAAGAAAGCTACAAGTGAGACTCCTTCCTTCTCTCCCACAATCTTGACACAATCTCAAAAATCAAACCATCCCTCGCATGTGCGATCGGACATACACCCCGTTTGATTCAGATGATCGGACTTGACCACTCGGATAGGACCTAGTTAAAATCAGAGGCTTGGCACTTGGAAACACTAGAATTGGATATTCTGAAATTGGACGGCTAAAATTGGACGTCCGATTATGAGAATTGGACACTGTCAACCAAGAACTTGAAAGGAGTGTTTGACAAGTCTAGCACATCTCAAGAAAGGCAGAAGACCTTCCGCAACCAGGTAAGGCTCCAAAAGCCTTACAAATGATATTGACCCTAAAAATCATGGCCAAGCCACTAAATGTGACTGTTGACATGTCACATTAGCTTTTAGTCCCTATTAGAGTCCTAAGACAACCTGAGAACCCCATTTGACCCTGATCAAAGCTGAACAACATAGCACAGACCCTAGAGACCAGAGAAAATGGCCAGCGATTGAGTGTAAAGCCCTATTCGGTCGAGAACTTAGATTGGAGTGCAGAAGCTACACTTATTATTCTGTGTTCACACCCACATTGCTTTTGACACTTGAAGTGCACTTGAAAAAACTAAAAGCTTTATTTAGCACAATACATAGAAAAGAGCACCACACATGTACTAAGTAAATGTAAATTGAGGATTGACTGTCAATAAAAATGAACATGCTCAGACTTAATAAACAAAATGAACCCACCAATAGGAGGCAACACACAACCTAGATAGGGGATTCAACAACCCCAATTGGTAGGGCCAAGGGACAGACACAACATAAAAGGCCAGATACTTCAAAGGAGCGATACCATTGGGAGTGCAACGCTGCCTGACATGATCAACCTCGTCGATAACTTAGTGGAGTAGGAAACTGTAGACATGGCAGAACTAGGTGTAAACTGTGAAAACAAGAAGGTCGACCTAGGAGATTTCCTGGTCGAAATCCAATGAATAGTGGATGCATATGACAGACAAACTAGGGTAGACCACCATGGCAGACCATCAGAAGACATCATAGTGGACCTTGAAGAGGAATGAAAGTTGACGCAGAAAGTCTTGCAAGGCATAGCAAAATACCACCAGTAACAACAGACTAGGAGATTGTGACAAGACATAGGAATATGAGACGTCCACTATGTGCTAGCCCTAGCAAATAGAAACCGAACAGGACCAAATGCAGAAAGGGAGAGAGAACTAGAGGCATACTTGATTTTGAGTGATGAGCTTCTTACAAAGCAGCTGATAGACAACACGTCGATGGAGAGCAAAGTGTGATAGCACTAGCAACATCGTTGTTGGCAGGATTATGAGTTAGCCAAGGCTCCAAAAGCCAATCGAGAACCCCTGTAGTTACAAAACAACTAGACAAGTACCAATCAAGCAACAACCCATATAGTTTTGTAGAGCAGTTCTATAAGGTCTACAAGGCTAACAACCTCACGGATCTAGCCTAGTGCACTCGCAAGCTTTCGGCCTATGCTTAGGCGATAAAGGACGGATGTGGTACACTAGTTTAGACAGTGTTGAACCCAATGACATTAACACTCTCAAGAGTCTCTTCATCAAGAGGTTCTCTGAGAGGCAGGGTACTCAAATAATCTCATAATCCAACAGATGAACATTAGTCAAAAGAACAAAGAGGACATAAGGAACTATGTTACCCACTTACAGAGTCTCTTTAAGAGATTTCCATCTAATGAATGACCCAACAAACGAGCAATCTCCACGGTGTTCTCATCAATGGGATCCACAACAAAGAGCTTTATAAGGCCTTAGCGAGCAACTTTAGCCTACAAAGAGATGTCCTAGCTAAGGTTTTTAATGAAGCCATACGAGTGGATGACCAGCTTAAGGAGAGGAGCTCCATGAGCTTAACATGAGATAGCGATAGTTCTAGATGCTCAGAGAGAGCTGCTACATCTAGTGAGCAATTAGCCCCTAGCACCCAAGAAAAGGGAAAGAGCATAGACTAAAGCCAAGAGGTGATATAAATGAAGATGGAGATAGCAAGGCTCCAAGAAATGGTGAGGAGACCAATGCATCCACACATCCAATGTGTGCATTGTGGTGGCAACCACCTCCCAGAGGAGTGTCATGATCCTAGATCCAAGGCATGTGCTAATTGTGGTAAGTTTGGCCATGATGCCATGCATTGCAGGCTACCAAGGAGATTTCCATATTTCTTTGGGAGGGGAGCCCCATTAGCTCTCTCTGCACCTAATGATGCTAAACCAACCATTCCTAGGATGGAGATAAACCCCATAGGCATTCCTCGGCCACATGGACCTTTCGTAACCCATCCATTGAGTGACGCCCTAGTCCACTACGTGGAGGAGCCAAATGACGAGAATGCGTATATGAACCCTTATGTCTCATACGATAAAGAGGGAAATCCAATCCTTATAGACTATTGACTAATGCTAGTGATGGTGTTAGGAAGAGGTAGGGGTAGAGGCTTAGGGGAGAAGATCCGAGAACTGATTTCTTGTTGGACTTGCGATCACCCAAGGCATATCTCCTTGCGCTATCCCAAACGGGAGCAAGATAATTGAGAAAAGGCTAATCTTAGGTGCCCAGAGTGTAGAATCACCCACTTGTTTTCCAAATGCCCTAGATGGAAGCCACCCTCTAGTCCGACCAAAAAGCTATTAGTAGCATTGAGGCGTTTGAGTTTAGACATTTGACGAGGAGGACACACCTATCCCGTTGCATGTTATGACTTGCAAGCCGGCATATCACTGCCTGGACCCAACAATCTAGATGCAACCTTAATAGGAAAAAAGAGCCATATGCAAAGGAAGAAGAGGACGGAGGCAAATGTCACGCTTAAAATAGAGAGTGCTATGACACTTCCCACATGAAAGAAAGTCACCAACGTAGAGGCATCAACATCCACTCTAGAGATGTCAGAGAAGGGGAGTGGCAAGGTAGGGGAGTACCCCAACCCAAAATGGAAACTTGAAGTCATAGATAAGGTCATGGAGTGGGTGAAAGAGGCCCAAGAATACTTAAAAGACACTGAGCCCATCCTAGAGTATGAAATTAATGAGGTCTCTAGCTTGAGCACACCGATTTCACCTGTAAGGGTAAAATCAAGAGATGTATCGGCACCACAGGCGGTATTGCAGAGATGGAGTTTAGATGCTACGAGCCAGAAAACTAGCCATGGCCAATGGCCAAGGAGTGTTGAATTAAGAGAGACGTAGGCTCCTTGCTATGCTAGTGATAACCCCTGTGACTTTGCCTTTGGGAGATTTGCTTAGGCAGCACATGACATTATGGCAAGGGTTGAAGTAGTGGGTTGAAGGACCAATGAAGCAAGGGGCAACTAACCTACACGATCATTATATGGTAACTCAAATACCTAGTCTAACATTTCACTCAGTGCCCAAGTCGTTAGACATGAATGCTTTTTGGGAGGGCACAAAGATGCATGCAGTCCTACCAATCCTAGCATTAGGGGATGCCACATGAAAAGGGATCATGGACACAGAAGCAAGAGTCAGTGTGCTTAGCCATGCAGTACTCCAAGCTTGGGGTAACCCATCTGTCAAGGATGCTAGGTTTAATGTTATGCTGGCCAATGGAATGAAGGTTAGGCCATTCCGAGTGTTGAAGAATTTTATGTTGAAGATCGTAGGTGTCCAATTTTTTGTGAACTTCATTGTCATGAAGGGAGTGGACTACAACATCCTGCTAGGCCGGCCTTGGATAAGGAATGCGTGAGTCATAGAGGACTAGGGCAACGGTCTGATTTTCTTAGGCAACCGAATGGAAGCGATAAGGGTAGAGATGGATACTTGGAAGACTATGCCAGTTGACTTAGATGCCATCTCAGCCATGCTAAAGGGTGATGTACAAGTTAGAAAATCATACGAACCACTCACCAAGTATATCCCTTGTTGTCTTGATGAGGATGATGGAGATTGGATGCATGTGCTAGCCATGATCGATCTACCATTCTCAAATAATGAGGAGTATGAACAAGCTGTTAAGGCAATTAGTAAGTCTAGTGACACGCCCTTAGTACCAGTCTACATGATGGCTAGAAGCTTGCATAGACAACCCAACCTTGTCAATGTACGAGTGGCCACTATAATGGAAATTGAAGATGAAGATGAGGAAGTTGTAGCTCTGGCTTACTTGCACATGGCTGTCACTGCCAAGAAAACACATGCATTTGATGCATTGATCAATGAGAGTTTTGATTTTAATATCTTGAATCGTGGTCATTGGATTCAAATTGGTAAACCACAATTATAGCCCACTAACGCCAAACTCAGCCCATTTGGGGAGTGAATGGTCAAAAAGCAGCGATGGGTCCCCAGGACCTTATTGCAAGTGCAAGGATACTACGAGGGAAATGTTTAGATCTGGGTACCTAAAGCCAAGTTATCCAAGGGCACTACTCAAACGCTGCCCTCAAACTTGACCACACCAAGCCATGTGACAAAAAACACCCCAATGCCACAAACAACTTGAGGCTGCGAAGCCTATAGAGTCTCAAACACATAAGTTGACAGAGACTAAACAAGTCTATCAACCAAAGCCGCAACTTGCTACTCACACACTACCTCAACCTAGTCTTGCTAGTGTTCCTAAAACCTTACTAGATTCTAATAGTGTGACATTCACATCACAAGCCAAGCCGAGTGCACCAATGCCATCAAGAACAACCGAAGCTGCAACCATCAGCTATTGCTAAATTATCTAGTTCCATCAAACCCCAACCACCTATAGGTCTTAGACCCTCTTATGAATGAATATCAATTCTCACTTTGGCCATGGACTTCACTAAAAATATAGGGGATGACTTGGTTTCCTTCCTTCGATGGTTGGATGCCACATTTACTACACTTGCTAAAAGATATGATCGACTAGACCTAGGTCTTTTGGACACGCCTTGAGCAACAGAGGTACGTACGCTGCCTTGCTCATGGGAGGAATCCAAATTCATATTTGTTAAGGCTCCCCAGGCAGCCAAGGAATTAATTGCCACTGAGATATCCCAAGAACATGCACAAAAACAATGCCTCATTACATCTTACGATAAGAGCATAGTCCTTGCCACCGACCATGAAATGGAGGAGTTGAAATGACTTTCTGACAATGACTCCTCTTTCTTGAGAAAATGGTATGCTCTCCAACTTCAATGGGAGCAAGAGGGCTACCAAATCATGACCAATGCTGAGCAACAACATGCAATCAAAACCTCGGAGTATGACCCCACTTATGTCCCTCCAACCTCCTATAGGGTGCTGACCACAATTTGTAACCAACTCCTAAAAGAGCATCTCCTGACCCACCAATATTTAGATGGAATTATGACAAAGGAGGAGTTACACATTGCCAGTCAAATAGACTCTAGTGACTTCCTCAAAGATGTTCTCACCTACATCACTCAAGTAGGCATCCGTCCTTTCAACATGGACTGCTATGCTAACCTAGAATACAATCCGAACTTTTATACTTGGCTCATGCGAAAGTAAAACACTGTGAGCATGCATTGAATGCCCTTGACCTCTCAAACCTTCATCCTAGGAAGGATTCTTCTCAATTCCAAAGGGGAGGGGGTAAGGGGAATCAAAAATGTAAGGTGAATGAGACATGCAAGGAAAAAGCCTCAATCAATGTCCGAAAGCAGAAGCCTCAATCAAGGTCAAAAAGTGAAAAGCCTCAATCAATGTCGAAAAGTGGAAAAGAGTGGATGATTAAAAATCAACTTGTGATTGAGGAAAAGTGTAATAAAATTTTGGAAATGGATAGAATCACGTGAAGGAAAAGTCTCTTTATATACTTAAGCATTTCAACTGTCCATAAGCACATAATCTTTTTCTTTTCGCAAGAATTTTTTTAAAGATAACTAATCATGAGCATGGCTTAATGATAGGCACCCACTATGATAGGATAGGAAAAGACTAGCAAATTGTGGAGGAAGAGCAGGCATAGTACGGCCTCTCAGTTGAAATGAGGGCTTTAATAAGTTCAAGTTCAGGCTTGTCTTGAACTTGACGATATAGCCATGGAGGAGCAAGCCATAAAATACATTGTGGAGCAATGCAATTTGCAAAAGTATGTGGAGGCAATTGGCCAGATGGGACTATAATCAGTGTTGTGTAGAGTTTCTTCAGACATTCAACAGGAACCGTGACACTATGATTGTGCAAAAAGGAGAGGAAAGCCACTAGGTATAGATTGAGTTGACACCGGAATTGGTGGATAAGGCATTGGGCCCAGCCAACAAGGTGGAAAGAGGGCCGAAAAGAGACATGTATGCCATGCTAGGAATTGACAAAGTGATGGTTTCATGGTATTTATGAATGCATGTATTGGTCCACACTAACAATGGTATCAGCTTGGCTACTATTCTTGATCCAGAGATCCAGCTGCAGGACAAAATAATGCATGCACTCTTCTCTGGCCAAAGGTACAACTCGATAATCAGCCGGATCAATGCGACTATATGCTGGAGAGCATCACCGCCAGATCTCTAGATGAAGTAAACCTGAAAGGTTTCGTGTGGAAGACCATTGAGTCTTTGGCAATGGCATTGGCAACAAGAGGAAGACCCATAGGAGGAGAGTCCCCTGCTTCTAAGGCAATAAGAAAGGCATCATCCCCAAAGACCTCGACCATCAGGTTTGGTGGGGTCTTAATTGCTATCATCAGGGAAGCTTTGGGAGAAGGAGAGGGAGTTGATGAAACACTTGATAGGTTGCCTCCTTACCAGGAATGAGAACAATCTAGTGAGAGAATAGTAAGTGATGAAGAGGAGAAAAAGGAAACACAATCTAGCCATGGAGGGGCTAAGAAAGAAAAGAAAAAGACTACATAGGAGAAGCAAGAAGAAGAAAGGAGGAAAAAGGAGAAAGTAGATCTGCAAAAGACTCAAAGAGAGTCTAAAAAAGAAGAGGAAGAAATGAAGGAAAAAGAAAAAGAAGAGTTTGAGAGATTAAATGAAGAATCAAGAAGAGCTAAAGAGGAGAGAAGGAGGAAGGTAGTTGAAAAAGAGGAAGAATTGAGAAGGAAGGAAGAAGAGGATATCATGCTAGCAACATGCATGTCAATTGAACATTAGTGTAGACATGACAAGCTGGGTGCTATGAGCCCACCATGAGATGAAAGCCTAGGCTCAAGTACCCAAGTTCCAAAGATCACGCTGCCTATGGTGAAAGAAGGCAAGGGCAAGGGTATTATTCATCCCATCCCTACTCTCATTGTGCCCACACCACCACCAACACCCCTACAACTACAACCACCCAAGGCACCACGCCTAAAGTTGATGCTAGCAATATGTTAGCCTTAGTGCAATTCTTGGTGAATAAGGAAATGGCCCAAGGGGCAGGTGAAGGTACCCCTGTAGCAGGAACTAAGATACTAGTAGCACACACAAAGTCGAGATAGGACCCTAAGAGGCAGAGGGTGGAGGCTCCATGACCTCCATTCCCACAATGATGACGCCACCTGCAAACTATGATGAGTATGTATAAGAGCTTCTCTTGTAGTTAGAGAAATCAAAGGAGGATAAGAAGGTAGTAGTGGCTGAGTTAGAAGCTAAAAAGGAGTTCATGGCGGCATTCCAATTAGAGAAGGCCGGCCAAGTAGCTATGTTTCATAAAGAAATACATGAGCTAAAGGTAAAGCTCGAAGCCAAAGAAGGAAAAGAAGGAAAGTGGAAGGAAATGCTAGCTAAGGAGAAACAGGGCCAAGTGAGGATGCAACAACACATCAAGGAGCTGGCACGATTGTATGAAGAGCTGCAAGAAGAAATGAAGAATGTCCAAGATACCACAGAGATGCTAGAGACAACACGAGAGGAAAGGGCACAGAGGTATTAAATGGAGATAGAGAATTTGAAAAAAGAGGTAGCCTTGGGGTAGGAGGAGCAAAAGAGGATGGAGAGAGAGATTGAAGATCAAGAAAAAATACTCATAATCTTGGCTCAAAGGAAAGGGGAGAGTTTGGAAGAAATGAAAAGAAGAGTAGAGGATTGGATTAACTAGAATGAAAGAAGAGTCAAGAAATTTGTGTGCCGTCTATGTGAAAGGAGATAAAGTGTTAGCAGAGAGCAAGGTAGAGGCCGCTCAAGTGAGCCTAAAGACCCAACAACGTGCCTTCCTAAACACGATCCTAGATATAACTCAAACAAAAGAAGGGGAGGCCATTGAACCATTGAAGAAAAAGTTGGTCATTGCTCACAAGGCCTTGAGAGCAAGATTGCATATGCCGACATAGCTAGTGGGTGTCAGCCTTAGCCTTGAAGAACAGAGGGGTTATCTACTAAGGGCAGGCTTGACCCCATAAGAAGTGGATGCCTAGAGTTCACCGAGAAAGCACAACAGGAGGAGAGACAAGAGGAAGAGGTAGGAACAAGTTTTGAGATGGGACCTCAAGAGGAAGAACTCATCCCACTGCCCCCATCCCCACAACCAGAAGAGCAATAGCAAGTGGACACCTATGTAGAAAGGAAGGCTGCACTTAAAAGAAATAGAGAATAGATGATAGAGCAAGCACGCAAGAGGCTAAACCCTCAACTAGTTGTGTCAACATCACCTATCCCACCAAGCCAAGATGACTTCTAGCAAGGTTTAATGTTGAACTCATAATCTGGGAACAATAAGAGACTACTTGTAAGCCCTTCGACTCCAATTTCCAATTTCCCACCAACTTGTGCAAAGTACTGCCAATCAAGGTGGTGGAAGAGGTAATTAATGTCGGGAACAGGTTGGAAGACAAATGGAGATTAGAGAGGGCACATAACCCTACCTTATGGGGGAAAGAGGACAAAATTTTTGGCAGAACAAAGTTTTTGAAGTACCCAGAGTAGTTAAGGGCCATAAATGCCAACCAACATGGAGAAGATGCATTTTGGATGTAAACATGGACAGTTGGATGGCATTCTATAATGCCCTACCCTTTGAAAGGAATGACCTAACTTTCATGCCATATCTAAGAAGGGTAGGAGTGGATTTTAATCCAAGCATCCATGGTAGATACGAATTTCCATGGATCTATAATGCAAATTGTACTAAACCCAAAGAAGCCCTAGTCTTCATAGTAGGGGACCTATACGACTCAATAGCTTGCTTCATTAGGATGAATTCTCTTCTTTCCTTGATCCTGCTTTCATCACCATGTGTAACTGTAACGTGCCTGCCCCTTAAATTGCGGGACACATCTTAGCAGCCCATTAAGAGATCAATCTAGAAGACGCCGCCTGGCACTCCCAAGGAATGACACGGGGTTTGCCAAGTAGGGTCTCTCGAGTCTGCCTCGCAACGGAACTTATCCGGCCGTTCCCACTAGGATCGACCTGAAGTCTGGGTTCCTAGCAATCGAGTCTTCCTAACAACCTTCTAGCGTCGGTTGATAGCCGCTCCACTTTGCATAGATACAACTGGACCCAAGCAGACTCATATCGCACTTGGTTCAAAGAGAATGGGAAACAAGAGGGAGGCATCGCTTGACCTCTCTACCCATAGCGCATAGTCTCATTTTGGTCCCCTAAAATGGTATGAATCAGGGTTTCAATTTACAAGTCCTAAGGTCCTTGTCTAACTAACATTATTATCAAATAAATTCCATTGAGAAAAGCTCTTGACTAACTGAGACCACCCTTCCGTAGGATAGACCCATTGGTCACATCCACCACGCTTCCCTCGAGGGTTGTTTTAGTTATCTAATTACCTACCACATTATGTTTGACATATAAAAGTAGCTTCCTTAATTAACCCGTTAATCATAGGTTCCTTTACGTAATTTAGGGCACAGACACGAAGACAAGATAAGACAAGATCAAACACTTCCTTAACTTATCTTCAGATTAATGTTTGTCTCCCGCCCATACAAGAGAATTAAGTGTCCCTTTCTGCCTCTACAGAAATAATCCTTTCGTATCCTAAAATACCTCAAGTATCATGCCCAAAGGCTATCCTAGCAATCTACAAGATTGCTTGTCCAAGTTTCACCTGTAGACTAGTACAGGGGCCTCAGGATCCCATCTCGAGTCACATCGGCCTCTTGTGCGGGATCTGGAGGCAAGAGATTTACAGCCAGAGCCTCCCCTGGCACCCAAGCATCCTCCCGCTCCAAGCAGCACCCACGAAGAGACCTCTCACGGCGGGTTAGGTCCATATACCCGGCACGGCTAACAACCCCCTTGGATAGGGCCAAGTAGACAGTCGGAGGTAACAACTCCTACCTCTCCCTCTAGGCTTTTAACTTGAAGCATTAAGTATTTTTCCTTGAATTAGTTCCTTGAGCAAAGGAGATCAAATAATGTACCTAAGTGTATAATCACAAACATTTTGGAGGTCGTTTGTACGACCAACTGCTAAGGTGTGATTCCTTTTTCACGGATGCTCCCAGCATCCGATCCTGGATCGTTCATGACTTGACGAGATCCCAATAATCTCAAACAAGATCATGCAAGAAAATGTTATTGGTAAGTTAACTTATTTTGACTTGCTCTTTCCCTTGGGTTTTACCTTATGGTATCTTAACCCTATCCCAGAGCATTAACTGGTCAACCAAGGCAACGGACATGCCTTTATTCGCAACCCAACCAAAGGTCTTTTATTCTTTCGGTTCTAACCAAGTTCAGTTAATACACTTGGAAATGCAAGATTCCTCATCTAGGCCTTTAGGATTCAGTCTAGATGCATGCGTCCCTTCCATTTCTCTCTGTGTGGTACTATGCAGATTTTGCTAATCATCCTTACCCATCATGCACATGGTACGTTTAGTGTATTTGTACATCCTAAACGACCTTTAACTCTAGCATGAATACTTATTCCTAATGCACCGGATCACATGTGACTTGCTTATATGAAAGTCTAGAATTTTATCCATTGGTGCAATTGCATCTTACAAACGGAAACTATCATTTCATGTGTTTCTTTTAGTCATGATCGCGAAGCATGAATTCTAAATGACTATTCATGCACTGAACTGGTTTAAAAGCTATTATTTTATAGGAGATAATGCGAAAACCTTATCATTCTATGTGTCTTAAAGCTATCATTTCATGCATATAAACTTATGCGGACTCCATACTCTACCATTTCATGCATGCAACCTAGCGCTTAGAGTAAACAAAAAGTCCTAAGGCTTGTTCTTGTCCCATGCATGTAGCTAACCCCTTCATTTCTTCCACGAGAAATGATACAGAATTAATTATAAAGCTTAGGATATCTAAAGAACCTGGGTTTGATTTGTGATCGTAGGGGCATTTGTGGCATTGGTCACTCCGCTTGCTTCTCCCGCATTACCGATACCCATGGTACCTTTGGCACTTACACTTCCCGCGACTTTCTTTTTGGGAGCCATTTGTATGAGGAGTCTGAATAGACCGGACATTAATGGCCTTCAAGATGACCAGCTTGGGAAAGAAAAAGTCGTGGGAAGGGGTTCTTTGTCGATGAGGGGGTGGGTTGAGTGTGGCTCCTTGAACCTTCACCTCTCACCAGCTCTAACTCTCTCTCTCTCTCTCTCTCTCTCTCTCTCTCTCTCTCTCTCTCTCTCTCTCTCTCTTCTTCTTCTTCTTCTCTTCTCATTCTCTCTCTCCCCCTCTTCTTCTTCTTCTTTTCTCTCCTTCTCCTACTCTCTCTTCCTCTCTTCTTCTTCTTCTTCTTCCTACTCTCTCTCCCTCTCCTTCTCTTCTTCTTCTTCTCTCCCTCTTCTTCTCTTCTTCTCCTCTCTCTCCCTCTCCTTCTTCTTCTTTTATTTTCCTTCTCTTCTTCTCTCCCTCTCCTCTTCCTCTCCTTCTTCTTTTCTCTTCTTTTCCTACTCTCTCTCTCTCTCTTCTCTCCTTCTCTCCCTCTCCTCTTCCCTTCTCTATCTCCTTCCCTCTTTTTTCCAATGCTGATCACGGAAGGAAGGGGGGATTTCCTGACGACGGGGCATGATGATGTAGGCCTGGGCGGGGCTATCTTTGACAAGGAGGGGGGAGCCTGCTTACGAAGCTTTAGGAGGGGACACTTCTCGCTGCTTATTCGAGGGGCATTGTGCAGAATAACGGGGGGAGGACCTCTGTCGGAAGCCCCAGGGGGTCGCGCAGCTGCAGCAACGGAAGGGGAAGGTGACGAAGCAGGGAGGGGGCGTTTTCTATGCTGTGTCCAGTTGGAGGGAGAGGAAGCTTCTGCCCCCTTATAAAGTGGGGGGGAGGAGGGAGATGGTTATGGGGGGAGGACGGTGCTTCTCGCCATCTGGGGGGCTGCATGCCCCCCATCAAAGACTTCACTCCCTCTCTCTCTCCTCGACGTGCTGTCGGTGGGGAGAGAGAGGGGGATAAAATTTTTTCTTAAAAATTAAAGGGGGGAGTTCTTATGGGGGGGATAGTACGGGGGTCACGGGGGGGGAGACATTACATCCTCTCCACCTTAGAGGAATCGAGATGTCCTCATCTCGAGAGAAACTGGGGAAGACAAGCACTAATGGGCTTATGACCTGTGGGTTAAGACCCACCATGCATCCGCTACGCTACTCTTAATGTTTCAAGTAGTGCACTCATATTATTTGAATTAACCATAGGTACAAGAGTAGGATTTATTCTCAATTGTGTTACATGACGACTAAGCTTCTAGGAATTTTAGTCCTCCTAATAAGGTTTAGTGGGCTGTGGATCTTCGTCTTCATCTGATCCGTCTATATATCCATAGACTGTGCATGTGTAGCTTCATTTTCTTAGAGGGTCAAAGTCTTATGGACTTAGATCAGGGCAGTATGCTTGGATATGTCCTAGCTCCTTACAATGGAAGCATTGACGGTAGGGACATCTCCTACGGATGTGCCCTATCTCTCCACACGTATGGCATCTCTTATCCTGATCTCCATAGTCATCTTTGTTGCAATTGCTTGATTTAAGTTCTTGGACAATTGGAGTTTCTCGGAGTAATGCGTCTTGCAAGTCTATTGGGTGCATTGATTCCAATTGAGTGTTCATGGGTGGATTTAACCCAACACAAATTTTTGACACCTGTTGTGTCATATCCATTGGGGGTGCATACTTTAGGAGTGAAACGAACTTTGAATAATATGCTTCAAGGGATAATCCTAGTTGCTTTAAGTCATAGAATTCATTCATCTTTTGTGTGCGGTAGGCAGGTGGCAGATACCTCCCTCGCACAGCTTTCTTAAGCTTATCCCAAGTGACTGTCCCCTCCGAGATCACTTGGTCTCTGCACCACTGTTTCCACCAAAGTCTCGCTTCGCCTGTGATGACACCCAAAGAAACAGAAAAACAAGGCACAAAAATGTCCATGCACATATCATAATTTCATCTTTTGTAAAGGGGATAACATTTACATTGTTCCAAAATCACTAAAATACACACTTACATGAGGGGACCACATCCATATCCACATACACCATAATAAATAAATGGTATACACAAAAGTGTTACATGCATGCATTTGTAAAGGGTAGGAATACTCAAAATTTAAGGCCAAAGATCTTATGATATCAAATGTATCAAAGTTTCAAAGAAAATACGAAGGGGTGTGCTTTTTGGAAAAGAGGTGGGGTGGAGTGCACGAGTGGTTATGTGCCTCTTTCCCTTCCCTCTCTTGTCCAATCGCATATTCTCCTTTTTGGTGGTGCAAAAAGTTGTTCTCTCTTCTCTCTCCTCTGTCTTTTGTGCAGAAATTTCTCTTTTCCCTTTTGTTCTTGTATAATGGTTGAAGCTATGGATGAAGATGATGAAGATAACGAGTTTATTCATTATTAAGTGGAAGATTTATGGTTTCTTTTCAGTTTTGAGATTAATGGCTCAGCCACATGTGCATAGATTTTGCACGCTTCTACCTTGGTTTCATGTTCATTTTCTACCGTGGGAGAGTTGCTATCAGCTTGTAAGCTTAAGTTTGGTGAGCATGGCTTGGTTAGCAGGTGCAGTTCCTGCTGCCTCAAAATAGTCCTCCATGGACTCAATCCAGATCTCAGCGTCAGCTTGAACAGTCCTTCCCCTGCCATCAAACTCGGGTGGCTTAATTTGTTTGAGAAGGAACTTCTTCTCTTGCATTTCAGCATTCATGGGCGCAGAAGGTGCCTGACATCAAGCCATACCACTTAGGTTATTTATGTTTAGGATATGTCTATGAACCAAACATTAATCAATCATGTATCATTATGAAGTTTTGCTCTGATACCAATTGTAACGTGCCCGCCCCTCAAATTGCGGAACACGTCTTAGTAGCCCATCGAGAGATCAATCTAGAAGACGCCGCCTGGCACTCCCAAGGAATGACACGGGGTTTGCCAACTAGGGTCTCTCGAGTTTGCCTCGCAACGGAACTTATCCGGCCGTTCCCACTAGGATCGACCTGAAGTCCGGGTTCCTAGCAATCAAGTCTTCCTAACAGCCTTCTAGCGTCGGTCGATAGCCGCTCCACTTTGCGTAGATACAACTAGACCCAAGCAGACTCATATCGCACTTGGTTCAAAGAGAATGGGAAATGAGAGGGAGGCATCGCTCGACCTCTCTATTCGTAGGGCATAGTCCCATTTCGGTCCCCTAAAATGATATGAATCAGGGTTTCAATTTACAAGTTCTAAGGTCCTTGTCTAACTAATGTTCACATCAAATAAATTCCATTGAGGAAAGCTCTTGGCTAACCGAGACCACCCTTTTGTAGGATAGACCCATTGGTCACATCCACCACACTTCACTCGAGGGTTATTTTAGTTATCTAATTACCTATCACATTATGTTTGACACATAAAAGCAGCTTCCTTAATTAACCCATTAATCACAGGTTCCTTTACGTAATTTAGGGCACAGACACAAAGACAAGATAAAATTAGATCAAACACTTCCTTAACTTATCTTCAGATTAATGTTTGTCTCCCGCCCATACAAGAGAATTAAGTGTCCCTTTCTGCCCCCACAGAAATAATCCTTCTGTATCCCGAAATACCTCAAGTATCATGCTCGAAGGCTATCCAAGCAATCTACAGGATTGCTGCTCCAAGTTTCACCCGTAGACTAGTACACGGGCCTCGAGATCCCATCTTGAGTCACGTCGGTCTCTTGTGCGAGATTCGGAGGTAAGGGATTTACAGCCTGAGCCTCCCCTGGCACCCAAGCATCCTCCCACTCCAAGTAGCACCCACGAAGAGACCTCTCATGATGGGTTAGGTCCATATACCCGCCGCGGCTAACAACCCCCTTGAATAAGGCCAGGCAGACAGTCGAAGGTAATAGTTCTTGCCTCTCCCTCTAGGATTTTAACCTGAAGCATTAAGTGTTTTTCCTCAAATTAGTTCCTTGAGCAAAGGAGATCAAATAATGTACCTAAGTGTACAATCATAAACATTTCGGAGGTCGTTTGTACGACCAACTGCTAAGGTGTGATTCCTTTTTCACGGATGCTCCCAGCATCCGATCCTAGATCTTTTTTCTGGATGCTCCTAGCATCTGATCCTGGATCGTTCACGACTTGGCGAGATCCCAATAATCTCAAACAAGATCATGCAAGCAAATTTTCTTGATAAGTTAACTTATTTTGACTTGCTCTTTCCCTTAAGTTTTACCTTATGGTATCTTAACCCTATCCCAAAGCATTAACTGGTCAACCAAGGCAACAGACATGCCTTTATTCGCAACCCAACCAAAGGCATTTTATTCTTTCGGTTCTAACCAAGTTCAGTTAATACACTTGGAAATGCAAGATTCCTCATCTAGGCCTTCAGGATTTAGTCTAGATGCATGTGTCCCTTCCATTTCTCTTAGTGTGGTACTATGCAAAGTTTTCTAATCATCCTTACCCATCATGCACATGGTGCATTTAGTGTATTTGTACATCCTAAACAACCTTTAACTTTGGCAAGAGTACTTATTCCTAATGAACCGGATCACATGTGACTTGCATATATGAAAGTCTAGAATTTTATCCATCGGTGCAATTGCATCTTACGAACGGAAACTATCATTTCATGTGTTTCTTTTAGTCATGATTGCAAAGCATGAATTCTAAATGACTATTCATGCACAGAACTTGTTTAAAAGCTATTATTTTATGTGAAATAATGCAAAAACCTTATCATTCTATGTGTGTAAAAGCTATTATTTCATGCATATAAACTTATGCGAACTTCATACTCTACCATTTCATGCATGCAACCTAGCGCTTAGAGTAAACAAAAAGTCTTAAGGCTTGTTCTTGTTCCATGCATATAGCTAACCCCTTCATTTCTTCCACGAGAAATGATACATAATTAATTATAAAGCTTAGGATATCTAAAGAACCCGGGTTTGATTTGTGATCATAGGGGCATTTGTGGTGTTGGTCACTCCGCTTGCCTCTCCCGCATTACCGGTACCCATGGTAGCTTTGTCACTTATGCTTCCCGCGACTTTCTTTTTGGGACCCATTTGTACGCGGAGTCTGGATAGTCCGGACCTTAACGGCCTTCAAGATGACTGGCTCAGGAAAGAGAAAGTCGTGGGAAGGGGTTCTTCGCCGATGAGGGGGTGGCTTGAGTGTGGCTCCTCGAACCTTCACCCCTCACCAACTCTCTCTCTCTCTCTCTCTCTTCTTCTTCTTCTTCTCTTCTACTTCTCTTCTACTTCTCTCTCTCTCTCTCTTCTTCTTATTTTCTTCTCTCCTTCTCCTACTCTCTCTCTTTCTCTCTTCTTCTTCTTCTTCTTCTTCCTACTCTCTCTCCCTCTCCTTCTCTTCTTCTTCTTCTCTCCCTCTTCTTCTCTTCTTCTCTTCTTCTCCCCTCTCTCACTCTCCTTGTTCTTCTCTTCTTCTTCTTCTCTACTTCTTCTCTCTCTCTCTCTCTCTCTCTCTCTCTCTCTCTCTCTCTCTCTCTTCTCTCTCCTTCTCTCCTTCTCTCCTTCTCTCCTTCTCTCCCTCTCGTCTCCCTCTCCTCTTCCTCTCCTTCTTCTTTTCTCTTCTTCTCCTACTCTCTCTCTCTCTCTCTCTCCTTCTCTTCTTCTCTCCCTCTCCTCTTCCCTTCTCTCTCTCCTTATCTCTTTTTCCCAGTGCTGATCACGGAAGGGGGGGATTTCCTAACGACGGGGCATGATGACGCAGGCTCGGACGAGGCTAGCTTTGACAAGGAGGGGGAAGACTGCTAACGAAGATGGAGGAGGGGGCGCTTCTCGCTGCTGCCTGTCCGAGGGGCGCTATACAGAATAACGAAGGGGGGGGAGGACCTCTGTCGGAAGCCCCAGGGGGCCGTGCAGCTGCTGCAATGGATGGGGAAGGTGACGAAGCAGGGAGGTGGGTGCTATCTGCACTGTGTCCAGTTGGAGGGAGGGGAAGCTTCTGCCCCCTTATAAAGTGGGGGGGGAAGGGAGATGGTTATGGGGGGAGGATGGTGCCTCCCGCCATTTGGGGGGCTGCATGCCCCCCATCAAAGACTTCACTCCCTCTCTCTCTCTCCCCGATGTGCTGTCGGCGGGGAGAGAGAGGGGGATAAAAAAATTTCAAAAAAATTAAAGGGGGGGAGTTCTTATGGGGGGGGATAGTACGAGGGTCACAGGGGGGGGAGGGGAGGAGACATTACAATAACTATCTTAGGTTTCTTAGAATAATACTAAGGCAAGATCCGACACCATAAGAGCACCACCTCCCAACACTCCTTTTTGATCCCAATGGCATAAACAACTGCGCTATGGCTAGATTAATGATGTGACATGCTCTACTCCCCTCATTTTGCTTAGCCCTATTAGAAGATATGAATGATAGTTGCTTTACCCATTGCAATCATCCATTTCTTTCCACCACCACTCTCCAACTACATCTGAACCTTAGAGCTGGAAATTCCTTGAAAATTCTCTTAAGTCCCCAAAACCACCCTCTCATGACTCGAATGATGAAGACTAGCTTCTCATCATGTGATTCAAAAAAAAAAGAGATAAGAAAAATAAAAATAAAAATACAAAATACAAAGACAAAGAAAAGAAAAGGAAAAAGAAAGAAAAGAGAAGAAAAGCAATCAAATCACCTCACTGCATGTAGGCCACATCCACTGCACCTAGCAGTTCTAAAGTTAGGTATGTCTTGTAGCTTCGGTCGGTCGGCTCTACCCCTAGCCCCCTAGTCTATTTTGATACCTCACATCACGCTTAGGGCACATCAAGGGAAGGACATACCTAGGGAGGTCACACTTGTTAGACCTATCTTCCTAAGCCACACACTGCACCTACAACGATGCACAAACTGGATCCTCAAGTGTGAGACAACATTATAGGCCCAACTCCTAGCTCCATCGAAACTTGCACCATGCACTACATAGAGAGGTAGATATACCCCTTAGGAAGTGCACAAATTTGTCTTGTAGGCTAAGATCGCGTTGTATCGGCCTTGGAAGGCACGAGGAGGGATCCGTCCAACACCATCATCAATTTCAAGGACAGATCTATCCATCCACCATTCTCCAAGGAGGATCAGTCTAACACCATCTTAAATTTCAAAGGACAAATCCGCCCACCGTCACCGTCAAGGAGAGACTCGCCTCAACACCATCTTTAATTTCAAGGGTAGATCCATCCAACACTATCCTCATCAAGGGCTTGTATACAAACTCAAAAAGCCATCTAGCTACACCCACCCCATCTTCCAGCGACTACCCATTAATACCATGGTATTGGCACTTGACTAAGAGGGGGGTAATGCTAACCCCAATTTGAGACATAGAAAAATAAGTCCAAGAAAACTCTAAATGCAGAAACAAAGGAAGAAGCATGAAGGTAAAGTGCCAAAAGCGCAAGGGAGGCCTCAAAAGCTAAGTCAAAGGCAAAAGCACATTTTTAAATGTAAAGCGCCCATAAAACTTTTGAAAAAGAGCACCATACTCCCTCCTGTGCAAGTTGTAAAGTCTAAACGGACATAGGTGAAGGGCTAAGACAACTAAAAGGGGATAGAGAAAGAGGACATTGGCAAGTTGTCTGATCATGTATAAAAGGGGATGGGTGCCCCTAGGATTTAGGGTTTTGTATATAAACTCAAAAAGTGAATGAGAAGCTCATTCTTTGGTGTGTGGCTAAAGTGGTCTCTTCTTCTTCCCTTCTTATCTTCTTCTTGCTTGCTTGTGTGTGCTTGAGAGAGGGAGTGTGAGAGTGTGAGGGAGTGAGTGTGTGAGGGTGAGGGATCAAAGAGAAGAAGCTCTCCATCATCTCCTCTCTTCTTCTTTTCTTTTCTTCTCTTCTCTTCTATGATCTTACGTGCAACTGTGGAGGATGGATCTTGAAGGTGGAGGCTTGAGGTTGCTTGAGCTTGCATCTTGAATCATGGAGCTATCGGATTACTTGAGGGAGGAGGCTACTCGTTCGGGCATCAAGGTAAGCTCACTACACCCCCGTAGGATGGAAGGTGCATCGGTTAGGTGAGAGATAGCCCTTTGTGCTTAGGAGGGGGAAGGTTAGGATAAAAGGGGAGCTAAGGGGAAAAGAGAAAGGTAAGGGTTCTGGAAAACTATGTGGGTGACAGACAAGGGGATATCTGTGTTGGGGTAAAGATCCATGGCCAAAGGTGGCCAAAGTCCAGATGATCACTCTTGTGTGTGTACACACTATACATTCATATATAAATAGAGATAATGAAGGAAAAAAGTAACTTAATATCCACAATGGCTCCTTACTCTATCAACTAGTAGTAGACTATCATCCTTATGGAGCTCATGGTTAGCATGTAGAGTGTGAGGAGTCAATGCCTACCTCAAGATCAATGTTCACTTTCAAACATTGAAAGGAGTACAAATTATATTACCGAGATCTCCAATTAGCTAAAACAAGTGCTTTGATTAAGGGAGCCATTGAGACTCAGTTTGGGGCCCACCATAGCTCAAGTTTGAAGTATTTAGATAGCGATAGCCATTAAAGGCTATTATCAAGGTATTCCAATTGGTTTTTTGGATTACTCAAGAAGAGATTTGGTACATGTATTGATGTATGAAAGTATGAATGCAACTTGTTTCTTGAGAAGTAGGGGCCATCAACTTATCCAAAGAAGCACATGTCATGCTTCAATAGTGAAATATGGGGCTTGCTTCTATTTGTGTTACACACATAGAGAAAAAGAGATTGGATTTTGTTTGGTTTGTAGCTCAAACTAAAGAGCTCCAAGCTCCAACATGATTGCCCAAGAGAAAAGGATGCATTTGCTCACATCGATTTAAGTGCATGTGATCGTGCTAATGTTAACCACTCCATTCAAAAGAGGGTTGCAGCTTTGTTTGAGAATTCAAAAATCCCCTTTCATGTTGCAATCATTGAAATGGTTATTCAAAAAACCCTTTTCACATTGGCTTGTATCTAAGTTGGATATTTTGAAGTTGCTTTTGCATTTGGAGAAGTTTGAACTAGTTCAAATTAAACTAGTTGGCAAAATAGCTGTATGAACAATGCAAAAAGTTTGAATGTATTATTTCTTCAACCATATGCAAAGAATTGTTTCCACACTATTAAGGATCTGAGAGCTAGTTATTTCGGTGAATTGGTTCAACTGTTCTATGTTCACACTATAGAGAGGAAAATTAGTTTTTTGAGATGCCTAAAAGTGATTCTTATGCAAGTTTTTAGGGATTATTTTTCTTAGGAAAAAATTATTGAAAACTTGTAGAAAAATATCATTCAATGAGAAATTCTTGGTTTACTTTTGGGCATCAAATTTGGATTGGTTGGCATTATGTTTGGCATTGGTTGGTTATTGCAAGAGCGCTTGGTTTGTAGTATTGCTGATATTGTTATTAGTATAGTTGACATCATTTAGTTGCTTCTTGATTTGCATTCATTTTGATTGCAATGGCTTCATATTCATCTTCAAAAAATGCACTTTAAACATTGAAAAATTGGATGCTACTAACTACTTTTATTAGAGGAAATAGAATTATTGGATGGTACTAACTACTCTTATTTGAAGGAATAGATATATTGGTGTAGAATAAATCAATTAGGCACATTAAATGTGAGGTTATAAAGCCTAAAGACATGGATAAAGATGATTGGAATGACTTATAGTTGAAAAAGTTCCAATTAACCCAAGGTGCATGCACAAATCAAAGGAGGACTAGTAAAAGGTCAAAAAGGAGGATATAGTCCCCAATCTAGCCTTATGTTCCTTCATTTCCAAGACTGTAGAAGATCTGCCTATTTGGAGGAATCATAAAACTCGAATTGGATGGGTTGGGGGTGGGTTGTGGTTCTGGGTTAGTTTGCAACATTGTCTCCAAAAGCTCATAAGAATCAAGGATAGTTGTAATTTAAAACTTCCACAAAGTGTAGTTTGTACCATCCAACTTGCATTCAGTGAAGCTTGCTGGATGAATCATCAGTGTTTGAATTGTCATTATAGAAACAACACCACCTGATATGGCATCACCGCTACCTGATGTATCAAATGACATTTCTCCTCTTTACCATTGAAGCCCTCACCTCTTGCATGCTCTTCACTCCTTAGAGTCCCCTATGCTCTGATACCATGTAGAAATTACACGGTACATTGGATAGAATTTGAGCGAGGAGTAGAGAATACACAGTAAATATGAGAAGAACAAAAATTGCTTTAATTTCAAACGAACTAATACAAAGCAACTCTATCCACCCGAGCAATTCCACTATGAAGCTTATATAGTGATCCACACTGATGATACGCGAAGAGCGTAGGGCTACTTGGAAGAACTCTAACTAGGTGAAAGATAGATTGACAACGGCCTTGGAAGGGTCTTGCTTTTATAGTCCCTAAAGATAGTCTAGTTGGGTTGTTTGACCATATTGTGAACCTTCACCAGTTGGCTATGGAAAAGCCCCTTTACTATTGGGGGGCCAAAGACACTACCCCTAGTCCCCCATTAGGAGGGTCACTAGCCCCCTTGATACCCCCCAACCAAGGGCTGTGGACTTGCTATTAGCATAACTACTCTATCTAACCCAAAGGCTAGATTCACAAAGGTCACTTGTTTGCTATCTCGTCACATAGACCTCATCTAACATACAAGTTAGGACCCAACCAATGTTTGTGCTCACATATTGCTTCTCCTCATAATGGGAGCCTTACAAATTAGAGTATCATGGATCACTGGTGGCACCTTACGAGGGTGGAACATTGAGCATATCTAAGAAAATTTTCTTTTGAGGATTTCATTAAAGCCATCTTTTTTCTTGGTTACCTTACTTGGAAGTTGGGATACTTTTAAGACCAGTATACGTAATTCAACACCTCTAGGTGCTTAAGTAGTTTAAGTATCAAGAGAAGATTGCTTATTGAGAAGATCAATAGAAAGAATAATGCAAGTAATAGAAATTCTAGTGCACTTCTCATGAGTGGGAGGTCTAATGCGAGGGGGAAAACTTGCAAAAGAGAAAACTCTGGAAATAGGTCCCGTATCTAGAGTTGGGGATGCATTTCTAGTTACTATTAATGATGTATCTAGAGTTGGTGATATATTTCTAGTTATTACTATTGTTGGCATGTCACAAGATCAAGTCCTTGACTTAGGAGCATATTTTAATTTTACTCCACACTATTAATGGCAAAGTGCAAAAGGCCTCCATAAATTCTTAAAAAGAAAAATTGAAACTATCGCATTAATAATCTTGGATACTTTAGTGAGAGTTAGGCTTTGTTGTGCATATTGTATGTAAAATTTTAGTGGCACGATAAGCTTAGAATGTGCAAAATTTAACTTCCACATCAAGAGTAAGTTTTGGGTGCATGCAAATGAGGGAGGACCAGTTGTATGGCGACAAAAGTGGTTTGGATGACTAAGGGAAAAGTGGAAAGCTTAAACCTAAAAATCATGTATAAAAAGGATGAAAAAGAATAGATAAGGCTATTCATGTGTATGTAAAATTTTATGTTAGTTGCAAGAATATAAGTACACAGCTAGAAGAAGAGAAAGCTTGAGAGAGCACAACTCAAAGTGTAAGGAGAAGATTTACAAGACTAAGTATGCCCTAAACTATATAGGCACATATACAAGGCCAGAAAAAAGAAACATCTAAAGACCAAAAAAATTATTTGGAAATCTTAAATGTGTTCACACATATCACTACCAAAATATGTCAAGATTGTGGGAGAAAAGGAAGGAGTCTCACTTGTAGCTTTCTTGCTTGCACAATGGGGGAATACACTCAAAGGTAAAGGCTGAAAACAGTTTTCCTCTTCTTAGTTGTATAAGCCAAAAAGAACTCAAGTACATAGAAATAGAAGAACCCTATATATGGGTCTCAAACCAAACTCAACTAACTAAGGTGGCATACTAACTGAACCACGAACTAGAGTAGATAAGGATAGCTGTCATCTAGCTATTATTCATGGGCAGTGTACCAACCGCATCTGCAACTAACAAGTCGGTGACATAAATGCACAACGGTCACCCAGGCATATCACGAGTGGAGCTCAATATCTCAACACTCCCCCTCGAGCTCAATCCCAATTCCTGCACACCAAGTAGGTCTCTGAACTTGCGCAGCTTCTCTGTGCCCAATGCCTTCGTAAATATGTCAGCTACCTGATCCTCTGTGCTGACATAAACTAGATTAATAAGACCTAGTAAAACCCTCTCCCGCACATAGTGATAATGCACCTCAATGTGCTTTGTTCTAGCACGATAAACTGGGTTATTTGCCAAGTGTATACTACTCATGTTGTCACAATAAATGACAACTGGCCCTTCTGTAGGCTGATGCATATCATAAAGTAGCTTATGCAACCAAGCTACCTCACATGCAGCCATTGCTGCACCCTTGTACTCAACCTCTGTGCTCGACAAGGCAATTGTAGGCTATTTCTTGCTGCTCCAAGTGACTACAGCACTCCCAAAAGAGAACACATATCTACTGGTAGATCGTCTATCAGAAATACTACCAGCCCAATCAGCATCAGTGTATCCATGCAATTGTATCTGAACCCCAGTCTCATAAATTAATCCATACTGCAATGTGGACTTCACATACCTGAGTATGCATCTAGCCGCATCCAAATGCGGTTTCCTTGGAGCCTGCATAAACTGACTTACCAATCCAACATCATAGCTCAAATCTGGCTTGGTAATAGTCATATAAATCAAACTTCCTACTACGCGTCTGTACATAGTAGGGTCTTCCAGAAGCTCACCTGCATCTGCGTTCAGCTTCACATTCTGCTCCAAAGGAACTGAAATAGGCTTACAGCCTGTCATCCCATATTTGGACAGCATGTCCAATCCATACTGCCTCTGCAAGAGCCGTATCCCACTTGGTGATCTAATCACCTCAATGCCCAAGAAATAACGCAGCTCTCCCAAATCCTTCATCTCAAACTTCTGCTTCAATAGCATTTTCACATGAAGGATATCTTCATCACTGTCACCTGTCATAATCAAATCATCAACATAAATGACAAGTAGCATAATAGCTTTCTATGTTTTTCTCACATAAAGTGAGAAATCTGCCTTGGAAATCTGAAAGCCAATAGTGACAAGATACTGTCCTATCTTGTCAGACCATGCTCTAGGTGCTTGTTTCAAGCCATACAAGGCTTTCTTCAACCTGCAAACAAACTCAGGATAAACAGCATGCACATAACCTAGTGGCTGCTCCATATAGACCTCTTCTTGCAAATCACCATGCAAGAAGGCATTCTTTACATCCATCTGATGTAAAGACCATCCCTTTGATGCAGTCATAGCAATGTATGCTCTTACGGTTGCCATCCTTGCAACCGGAATGAATGTTTCTTCATAATCAATGCCATATGTTTGTGCATACCCCTTGACTACTAATCTTGCCTTGTATCTATTCACAGAACCATCTGCATTGTGTTTCACCTTATAAACCCCCTTACAACCAATTGCATGCTTATCTTTAGGCAAAGGTACCAATTCCCATGTACCATTTGCTTCCAAGGCATCCATTTCTTCATCCATGGCTTTCTCCCATTTTTCTTTTCCCATGGCTTGCTCAAAAGAAGTGGGTTCTGGTTCCTGTATCACTTTGACCATATATGCATAGTGAATGGCTGTAAATCCATCATATTTTAGCCTATCCACAGGATACCTAGCTCTGATAGACCTGCGCAAAGTAGGTTCACTCCCAGGTGCTCTCAAAACATCCCCGGTCTTCCTTACTCTAGGTATAACAATAGAAGGAATACCCAACTCATCATCAATGCTTTGTTTTGAGCCACTGGATTCACCATCCACATAAGAGTGACCTGCATTCACATCAAACATGGGCTGATCTACCATCTCTTTTCCTTTTCGTGATACCTGCATACCACTATCTGCATTGCTTTGAGAAGATTCTCCTGATCTCAATCTGCCTGTCCATGGCGAAGAATGTGAACCACTGCTAGAGGACGCTCCAGGTCCACTAATATTTTGTGACTGCTGTTGTGAATTCTGTGCAGTATTACCATTTTGTGCATCTACATCATCAATCACATTTACTGGTTTATACTAGCTACTCATCTCATAAAAAACAACATCTCTGCTCACTGTAAACTTACGAGTAGAAGGTTTATAGTATCTATACCCTTTCTGCTGCAAAGAGTAACCAATAAAGATGCACTTCTCAGCTTTTGGATCCAACTTCGATCTCAACTCATCTGGCACATGAACATAGGTAATGCAACCAAAAATTTTTAAATGAGAAATATCTGGTTTCCTACCAGTATACCTCTCCTCTGGAGTCATCCCATGTATTGCTGCAGTGGGAGTCTTGTTCATTATGTAGACTGCTGTAGCAACTGCCTCAGCCCAATAAAAATCTGGTAGGTCTTTTTCATTGAGCATGGCACGAGATACCTCTCCAATATGCCTGTTTTTCCTTTCTGCAATTCCATTTTGTTGTGGGGTATGACTGCATGAATATTGCTGCTTTATGCCATGCTCCTACAAGAACCTTGCAAACTCATTTGAGAGGTACTCTCCCCCTCCATCTGACCTTAGGCATTTTATTTGCAGGCCTTTTTCAACCATAGCTTTAAGAGTTTTGAAATGCCCAAAAACTTCACTTTTCTTTTTCATAAAATACACCCAAATTTTTCTGCTATAGTCATCAATAAAAGTGACAAAATAATGACATCCTCCAAGAGATGCAGCTTTAATAGTCCACACATCAGAGTGGATTAATTCCAATGGCTTCTTACTCTCTTGAACATGTCTAGGAAATGGTTTCCTTGCCTGTTTTCCAAACTGACAGGCTTCACATACCTTATGCATTTCTGCAACCTTGAATTTAGGCAATCCTGCAACAATATTTTGGGCCTGCATTGATTTAAGTCGCTGTACATTAACATGACCAATGCGTTTATGCCAGATATCAATATCTGCAACTACACCGGTCCCATGTGCAAACATTGCTGCACTCAATTCAGGCATGTCTGCATCCAACGTAAACATTCTGCCCTTCTTCTTTCCTTTTGCTATCAAGCGACCTTTATTTTTCATATCCTCAACAAAGCATCCATGAGGATTAAATCTGACCTGCAAGCCCTGCTCAACCATTTGACCAACAGAAACCAGATTCTTGGTGATATTCGGGACATGAAATACATCGGACATGTATTTCTTTTTCCCATCCTGCATAGACAAATGAATTTTTCCAATCTGCACAATAGGATGTGCAGTATCATCACCAGTCTCCACAAATCCTGGTTTTTCCATTTTCCTTGCATCCTCCATCCATTCTGCATGACCTGTCATGTGGTTTGATGCACCTGAGTCAACATACCATACATCGTTGCTTTCTTCTGCACTTGTCACAGAATTGTTCATGTGCTGCACCATAAACAAATGCTTAATTCTGTCATCACCCTGTCTACTAGAAGATGCATAATTCCCTTGTTGCAATTTTCCATTCATGATGTCATTCTACTTTTTATAGCAATCTTTAGCCATATGACCCATTTTACCACAGTAGTAGCATTCAACATTGCTGTTTGCATTTTGGCCTCTTTGCCATCCACCACGACCTCTTTGGCTCCCCCTGCCTCTAGAGTTACCACGTCCTCCTCCATAGGACTGGTTTTCTTGAGTTTGGTGCATATTCTGATTTCTACCATGGCCTCCAGATGGGCCTCCTCTACCTCTGCCTCTACCTCTTCCAGCATTTGAGTAGAAGACAGCTTCTTTTGAAGTTCCTCCTGAAGAAGATGCACCACCATTTCTCTGCTCCTCAGAAATTAGAAGAGTAATCAACTCCTCAAAATCAGGAAATCTTTCACAGATGGAAATGGATGTTCGAAACTGTGCATAATCCTTTCCTAGACCATTCAAGGTCACAGAAACTAAATCATCATCTTCCATTGGCGACCCGATGGAAGCAAGTGCATCTGCAATCTTCTTCACCTTCATGTGGTAGTCATTGATGCTCATATTTTCTCTTTGCACATTGTGCAACTCTTGCTTGAGCTGCATTTTCCTGGCTTGCGTATTTGTGCTATACATTTTTGACAAAGTATCCCATGCCTCATTTGGCGTACTTGCATCTTGAATATGCATAATCATAGAGTCTGAAATGCTGATAGACAGCCAGTACATAACTTTCCTGGCTCTCTCATGCCATGCTTTAAATGCCTGCATTTGCTATTGATTGGGAACATTAGGAAGAACTGGTTCTTCTTCATTTCCTGCAACGAATTCCCAATATCCTTTTTCCATAAGGAAATTCGTCATTCTAAACTTCCATGCTTGGAAGTTGTTCTTGTCAAGCTTTTCAGTTACAATCTGTGAAAGAGAATCAGACGCCATTACAGAACACTGCAAAAAATTCTGTCACTGCAAAGAACACAGCTTTAGCCTCACAAGGGCAAATCTGCAAAACTGACGAAAGTGGTATTTGACCACATAGTCACTTCCTAGTGACGATTTTGCATCAACAGGCAACAAGGATGATTCTGTAACTCCCAACGTCTCTGCGCACAGGCATACGATGCAATTTCTACAGTAGCTTTTCACCAACCTGTAGAACAGTGGTCGCACAGCATAAAACTGGGCCTTTTCCTGAGTGCGTGCAGAAAACTTCCGCCTCCAAAACAGGCCCCGAAATGGCCTCAAATCAAAAAAACAGAGCAACAAAGGGCTAAAACCCTTTCCCGCAACATATACTGCCCTCTTGCTACACCGCGAAGGGCGTCTCAATCTGACACAATGCACTCTTGTACTTTCCGGCTGTGCTACCTGCAGAGACTTGCTCCCAAAACAGAAAAATGAAAGCAACACTGGTCCTCTTACCAGAACACCGCAAACTTGGCTTGCTTTCTTGAGCTCCTTACCACGAACAAGGCTCTGATACCATGTCAAGATTGTGGGAGAGAAGGAAGGAGTCTCACTTGTAGCTTTCTTGCTTGCACAATGGGGGAATACACTCAAAGGTAAAGGCTGAAAACAGTTTTCCTCTTCTTAGTTGTATAAGCCAAAAAGAACTCAAGTACATAGAAATAGAAGAACCCTATATATGGGTCTCAAACCAAACTCAACAAAGGGGAATAAGCCCAAAGCCTTATGGAAAGTTGCAAACTTCTCATGTGACAAACCCTTTGTGAAAATATTTGCAAGGTTGTCCTTTATTGGAACATAGGCCGAGTTGATCTCTCTCATAGAGAGTCTCTCCTGACATAATCATAGTGCATCTCAAAATGCTTAGCATGTACTTGGGACATTGGATTCTATGCAATTACCAATGCCCTCTAACATTTGATAAAGATATGGTGGATGGTGATTTTCAAACACCCAAATTAGCCAAAAGGGATTTGAGCCAAACGCACAACCGTAGGTGTGAAAGTTGCCATGCGCTCAAATTTACAACTAGAAATGGCCACTATGGGATACTTTTTGCCCCAACCATGATATATGCAAGCTATCAAGTATGAAGTAAAAACCACTTATTAATATGCACATGTCATAATAACTAGCCTAGTCAAAATTTGAAAAACATGCAGATCTAGTAGTAATAACCCCCCTTGGGATAAAACAACCTAAGGTGTTGACTACCACTCAAGTAACAAAAAGATTTGCTTCACTACCTACCAATGCCTAGTGCTTGGGCTATGCATAAGCCTCCTCATATGTGAGACTGCAAATTGAATATGAGGTCTCATAATGCATACATAAATTGAGCATTCGATACCCTAATGATGGAGAAAGACATCAAAGCAATCTTCATCATCATGAAGGTTCAACTTCAAACCTATCCCCAAAGGCGTACCAATAGGCTTGCAATCCTTAAGACCAAATCTTGAAATAATGTATCCACATACTTTCTTTGACATAGAGCCATATCTCCATCACATTGCTTGAAATGAATGCCCAAACAATGATGCAATAGACCTAAATTTGACATATCAAAAGTTGAATTTAACCTAACATTTAAAATGAGAAATGTGTCTCATTAGGACTAGTGAGCAGCATGTCATTGACATAAACCATAATAATCAAAGAGGCACATCACCCTCATGTTTGACACATAAGGTACTCTTAGTCAGAATATTCTAAAAACCACATGCAGTCAAGTATGCATGTATCTTCTTGTATTAAGCATGATGTGCTTGTTTTAGACTATACAATGCCTTTCTCAATCTACACATTTTGTTTTATTTCCCCTTCTAGACAAAATCACTAAAAGGTGGGGCAAGAGTGGAAGCACAAGGAGAAGAAAGAAACAAGCAAGAGTTATGGAGGTTCAAGCAAGAGAGAGAAAAGACGATATGTGGGAACTCCAATAGTCACAATGTATGGCTTGCCTTCCCTTATTCTATTGTCATGTAAAGAATAAAGAGTGACGGATGGCTGCCACCTGTAGTGTGTAGATGTATGGATGATAAGTACAAGTAAATGTAGGCGGTTGGGCATAGGTAGCCTTTAAGCCCCAATAGCCTCCCACTTAAATGTGAATGCATTTGAGTATGGAGAAAGCGAGAAAAAAGTGACAAAGTACAAAGTGTACATAGAAATATAACAAGATGATGAATACATGTCATATCATCTAGCTAAGTTTTCAAATCATTCAACTCATCATGAGCACTCCTAGCAATTAGTATATCATCAATATATAGTACCAAAATGATAAGGCTACCATCACGAGTCTTCGTGTAAATAAAAGGATCCATATCACTACAGGAATAACCATGTGAATGCATAAATGCATCATACTTATGATACCATTTCCTAGGTTCTTGCTTAAGTCCATACAGACTTTTCCTCAACTTGCATACTAGACATCCCTTGCCTTTTTTATCTAAGCCCTTAGGCTACTACATATAGATATCCTCATGCAAGTCCCCATGAAGAAAAGCCATTTTCATATCCATTTGGTACAAGCATAGAACCATTTATGCAACCAATGCTAATACCAAGCGTAAGGCAGTCATCTTGATGACAAGAGAAAATATCTCATTAAAATCAACTCCCTTCTCCTACTTAAAGCTCTTTATAATCAATCTGACCTTATATATTGGCTTAGGGTCTTTAACTTATACATCCACTGGCATTGCAATGCATGTTTCCCAGTGGGCAAAGGAACTCGATCCTATGTATGGTTTCTCTACAGTGAATCATACTCAGACTGCATGGCCCTCTCCCAAGTGTGACTATCACCTTTATGCATTTCCTCTTCATAAGCATGTGTCTAGCTATGATAAACACAATAGCTGAGGGTCTCACTAGAATCTATCACCATTACATATTGCATAGAGGGATCACAATGATCAAGAGTATGTGAGACTCACATGGAGCATGGCTTCCTTATAAGTGAGGAGCTCACTAGAGTTTGTTACCATGACATAATGCATAGAGGGATCCAAATGATTAGGAGCACATGAGACTCTAATGGAGCATCTCAAGATTGGTTGTGGGGCTTCTATGGCCTTTTCTCTCTTGCTAATTTTAGGACAAAAGATAGTAGGATAACAAAAGTAAATCCACAAAGACGCGCAAAGGAGGAAAAAGTAAAGAGAAGTGCAAATTAAGAGAAGGTATAAGACATAATTCTAGTCAAAGCCCGCAATCATACAATTAATTTGTAATATTATTTTAAAAGTTGAGCATAGTACCCATGCATGTTTTAATGTAGATCGAGAAACGCCAGCCAAGAGTCAAATAGAAGAGATGGGTGCCCAACTTAAGTGGAAGCCCACTCAAAACCCCATGTATAAAAATTGAAAAGTGAATGGATAGGCTCATTCTTGTGGTGTGCAATCTTGTGAGATCTCTTATTGCTTCTTACTTTAGAGAGAGAGAGAGAGAGAGAGAGAGAGAGAGAGAGAGAGAGAGAGAGAGAGAGAGAGAGAGAGAGAGAGAGAGAGAGAGAGAGAGAGAGAGAGAGAGAGAGAGAGAGAGAGAGAGAGAGAGAGAGCTATATTAATGTCTACAAAAGGCCGAGTTGGCCTATGAGACCAAAAGGTTACACACAAAATGTTTGGGAAGTTTTCCAAGTCCTAGTAAAGCTACTATCTAGTGTTATGGTGAACTAGGTGAGTAGGTACAAAATGGTATACAAACTTGATACAATCTAGATGCACTACAAGTGCATTGTGGAACTGCTCATGGAGTGTGGTCATCTTAAAATATCCCGCATGGGCCTGTCTAGCATGGAGAGGATGAAGCGGCGGGGTATAGCTCCCCTGTGGTGCTATAGCATCCGATGTATCTACAGGTGATATCTCCTATGGGGGCGTGGGCCTACTGTGGGTGTGGGCTGCGAACTTTGCCTCTCTTTGTAGCTCTATCCAAGAGAGAGAGAGAGAGAGAGAGAGAGAGAGAGAGAGAGAGAGAGAGAGAGAGAGAGAGAGAGTGTGTGTGTGAGTGAGAGAGAGAGATAGAGTGAGGGATTGGTTGGGTAAAGCTCTTACTTTCACTTCTTCTCCTTCTTTTTCTTTTTCATGGAGCTTGCATGGTGATCGAGGCAATAGGAGGTGGAGCTCGCTACTCGAGGTAGGTTGCAAGGATTGTGGAGCCATCAATGAGCCTTCCATGGATAGACTGCAAGGAGAAGATAAATTGGTGAGTTTGCTATACTTGTTAGGAGAGTTGCAATGGTTAGGTGATAGGTAGCCATAGCCCCATTGATTGAAACAAAAAGTGGTCCATAAGCTTGTCTAGCTTATGAGAGCGACAACATTTTGGTTCCATTGATAAGACTAATAGGTTCAAGAAACTAGGTGCATACTCTCTATGTCAAGTGGCATAATATGAGCTTGTACTCTAAAATGCCGTCATGCGAATTCGCATAGGATAGGTAGATCGAGAGGCAATTGACTCGCTCATGTGTGTTGGTATTTTAGTTGTGGTTGTGTGTCAGATTTTTCATGAGAATTATGGGAAGGCAGAAGAAAATCTTAGAACTTTTTTTAAAAAAGATGCAACATTCTTAAGCCTTTAGTGTTCAATAGAAAAGCACAAGCAAGGGGTTTTGTAAGTAGGGGGCTTGAGAAATACAGGGGATGCTCATGTTGCATTTTCCTAACCTTGGCTTTTGAGTTTGCTTTGTGGACTTGCACTTTTTGTGTTCTTCTTTTTATAAATTGCTTGTGTGTGTGCGTGTGTGCATGTGTGTGTGCGTGCGTACATGTGTGCATGTGTGCGTGCATATGTGTGTGTTGGGGGGAAGGGAGGGCAAGAAGAGATCATGATTGAAATCTTGGTAAAGGAAGAAGAAGCAAAAGAGATCATAGTGGGAATTTGTAGTTTGGAGGAGAGTGAAGGACACCAAAGGATGAACTAACCACATGGAGGACCTTATCTGCCCTATCCCCAATGAGCAAACATGTACGATTCAGAAACATTATATTTATCAATGGTTTATTTGGGACAAAGACACTTTGCATGCCTTTGAACCTTTAAGGCCTTAGTCCTCACTACAAAGACTCACTTCTCAATCAGGAGACCACCAAGCCTTCACTTTAAGGATTTGACACTTGATGAGGCCTCTACAAGTTTTGTCTTCATCTTGCATGTCTTCTTTTTCTTGAGCATTATTATTTTTGGCCTATGACCCTTGGGACTTGGCCTCGGTGACTTTGGGACGACATAAGTCTAGTAAGTCTTCTTGATGATTGAGGTCTAAAAAGGTTTCAGTTAGACAACAGGCCATGAGATGGTGAGAAAAAAATTAAAAAAAATCCTGATGAAAGCATTAGTTTTTAATTAAGGGCTTACTAGCCCTTGAGGAATTGGATGACATAGAATTGGATGAGTGGAATTGCACGAGAGGCGCACAAATTGGATGAGGTCCATGATGACATGGATGTAGGCAAAATGATTGAATAAGACATCACAATCAGGCTGGTTACACACCAAGTAATGGACAGCCAACCCTCACCTAGAGTGTGGGTATGCACTTTTTGGAACTGGGCACGGACATGGGTGTCATACCTTTACATACCAAATGGACACTAATAATAATAGTAAACTTATAAATTTTTTGATTGGTTGCAAATGCAGAAAGTGCACCCTTGTCGACCACTTTACAAAGTGGGTAGGTGAAGTTCCCCGTCCAAAAGTGGGTAGGGAGTTCACATGTCTAGCAGGTAAACAATAGGTCATGTCCTCTCTAATGTGTAAAGGACTGCGGACGCCCAACCCTTAAATAAGTGTTTTGATTGGTTAAAGCTTACAAAGTGGGAGTCCATCATTTGGTGTGTAACTAGCCTTAGTCACATCACCACAACGTTAGCTACATTGCCACCCTCTCCTTCTTGGTCAATGCCCCAATGACCTTGAGCTTGCACCCACTCCTCTTCTCATTTGGTCACCTTGTAGCACTTGACCACTATAGGCCAATAATCAATCGTCCCTACAACATTTGCTCGACGTTGAAAATTCAGTCGTGAATGACTCAATTATGACAACAATCAACCCTCCCCATCCGCATTGCTCAAATGGTACTCTTGGGCTAGTCCACACTACTGGGAGCTTGGAGCTTGGCCACATGGCCTTCACTTCTTACTAACATGTCACCATAGTTGGCTCACTCCAAGTTGTTGAATAACCCCACAATAATCATCATAAACTTGAATGTGCATAACTCAAATAGGCCAACTCAAATGGACCTTAATCAGATAATGGGGGGTCCTCACATAGTTGAGTACTTCAAGTCCCTTAACCATTGATCATATTGCTATTATTCAACCATATCAATTGCCAAACTTGGTCACATGGCCCATCTTCCATTTTCTGGCCATCATAATTGGCATTGATTACATGATGGGATAGTTCCATCATCATCACCCTTAAAACATTGTTGATGTCACATTTGGGTCGTATTAAGTTTCATGCTTCACATCAGCATAGTGCAACCCCTTTCTCACCTCAAATGAATCCACACAAAGCCACCTCAAAAATGGCAATAACATGGTCATCACAACCATGAGGACATTGCCACATCACTTCATGAAAATATAGTGGTGACATAATTCAAGATAGATATAGGTCAATAGGGAGGCTTTATGGTAGTCAAAAGGACCATTGGGGTGGATTTTCTCACTGCTTGGTTGGCCTTTCACAATACATGGACTTGAACACTTGATGTCTTGTATTAATAATCATCTCTTTCTTCCTTGTCATTCCCTCATTCCATCGTACTTTAGCACACGGGTCTTTACTACTCATAGTCATGAACATGCATAAGAACTTCACAATTAGAATCATGCACATGGTGCCCTTGCCTCCCAACCTTCTCATATCCGTGTGTATATTCTAAATTGTGTTTGTTGAGGACTTGTTCAAGTGTAAATTCTCCCCTTAGGCACATTACATTATCAAACTTGTTCACACCATGGACCACTCTACCACTCATGCATAATAGGAAGAACTCATAAACACTCATGCACACTATCCTCTAGCATGTGAACTACATCATGGGTGTAGGTCTTGGTGGGTTATCATCTTGCCTTCGCACTTGCAAACCTCCAAATAGACAACCCTTCAATTGAGCACCATACTATTATGGGTTTTTTGGGAAAGGTAATGATTTGATTGATCCCCTAAGCCACTACGTCTACTTTGAAACATTGGTTGATTATACCCACTCTCCACATGGTTGCAAGGAAATAACCACAAGCACTCACAAATTTTTTGGCAAAGGTAATGATTTGATCGATCCCCTAAGCCACTACGTCTACTTTTAAACATTGGTTGATTATACCCACTCTCCACATGGTTGCAAGGAAATAACCACAAGCACTTACAAATTTGAACTACGTAGGCACATTAGACATACATATCTCACATACACACCCTTTTCCTGAGCATAGGTTCCCACACACACATTAGGATTTAGGGGATAGTCATCTACATATTTAAAGGTCTTCAAAGATTACATTTGAAGGATAAGGCTCCATCCACAACCACAACTAGGCACCCCTCTCGTTTAGTATACCAAACCCTAGTCCTTAGGACTTCTCACCCTTAGGATAGTCTAAGACCTATTCAAGGCACCATTAAACTCCTGAGTACCATTATGTAGTTGTAGGACATATGGAAGTCTTAGAGTCACTTCGATACCCTTAGCTTAAGTTACTCTCGCATGTCATCTCAAGATGGGGGCACATATGTCACCTAGCAGTGATTCAGAAGTATTAGATCCACTTGACCCAGCGACAACCTCTTATCAAGATGATGTCTAACTAGCACATAAGGCACTTCTCTAGATGACTTGGACATCCATCAGGGGGAACCTAGAATACCTTCCAACTAACTTCAAGTGGTAAACCATAACTCAAACGAACAGCTTGGCAGTATCTTTGAGTTGTGCAACACAATAACCATTGGCATAAAGATAGATGCTAACCAACAAAAACTTACTCTATTAGAGCAAGCCACAATAGGGCCAATGAAGGAAACCTTGCATACCTAACAATGGTGCCAGGAATTCTAGAAGGGAAGTTGATGCACCATGGAGTGAGTATATCCCTTCCATTGACGCCAACTCTTGCAGGTTGCAACAAAACCTAGAGTTGGCTAGTTAGCTCATAACTACTCTAGACTAGCAGATTTCTAAAAAGAGTGAGCTACCTTGTGCAATGAACCTTGGAACATGCATTGATGGTTCACATGAGGAAGGAGCCTAGAACACAAGACCTATTACTAGCATCCCATGGTCATAGACAAGAGTTCATAGTGTTGAGATGCAGGTGAGAACCAAAGCCCAAGAGTTTTAGGAAGAACCCAAAAAGGTGAGATATAAGCTCTAGGAAGTGAGAAGATAAGAAGAAGTAAGGACAAACAAGGAAACAAAGTTGCACATAGAATTAGAAAGATACACACAAGGTTCTATGCACAAAGGAAAAACATGTAAAGGACCCTACAAGTTCAAAAGATTAATGCCTAATCCATTTGAGCCATGGTAGAGAATGAGTTACTCAACCATGATTCTATCGTGAGAACTAGTACTATCACAGCTAAAGAAAAGGGAACAACTTGTAAAAAACATCTAGAATATTCAACAAGGGCATCACCTCACCAATTATCTACACCCTCGAAATCATAATTCTTTTGGACCGATGCACTAGTCAATGAAAAACTTGCATAGAGTCAAACACATCAAGAAGTTAAGTCACACATAATATTGCTAGGGATACTCAAGGGCTTATTGGACTTCATACTACATCCTCTAACTACTCAGTCTCACTTAGAGGGACTTGCACAAGTAGTGCTATGTGGGACTAGGGACATTGCATTAAGGGAGGCTGAGTACCCTTCAATTTGCATGTGCAAAAGACATTGTAAGGCCATAGCCCCTTGATATAGAAAAGGGTTGTGCTCAATTTTTGAAACTGTAAAGTGGTTGCATGTGCTATAAAATACTCATACCAACTTGGGTTACTCTTACATTTTATCTAGACTATGAATAGAGGTTCTAGAGTGCATATTTAAGTGAGAAATTGCACGATCTTGACCTGAATAGGTAGGCCCTATTCAATATCAAGTAAGAACCATCAGTGTAGGGGCTATGATTGATTGGGGTGGCTTAATAAATTGATCACCTAGAACACAAACTCTGAAAAAATCATAATCTCTCCAAACTCAGTGCAAGCCAAGAAAAACTTGAGGGAGCATACACCACTACAAAATTAATAGCTAGTGGATAATTGGATAACAAGAACCTTAAAGCAATGGAGCACATGGGAGTCATGTTATTGATCCAAAGGGAATTCAATAAACATGCAAATCATCTTGGGAACGGGATTGCCACAAGCCTTGTGTGCATCGAGCAAACTCGTGGGAGAGACTACACTCAAGTGGGGATAACAATGTGCATAAAATTGAGGACAAGTACCACTACATGCAATGTGGAGAATTTGTTTGTGCATGACACAATATTGATTAGAAAGTACAAAAATTGATTGAGCATGAGTTGCACTTGGGGCTCTTGAGTTGTAACTCAATGGGTTAATTAAGAAGAGTGAAAGTGTAGTTGTGCACATGCACATATTTATCGTAATAATGAAGGGGAAAGAACTGTGAACATGGTACCATGTATTCAACAAGAGAAACCATTGTAATAAGCACATGAGAATAAATTGTGACTACATCAAACAAAAGAGATGAAAAAGCATAAGGACCACACTCGTAAGACTGTGACAAGGAAACATGAGTGACATTGCAAAGGACATAGGCAAAAAAGGGACTATTGCGCTACTTAAAATATCAAAGGGAGACAAAGCAAATTGAGAATTTGTAGGGGGCATGGCTAGGGAGAAATTGAAACCAAGAAATAGATTTCAATAGCTTATCGAAATTGCAAAGATACAAGCAAAGAAAACCCACACTTGAATAAAAGAAAAATAGAGACCATAGTACTCTAATGGGCCTCGCTAGCCATTGAGGGCGAATAGGCCACATAAGAATACTTGCACAATATGTTCAAGTTCCCTCAATCCGAACAAAGTACAACACCATTAGAACACAAATGCGCAATTAAATAAATTCAATGACCCTAACCTTGAATGTGCAACGAGTAGCATTGCACTAAAGAGCCATGACTCACAAATTATATTTGCGAATGCAGCAAGAGTTCCAAGATTTTGCATTCAAAAGGTTGGAATTATAGACCTAGACCTAGAAGATTATGAGATAATATCTCCTGCCTATCTTGGGGTGAAATTTACTACAAAAGGAGAGTGTGTCATTGAATGTAACTGTTAAGGGTGCTCTTCGGCTTCCTCATATGATATGTGTCATAGAAGATTATCTAGTAGCTCATCATAGTGCTCACTAAGATATTCTTACTTCTCTCAAGGTAGCAAATATCTTAGGTATTCCTCATGTTATTTAGGAAATTTACCCATGTCGACATGGATATAGATGCATTTAAGTGAATTCAATCTAGCATCCAAATTTTTGAGACACTCAATGGCTTTCATATTTTCTAAGCATGCTTGCTCTACTACCATTTCTTCTGGGGTTATGATGGTTGCTCTAGGCTTTCGTATGGTGGGAGGCTCAAGGCGAGACATGCAAGATTAAAGGATTCTAGGATTTCTTGTGCTTTTGAGATTACCTTATCTATCTTGAGGCTCTCTAGACATTATGTATTGTTTCTTATCGGACATGAAAGGTGTAGGCACAACTAATCAAATTTATCTTCAAACTCAATCGGACATCTAGCTCTTCATTATTACTAGATCGAGTGTTGTTTGCAATAGTTGGAAGCACTTGTTTCTTGGAATCCTTGGAACCTTTGGAAGCATTCACTAGCACAACACTCTTGGGAGAAATGGCCATGGATATATCTCTTGATTGACTTTGTGTCAAGGCCATTGTATTTTTTCTTGGCTTTATGAACTTGTGTTTTGTGCCTTCTATAATTGCTTGATGTTGTTGTTGTTTCTTTAAATTCATTTTCTTTCTCTTGGATAACAAGGGTGTGGATTTTGGAGATTCTATGCCCTCAATTGGTTTGGCAACTGTATCATTGGACTATTCATTAGGGATCGTTTTTCCTTTTGTTTCCTTGTGAAGATTCCCTAGGGGATGTTGAACTATTTTCTCAATTGAAAAGGTTCAATGGCCTTTTTTTTTGAAGACCCAATTATTTCAACTCTCTCTTCTTCATTAGGCATCTCAACTATGGGTGATGGCAATGGTTCTTGCTTAGTTTCCATCTTTGGTTCTCTATCCTATTCAATTGGGGTGCCTTGTCTTTAGGGATGTCAATCATCATTGCCTCCCTCGCCATCATTTTCAAGATTTGTTTTACATTTAGGCTTCAATGTTTTTCTTTTGTTGAGGAGGCACACATGTGTGGTGAAATGGAGTTGGTCTTACAGGTGGTTTGGGCAACCACAACCAACAATTTCCTACATAGTATTCCTGAGCAAGCATGAGGGAAGAGAAGAATGCTTCCTTACAAGAATTTAGATAAATCATTTTAACCTTTAGGCTTTGACCATGCCTCATCAATTTGGTTGAAGGATAGTCATTGAAGTTTGACCTTAAGGACTCCACCTATTACAACTTAGGCTCATCAGCCTTCAACTCCCTCAATGTGCCCAAGAAGGTCTCCTAGCCTTGTTCTTTGACCCTTGAAATGGACCTAGGGCATTTAAGCCTTATTTTAGTCAATAGGCTTGAGCAACTTGTTCCTATTGACTCTTTGACACAAGTGATAGTCAAGTCATCATAAGGGGACATGCCACACATTGAGTCTCCTACGCATGGAGCATGTGAGACCATAGTATAGTGATGTAATACTATCACACTAACTATTAGTCACCCTAATGCATATGACTACTTAGAAACACAACCACTAAGAGATACTTAGCTCACTCGATTGTACATTCCCACTAAGTCCTCACTCTTTGCACCTAGAGTAGCTCGTACATATCAACACCTTGTTTGGGTAATGGTATGGCATATCTCACCTCCTAGATGCATAGAGTTGGGTACATAAATAGAGATTGCAATTGTTAACCCTCAAACGAACGAAGGTGGAAAATCTGGAAAAGCTAAAGCAGAAGAAAAAGACAAAGGCCAAGGAAAAGAGAAACGGAAGACAAAGACGCACAAGGAGAAGAGTCTTAAATAAGGGAGAAAGGCGCACAAGGAAAAGCGAAAGTCAAAACTTTTGTAAAAGAGCGCAAGTGCATCATGGTTTAATTCAAGGAGCGCCGGGCTCTCACCCGTGCAATTTGTAAATGTAGATGGGCGGTGGAAAGGAAGCTAGGAAGATGGAAGGACAATGGGAAAAAGGGCCAAGGCTACGGCCGGCCATGTAAAAAGGGGAAAAGGGGATGACCGCCCAAAAGGGATTTAGGGTTTTGTATATAAAGTTGAAAAGTGAATGAGAAGCTCATTCTTGTGTGTGGCCAAAAGTAGCTCTCCTATTCTTCTTCTTCTTCTTGTTCTTGCTTGCTTGAGCTTGTGCTTGAGAGAGGGAGTGTGAGAGTGTGAGGGAGTGAGTGTGTGAGGGTGAGGGACCGAGGAGGAGAAGCTCTCCATCTTCTCCTCTCTTCTTCTCTTCTCTTCTCTTCTCTTGTCTTGCTCGCGGCAATGGAGCTTGGAGCTTGGAGCGGGAGGATGGAGCTTGCTTGAAGCTTGCACTTGGATCGTGGAGCTACCGGAGTGCGCGGGAGAGGAGGTAACTCGAAGGACACGGAGGTAAGCTCACTACACCTGTAGATATGGATGGCGTGTCGGCTATGTGAGAGGTAGCCATTAGTGCTCGGCTTGGAACGCTTGAAACAATAAGCGGTCCGTGGGTCTTGGCGGTTGAGTGAAAGCTCCCACATTTTGGTTCCGTTGCCGGGACCAACGGATTCAAGCCTTGAGCGCTTGCGCGCTTCGAATCGAGCATTGGAGTAGGGTTTTCCCCGAACCGGTGCTTGAGGTAGATAGGTAGGAAGCGAGGGGGTTGAAGATGGTATTCGATCTCCTTGGCAAATAGGTGTTTTGCTTTTTTGAGATTTATGTTATGAGATGGAGTAGTGTAGGTATTTACTTTGTGATTTGGATGCATTTAGGATAGGAAAAAACAAAGAAAAAGAAACAAACAGTAGGGTTCTCTGTTGCTGTATAACAGGCTAAAACAGGGAAATAGGGGCACAGATCCTTGAAGTGACATTCGATTCGAGCACCACAGTGGTTCCAGGCATGTCTGGCATCCCCTTGTAGTGTCTTGCACCTATCTGGAACGTGCTGGACGATTTGGTGTAGTAGACGTCAGTCTAGAGGCATCCCGTGCAACTCGCGGGCCGTCGGCCACGTAGTTGGACCAGGCCGTCCGAGTCCCAGAATCGAACCAACCCGTCCGATTTTGGAAATCGGACCACTCGGACCAACCCGTCAGACTCGGACACTTGGACACTCGGACCACCCAGAATCGGACAGTCAGAATCAGACCAGTCAGAATCGGACCATGCTGTCCGATCCGATTCCCAGAATCGGATCACCAGGATCGGACCACTAGGATCGGACCACAAAAATTGGACCAGATCATAATCGGACCATCCTGTCCGATCGGACCACTTGTACCAACCCGTCCAATCTTGAAAATCGGACCACTCGAACTCAGACCACTCGGACCAACCTGTCTGATTTTGAGAATCGGACGCTTGGACCACTCGGACACTCAGACCACCCAGAATCGGACGTCCAATTCTGGGACTCGGACTCCTGAAAATCAAACATCTGAGAATCGGACAGAAAACTGTCAAAATCGAACAGGTATCTAGAACACAAAATTTGACACATCTAAACCCCGAAATTGACCCCAAAGGCTACGTAGAGCTAAAGGCACATCACAGATCCATCACTGGGCTAAAATTTAGAGCACGTAGTTCAAAATTTGGCTATAAACGGTCCTCCAAATTGTGCATGGCTTTTACTGTAACGGCCCTGCGGGCCGGGGGGACTGCCCCCCCGGACCCCCGCAGAGGCGCATCTCCCCCAAGTAGGTTGGAGAGAAAACGCGCGTTGTGACAGGTCCTCCAAAACAGACCCTAGTGTAGTAATGGCTCTACACGAGCATGGAGTCTCACTTGCAAAAGAGCAACCAAAAGCCCATACCCGATCCGAGAGAAACAGAGACCCTAGAACATCAATGGGCCAATCTAGCCATCAAGGGCAAAAAGGCCACACCACAAGAGCACAAAGACATTGTGTTCAGACCACGTCTAGTCAGGGTGAAATGCAACATCAGCAGGGATAGTCATGACCTTTAGCAAGGGTGACCTCAGCAAACCTCGAGGGGAAGGCAAGGAAGGTGCTGACGTAACAGTCAAGCCCATTAACGAGAGCAAGGACTTGTTGGAAGAGTTAATACAAGCACAGGTCAAACAACGAGAGCCAGTGGTGAGTGAGGCTATGCCTGAACCAAGAAGGTCAAGAGACAATGCCAAGGACAGGCTTTGGACTTACAAATATCGTAGAAGACCCCAAAAGAAGCCCAAGCCTTATAGACGCAAGCATCGATGGAGAGCTAGCACAACGCCACGATGGATATCCAAGGTGTTGCTTCGGGCTCAAGGGTATTATGCAGGCAACCGATGGATTTGGGTGCCAAAACCCCTTGCTAAACCTCCGTGGTCGACTGAAGGCCAGATCGTATCAAAAGCAAAGAAGTGTAGGAGGAGATCTAAACGAAAAACCAAGTCTCGAGTCAACAACAGTGGAGTGACCGAGCCCCTCATGATCGAAATCAAGAAACCAAACAGGACCAATCGGAGGGTAGATCCTCGGCCTAGCGTGCTTGACAAGCAGATGCCAGATGTAATCGTTGAGGATACGCAGAAGCTGCTAGTGCCCAAGGAGCTTTTGATTCCCCAAGAGGATAGCAAGCATCATATGCACAACATTGCTCAGGGCAAGGTTAAATGCTCAACAAAGCAAATAGCACAATCATCTATCAGCCACGAGCAAATCTCCCAGCCAGTGTCAAAGCCACTTAGGAGTTCCAAGCCTCCTACACCCTCTTCCCCTAAATGGACACACGAAGCACAACACTCGTCAAGTGAGGCTACTCAATCCCAATCTCTACCTACATCAGAGCTTCCAAATGTCCAAGAGGCAGGACACGACACCAACCTTAGCTCTCAACCTAAGGATGTGCCTATGCAATCCACCGTGGCTAGCTCAACCGCTACTCAATCTGCACAAGTGAATACGCAAAGGGCAACAAAAGGCACGACCACTTTTGCTCTGCCTAAGGACTTGACACCGCAAGCTACCAATGGTAGCCAGTCCATTGAACTAGCCACCACTACTTCCAATCAGAAATCACAGCAGTCACAGCCCTTGGCCGTGACAACGCCCCTTGTGGAACATGTCCTTAGTAGTTTACCTGTGGAGGAGGTGTCGCAACCAACTTCTTGGACAACTCCAGCACTTTCAAAGTGCCTAAAGCCTAGGACGGAGGAGTTAAACGCAAGGGAGTTGGTTGAAAAGCTAGACTCTCTGAAAAGAGCGGCAGTTGTGCCCTCACAATCGGGAAAGGCTATTCAGCAAACCACGGCTATGTCCCATAAGGACACACTAGAGAAGGGAAATGCTGAGGCCTGACCAAGCACATCAACGGTCAATATAGCCCAGGGTCCTGAGATGTTAGATGCACCTGCGTTAACCAAGAAAAAGAGGAGAAAACAGCAAAAACAACAACAGTTGCAGGTGGTTGTGGACCCCAAGAACATTGAGACGAAGGGCGGTGGAGAGCTGATGAATAAAGCATCGAGTCCATCCACCAATGAACACATTAATGCCTCTCCTAACAGTGGTGAACCCTCAGACACATCCGTGTGCTCTGAAAAACCAAAGCAACTGTTGCCATCAATAGTTGCTTGCAACACTCTATCCACTGACAATAGAACTCACATTGATCAATCAAGAGTGGATACAACGCTGTCACAATAGGGTGACAAGGTCCTACCAGTCACACCCGAGAAGAACCATGACGAAATAGCAGCAAAACCTTAGGAGAAACGTGAGAACCCCAAGAGCATAAGAAATCCTAGCGTTGACCAATCTTGCTCATCTAGGCCTGAGCCCCCAGCCATGCTAAAGCCTAAGGAAACTCTTAGAACTTTGCATGAGATAGCAACCAAGCAAGCCCTCGTTGAACATAGAAGTGTCACAGAATGCTTAACTGAGTTGGATGCTAAGCTCAAAGTGGTCGCACGTGTCTACGTCCTTGCGGACATGGGCATAATCCCCAAGGAGCAGCTTGGAGATTACTTGTCCTTCGCTTTATCTTGGGAAGAGCAGGAACATCTTAACGAGCACTATGACAGGCTCCTGTATGAACGCATGCGACTCATCTCTGACGAGGAGGCTGACGAACTGCGCTTAACCGTCACGTTCAATGAAGTGCTCTGCCGACCGAATCTCGTAGACATAGAGTAACTAAAGCGACTGACAGCAGGCCAGAGTTAATTTGAGCAGCGTTGGTGCGAAACTCGCGTTGTAATGGCCGAACTAGGGGCTCAGATCATGACAGTCTCTGAGGAGCGATTAGCCAAATGGCGATCCCAAAGGGACCCAACCTATGTGGCACCAACTTCCCTTCGAGTGCTAACTGGCATTCGGGGTGCGGACTTAGCTGCAACTAGCCTAGAGAGCCCTCTAATTGATAAGGTTCTCATTGAGGAGGAGTTACACATTGGCAGTAGACTCAGACAAGGTTCCATGCTGCTCGATGTGGCAAAATATCTATCGGTATTAAGTAAGCTGCCACGAGTGCTGGATGCGTGCGCCACGCTCCAGTACAACCCCCAGTTCTACAATTGGTTCTTATCCTCGTGAAGTGACATGGATTCATAAATATGTATATAAATAAACACTGATTTTTGTGTCACCATGTATAAACAATATCAACAAACACAAGCAATGATAGTCAAGCGCAGGGAGAAGAGTTGGGTTTGACAGGCTAAGCTCCTCAGGTCCTCCTCTCATCACACTTTTAAAAGTCGTGTGACCATTCCCACCTCCAAGTGAAGGGCATGCAACCCTCATTACCACCATAGGAAGCCTTGACCAACGACTCCGATGGTGTAGATGGGGTACTGTCCCTTTCTATACACCTTTCCCCCTTTCTGGTCTATCCTTCTGAGGAGGAGCCCTGCCTAAATCCATGACCGCCAGCCGATGTAACTCGACGTAAACCAAGATCTGCTAATGGCAGGAAGCTAAATATACATCACGGGGGCCATCCCTCTGCAACAAGCACTGCATGCCCTACCCCTCCCCTTCTCGTCCTATGCGCTTGATAATCTGCACTATAACCCCTTACATATGAATGGTCTTATCATGTGACAAATCCTAATCCTTGATTCGCATCTTACAGGCCCCCCGCAAGGAAAACATGGAGAACCAAGGGCAGCTAGATTGCAAGGACGCTCTCCGCAGCCGACAGGAACATGCAACACACGCCCCTCCACCGGTGCGCTACGTGTCCACTCTTAAAAGATACGCCAAGAAACGCGGCCCCAAGCGACACTGCCCCGGACGAAGGCCAAAGAATTTGCAGGCCAGGGGAGCAGAAGCTCAGGGAGGCACACAAAATGTGGCAATGCCAGTTGCACAGACCCCCAACACACGCTCGGGCACTAGGTGCTCACGAAGTGACAAGGCGGCCAGGGATAGGGAAGAATTTAATGAACTATTTAAAGACATTTTGAAAACGGTCACGGCCCGGGACTACACCATTCATGTCCCAGCCGACATGTTCCCTGCCCAGCCTCACGGGAGCCCTGCACTAGCACCGCCCCGGTCGCCTAGCCAATCGGACTCACCCCGCCTCGTACCTATCGACTAAACCCCTTTGATGTACAAGTAGCTTGACAAGTCAGCATGCCAGCACATTTTGTTTTTTGATGAGTAAAGGGGCAAGATCCCCACTTATACACATTTCCGTTACCTCTCGTTACTATATGCGACCTTAACAAGCAAGAAAATAGGCATCCCAATAGACATCATAGAATTTTAAAAAATTATGTCTTAACATGATTGCATTTGTTTGATGTACTTAACACAAGCGAGCATATACTCTCACGAAGTGACAAGTGGATGCAGGATAATACAGGTTCTTGTGTGAAAGTGTTCAATGCCTGATCACCGCAAGACCATTGACCCCACAAAGAGCTGCAACAAAGCCATGCTGCTGAAAGCAAAAATCACCCACATCGCATGGACCAACACACATTCATGGGCCACACTCTCTTTCTGGGTCAAGCTCTATAGTTGGCTCACGGCAGTCGTTACCTCACTTGTGCCAACATCGTGTGTGTCGCAAGGAGGTTTGCAATATCGCAAGTGTATCTCCCCATCTCAACAACTGCTTCTCTAACAACGAGGCTAGGGCACAATCATCATTGTAATATCAATTTCCTGAGCCTTCGAAGCTTGACATTTTCCAACCCATTGAAAGGCGGCTAGTCTCAACATATTGTAATGGTTGTACTCACGCAAGTCCAAAAAAAAAAAAAAAAAAGAGAGAACAGAACGAAAGAAAGAAAGAAAGAAAAAAGCACAAGAAAAAGAAACAAAAAGAAAGAAAGAAAGAAAAAAAAAAGCACCCATGATCACAGCATTGTACCTAGGGGTCCTCAAATTAGATACGTCTAGTGATCTTGGTCAACTGGCTCCGTCCTTAGTCCCCTAGCCCTTTACCATCACCCACAATTGTTCAGGGCACATCAAATGCAGGACATACCTGGGGAGCTTGTCTCGCCTATGGTTAGACCTGTCACCCTGATCCACTTGCACAATTCTCTCTTGCACTCTGCCTTAGTACCATTGCAATCAGTGGTGATAAGCACCGCACGATTGGCCATGAAAAGTACACCGTACTCATCAAGCAAGTCCAATAGTTTGGCAGCTAGAAATCAAGATGCTAGGAAATTTGAGTACATGTAAAAATCAAGATGTGGTAGCTAGAAATCAAGATGCTAGGAATGAGTACATGTAAAAATATGAGGGGTAAATAAATTGCAAGTAGTGCACATAATTTCTCATGACCTATGATCCTAATAAGCATAGTGAGTTGGTCACAGTAAAGCAACAACCATGGATAGAAATAGGTGGAGGAAGCAACTCAATTAGAACCCATAATAGTTGATATTTAGGCTCAAGACATGGCCCTAGAGCAGTTGTTTGAGTTGAGGAGCAAGAGCTTCCAAGATCCACAATACATGGGAGGCCAGAAATCCAATAGTAGCAATAGAAGCCACAATCAATATTAATCAGAAGAAAAAAAGTGGAAAATTTTACCATCAAGGTGTCAATTGAACAAGAGAAGGGCATGACTGAAGAGGAGAAAGAAGTTGAAATTTTGAAAGAAGCCTCCAAAAGAGAAGAAGAGGAATGTAGGAAAAAAAAAATAGGAGGAGAAGGAGCACCTTAGAAAGCAAGAGCAGGAAGACATAGCCCTAGTGATTAGAAGATCGCTAAAGCAACCCTTAAGAGTAGTCTTCTTGTTGAGGCCCTACTTTTATTAACACGTGCAATTATTTAAGATTGCTTCTCCAATTGCTCAACCAAAAGAAGGTGGTAGAAGAGGAGGGTCTTTACCCACCATTCTTTGATGTGAATGTAGGAATAATTAGGTATGTGGTGGTGAGATTGCTTCTCCATGCTACATTACTACCGGCATATTGCTTTGAGCTCCTAGAAGACATGAATGTCAACTAGTTCACCAATTTTAACCACCCTTTCCTTACAACAACACCCCTGGGAGCAAGGTCTGCACTAAAAATATATATAATGAGCAGAGCATGCTTAGAAAGATTGTTGCGGCCACTACCCCAACTACCATTGCAGAATAAGAGAGAGCCCCAATGAAGTCCTCATCATTTACTTGTACATTATTTTGTTGAGAGAGAGAGAGAGAGAGAGAGAGAGAGAGAGAGAGAGAGAGAGAGAGAGAGAGAGAGAGAGAGAGAGAGAGAGGAGTGAGAAAGAAAGAAAGAAAGAAAGTTATATTAACGTCTTCTAAAGACCAAAAATGGCCTATGAGACAAACTGTGATACAACTGATGAGGTCCAGCTATCCAAAATAAAAGTGTTGAATGAAAAGCTAAAAACTAGAAACTGAAAATACGGTGCTGTGAGTGTGATAAGTGTCGTGTATGTGTATGTGCGTATGTAGCTCTGGTACTCCAAATAATTGCTACAAAAGGGGAACAAATGTCGGCTGTGATAGGGGAACAACTGTCGGCTGTGATAAAGTGGTGCGATGTGTATATGTAACAGATGCAGGGAGATATACTATCCTGGGATGTAGTAGCAGTCGTCGAAGTTGCTAATAGCAGGTGATCCCTCCTGGATGCAGGATGTGGTACATGGGCGGTGGAGAAAGAGCAAACTGGAGATCTGAGCCATGCACAATTATAATACCTATAGGGGGCGTTAACCCCCTTAGGACACCTCAAGGGCAGGACATCCCAAGAACATTGGTAGACATGTCACTGTGAGCTCTGCATGACACTGTTGGGATAAAGGACAGTGCCCGTATCCGCCCGTAAGGGCCAGCCTATACATAGTACATATACCTATCTAAAACATTATTGAGGTACTCTTCAGTACCAAAAATCTTGTGTCTCTACCTCTTCTCTCTCTCAACCTGCATCTCTACACAGAAGCTCCATTATAGCTAACACAACAAAGTGGTATTAGAGCTTGGTTCAGGTAATCAGGAGCTTGGCATTTCTTTAGGTGCATGAGCTTGAAGTTGAAGAAGAGTTCACTGTGATGAGTTTGCGGGCAGGGTAGCAAGGTTTGAAGTTTTTTGTTGAATCTTGAAGCTTCCCTCTTCATTTGAGCTTGTTGGCCATCATTGGCCACTTGGGGACCCTACCCATCATCTCCAACACTTGGGCCAACATTTCAATCTCTTCAAGGTTGAAGACGCCATCAGCATGGGTATGCAGATCTAGTTTTCAACATGATCAAGACCTACAACAACTGCTCCTCTTCATTTGGCATCATGGTTGTGCTCCAGAATTTGCATTTAATGCTTAGCGTTGAGCATTGAAGTGTAGTATTACACTTGGGACTGATATACATTCAGCTTCAAGTCTAAAATACATAGTATTCAGATTTGTAATAAACAGGGCAATACCTGCTCTCTTGAGATTGATGCTCATATGGTAGCTATTTGGATGTATCTTGATGCTGGATGCTTTAGGAACCATGTGGCATTGTCTTGAGGCCATTCGGAGCTAATATTAGCAAGGATTTGGCTCATTTTGCAGACATATTTGTGGATGGAAATAGGGTAGCAACTATTTCTTGAGTGAATAATGCTTATGATTCACTTATGTGATGAATATCTAATGCCCATTTGGTGCTACATGACTTGGAGATGTTATGTCCATGATTAGAGATCATTTTGGGGTGATTAGAGTCATCATTTTTATTGGTTTTGACAGAGACTTGGTTGCTGGAATAATAAGGATGAATGACATTTTGACTGGTATGCATTATGTCTTGCTTTTAGACTTGGTCTCGGGAATTCTAAACCATGTATTTATGCTTGTGGTTGATGTTACATGCTTGGATTTGATTTCGAAATGCATTTGAGCAGTGATCAAAGCTCATTTTTGGATTAGCTTTACCTATAGGTCTACTACTGTACATTCAGGATAGTTTCCTACATATTGAGGACATCATACCTCACTGCCAAGAAATTTAATGTTTCTATGCAAGAACATTATGGTGATGTTTTGAGCAACTTTGCATGATCTCTAGACCTCAATCTTAGTCAGTTTGAGAGGTTATTTCACTCTTGAATTTTTAGGACATATTTATCCTGAATGTCAAGAACTGCACTCCTGAATTGTAGGACAGCCACCTATATTGTTAGGAATTTCAAGTCAGCACTATGTTTTTGTCAAGAAATTGGTATGTTTATTGTCATTGAATGATTTTGAGGCATTTTGGGCAATGAATCGATGTATGTTCTTGCTGCTACATACTTGGGGATATTCCTAAGATACTGCTGAGTGGATTTTGGAGCTTCCATTGCTTGGCATTAGCTCTCATTTATTGTCATACAATTATTTGGCTGTGAATCATGGCTAGCAGTAGTGACAATCATCTTATGCATATCAAGAAGCTTGAAGGAGCACACAACTTTGCAGTTTGTCAAAAGCAGTGCTGCAGAAGAAACAAGCAAATCTGATTAAAGTAAAGGGAAGAAAATCAGTTAATGAAGAGCAAGATGACTAGGACAAGCTGAAGGAGCTTGCACGCTCGACCATTGAGCTATCAATTTTTTATGCCTTGTTGTTTAACATTGAAGGGTTGGAATTTGCTTATGACATTTGGAAGTGACTGGAAGAATTGTATGCCTAGAAAAGTGTTGCAAGCAAATTCTATTGATTGACAAAACTCATGGATTTGTGTATGAAAGAGGGTACTGCAATGTCTACTTACCTTAGTGAGTTTAACTCCATTTTTAGCTAGCTTGCCACTTTGAAGTTCAATATTGATTATGAGTTCAAAGCTATGTTCTTGCTTTGCACTCTGCCTAAGAGTTGGGATACCTTCAAGACTGTTATGAGCAATTCTAATGCTATGCTTTTGTATGTTGATGTAGAGAGTCAGAAAAGTGCTACAAGAAAAGTTCATTGATTGAAAAAACTCATGGATTTGTGTATGAAAGAGGGTACTGAAATGTCTACCCACCTAAGTGAGTTTAACTCCATTTTCAGCAAGCTTGCCACTTTGAAGTTCAATATTGATTATGAGTTCAAAGCTACATTCTTGCTTTGCGCTCTACCAGAGAGCTAGGATACCTTCAAGACTGCTATGGGCAATTCTAATGCTATGATTTTGTATGTTGATGTAGAGAGTGCTCTACTCATGTTTGAAATGAATCGGTAGAACAATGCATCCACAAAGTCTTCCAATGCTTTGGATACTGAGGTAGATCACAACAGAAAGGAAAATCTGATAGCAAGTGGCGCAGTAAATCATGTAATAAGGATGTTGAATGCCATCACTGTGGCAAGAAGGGTCACTTCAAACATGACTGTTATAAATGGAAGAAAGAGAAAGGGAAGGGCAAGAAGATGGATGATAGCAAGGAAGAGAAGAAAGAGCGTCAGCCTAAGAAGAGCAGTGTAAGGATCAAATAGGTGAATGTAGTTAGCCATGAGAGCGACAGTGGGAATGATGTACTCTTTGTCTCTTCATGTTTCAGTGCACATGCTTTGATAGCCAATACGGATAATGACATACACACTTGGATTTTGGATTCAGGTGCCTCTTTTCATGTCACCCCTCACCTTGAGTGGTTTACAAACTATACATGATACATGAGGTTGACATGGTGTTGTACAACTTGGGGACAATTATGCATGTGACATTGCAGGCATTGGTAGTGTGCAACTGCAGTTTCAGCATGGATTTATCTTCACTCTTCAGAATGTAAGGCATGAATTGCAGCTCAAGAAGAGCTTGATTAGTACTAGATAACTAGATGATGATGGATTTCATACCACCTTTGGCGATGGAAAATGGAAGATTTGCAGAGGATCTAACGTTATTGCTAGAGGCTCAAAGAGCGATACTTTGTATCCTTTCCATGTATCTAGTGTGCATGACCATGTTGTTATTGTGACCCAACAGCCAAGTGTTTCCTTGTGGCATGACTGATTGGGACACATGAATCAAACAGGAATGAAAGTACTTTCTCATTTGGATTACTTGCCTTGTCTTCATTATGTTGATTTTGAGCACTGTGATCATTATGTTTATGGTAAGCATGTGCAAATATCTCATAAAAAGTCTCTTTCACTGAAATCTTTGCCTTTAGAGTTACTACATTCCAATGCCAGGGTTATCTCTAGGAGGAAAGAAATACTTTGTCACATTTGTCGATGATGCTACTCGAAAGGTATGGGTTTACCCTATTTGTAGCAAAGACGAAGTCCTTGACAAGTTTCAAAAATTCATGGCATTGGTTTGAGAACTAGACTGATAAGACACTTAAGTGTCTTTGCTTTGACAACAGTGGGGAGTATGTGTCCAAAGCCTTTCAAGCATTTTGTGACAACAAGGGGATAAAGAGGGATCTCACTGCCCCTCATAATCCACCCCAAAATGGAGTTGCAGAGTGCATGAATCAGACTATATAGGATAAGGTCCGTACGATGCTTTCTCATGTTGCATTACCCCATGGATTCTAGGCAGAGGCTATTATGATAGTCGTTTATCTTATTAATAGGTCACTGAACAGGTCTTTGAGGGGGAGAGTCCCTCAAGAAGAGTGGTCAGGCAACCCACCTTCTTATGCTCATTTGTGAGTGTTTGGTTGTGATGCTTTTGTGCATATATAGAAAGAAGAACACAGCAAACTGGAACCAAAATCTTGTAAATGCATATTCCTAGGATATGGTAATGAGAGTGAGATGGGGTATAGACTTTGGGATCCCAAGAAAAAAAAGATACACACCCATGATGTCATCTTTCATGAAGATGGCATGCATAAGCAGCCCAAGAAGACTAAGGAAGTCAGGAGGGTTGTTTTCAGGGAGGATGTACTTTTTAGACAATCGTTTGTGCCCAGTGGACAGTAGCATATACATGCTATAAATGGCCTTGAAAATGCAGGGAATGGTGCTGGAAATGACGAGCAAGGTATTGCCAAGATGATCCATAGTTATAGCAAGAAATATCCAGTTAGGACAGCCAACAGGGACTGGACATCATGCTAAGATTTTAGGACAATAAGCTAAAAATGCAGGTTTGCAAGTTCCACATCCTGCAAATGCTAAGCCTTCACTTCATAGGTAAACCCAACCATCGAGGCCACCTACTAACAAGTTTGTTCATGGTGTGTGGTATGCTGCAGATTATGTCATGGTTACTGACTCTGGGTGGTGAGCCGTCATGCTTCAGGAAGCAATGACTAGATTGGACAACAAGAAGTGGTTCAAGGCCATGCTGTCGAAAATGGAATCATTTGATAAGAATGGTACTTGGGACTTGGTGCAACTGCCTAAAGGGTAGAAAACTCTTCCATGCAACTAGGTTTACAAGATGGAGGTCACTTCTAGTTCTTTGCCAAAGTACAAAGCACAGTTGGTTGCAAAGGGGTACAAGCAGGGACGTGGAATTGACTTTGATGAGATCTTCTCTCTAGTAGTTAAGATGACTACTCTAAAAACCATTTTGGTCTTGGTTGTAGCTAAAGATATGGAGCTCATACAGATGGATGTAAAGGCTGCATTCTTACATGGTGATCTGCATGAGGACATATATATGCAACAACCTGAGGGTTTCATTGCTAAAGGCAAAGAAAGGATGGTTTGTAAACTAAAATGGAGTTTGTATGGGCTGAAACAGGCACCGCATGAATGGTATCATAAATTTGATACTTTAAGAAGGCAACAAATGGTAGCATGATTATCTTGGTTCTGTATGTTGATTACATGTTGATTGCTAGAAGGGATACTCATGTCTTGGAATCATTGAAGCAAAGTTTTCATGGTAGCTTTGACATGAAGGATCTTGGTGATGCCAATCACATTCTTGGAATGCGGATACTCAGAGATAGATCAAAGGGGTTACTCTATCTATCTCAGTAGGAGTATGTATCCAAGAATTTCTAGTGTTTCAATATGAAGGGGGGAAAGCAATTGGAGTTCCATTGCCTCCATATGTGAATCCTGGTGTAGATGATAGCCCTACATACGATGAGGAGAAGGTTGAAATGGCCAAGATTTTGTATGCTTCAGCCGTTTTGGCAGTTTGATGTATGCTATGGTTGCTACATGTCCTGACATTGCCTTTGTAGTGGGAGTGGTTAGCAAGTACATGGCAAACTATATGACCAAATGGATTGAGGCTAGTACCCTAAAAAGAATGATGCCAAGACCATAACTAAGTTGTTATTGGAGTAAGTCATATTTGGATTTGGATGCCCCATCAAGATAGTGGGCAACCAAGGAACACACTTTGTAATTCAAGTTATTGAGCACCTACTCTCTATAGTCCTAGTCATTCATAGAAAATTGCCTTCAAATCATCCTCAAGTGATCAACTTAGTAGAATCCACAAATAAGACATTGATTAAGGTTCTCACATAAATAATCTCTATCTATAAGAGTTACTGGCTAAACAAGCTCATTGTGGCTTTGTGAACTTATTGAATAGCTTACAAGATAGCCATACCCCAAAATCCATTCAAACTTATGTATGGCACACATGCCATTGTGCTTGTGGAGTTCCTTATTTCCAACTTACAAATAGTGGTGCAAGAGTAGTGGAAAGGTATAAAAGCTTAGGCCAACTACCTTAGTAAACTCAAAAACACATCATTTGATCATGGAAAAGACCAAGATAAAGGCCTCATTTAATAAACATGTACAATACAAAAGATTTGAAAGAGGTGATCTGGTAGTATTTGTTCACTCAATTAAGAGCTATAAGTAAAAAGTAAAATTTAAGGGCCTCAAACCTTATCATGTACACGTTATCATAGGATCTAACAATGCGGAGCTTGAAACCTTACATGGAAAAAATATATGATATTTCAATAATAGTTGAATCAATAAATACTACCCCCTAGGAGGTCACTCTGAGCATGAGCCTCCAATGGGTGAGCTTGACATTCTAGTCAAAGCCATCAGAGTCATAAAGTAGGTATGAGCAATTACAACATAAGCTAAGCTTGATTGATCAGCTTGTGCATGTTGCTCCACTTATGAGCCCTAAAAAAAAGCATTAAATTTCCATGTTAAGGATGTGATGATCACTAACTCTAAAGACAAATTGATCTACCACATATATACCTTGAAGTCAAGTCAATTGTAAAAATAGAGGTTAAGTGTTGATACTCTAATAATGAAGGGTATGACTTCAATACATTATAGTACTATTTTCTAAATCCAGTTGGTCAACCAAGTTAGTGCCTACAAATAAGAAGCTCAACTTATATAATGACACTCCTCGTGCATAGCCAGGAAAAGCTAACTCATGTAATTGTGGAGATTGAAAGCATTCATGCCCTCTTCTATGTTCTTTTGATTCAAGAAAATGTTGGGAAAGAGATCCTCTTGGAATGACCATTCAAGTCTCAAGTATGATGCAATCTTGAGTACATTCACAAACACATCTCTTGGCATTCCAAAAAGCTTAAGTAAGCTTCATTTTTAGCTCTAGGGAACTTTTAGAAGGGAAGAAGAAGAAAATAGCTCCAACACCATCATGCATAGCCTAAATGAGCAAGGGAGCAAGGACTTGTTACATTACTCAATGCACAAGAAATGAAATTACAACTCATGAGTGAGTCCAAATCATTAAAGGCAAACAAAAGACCATCAAATATCAATGACAATCCAAAAGTAATCCAAGGGCGGCACCAAAATGCAATAGCCAACCTCCCAAGTCTTTTAAATCTAAATGGAAAATGTATATCAAGTGAAAAAGGAACCACAAATGGTGATGTGACTTGGCATGGTGGGTGCTTAAGGCCCTTTCAATGCACAATGATACTAGCAAGGCGATCATCTCCTATAGATTTCCAAAAGTAGACACAAATATAAACTAGTAGCACCTTAGGAGTGTAAACCAACTTGATTTAGAAAATAGTACTATAATGTATTGAAGTCATACCCTTCATTATTAGAGTATCAACACTAACCTCTCTTTTTACAATTGACTTGACTTCAAGGTATATATGTGGTAGATCAATTTATCTTTAGAGTTAGTGATCATCACATCCTTAACATGGAAATTTAATGCTTTTTTGAAAAGGGTTCATAAGTGGAGCAACATGCACAAATTGATCAATCAAGCTTAGCTTGTGTTGTAATTGCTCATACCTACTTTATGACTCTGATGGCTTTGACTAGAATGTCAAGCTCACCCATTGGAGGCTCATGCTCAAAGTGACCCCTAGGGGGTAGAATTTATTGATTCAACTATTATTGAAATATCATATATTTTTTCCATGCAAGATTTCAAGCTCCACATTGCTAGATCCTATGATAATGTGTACATGATAAGGTTTGAGGCCCTTGAATCTTACTTTTTGCTTATAGCCCTTAATTGAGTGACTAATACTACCAGATTACCTCTTTCAAAGCTTTTGTACATGTTTATTAAATGAGGCCTTTATCTTGGTCTTTCAAAGCTTTTGTATTGTACATGTTTATTAAATGAGGCCTTTATCTTGGTCTTTCAAAGCTTTTGTATTGTACATGTTTATTAAATGAGGCCTTTATCTTGGTCTTTTCCATGATCAAATGATGTGTTTTTGAGTTTAGTAAGGTAGGTGGCCTAAGCTTTTATACCTTTCCACTACTCTTGCACCACTATTTGTAAGTTGGAAATAAGGAACTCCACAAGCACGATGGCATGTGTGCCATACATAAGTTTGAATGGATTTTGGGGTATGGCTATCTTGTAAGCTATTCAATAAGTTCACAAAGCTACAATGAGCTTGTTTAGCCAGTAACTCTTATAGATAGAGATTATTTATGTGAGAACCTTAATCAATGTCTTATTTGTGGATTCTACTAAGTTGACCCGGGGGGTCCACCTTACAAAATCATGGATATCACGTGCGTGCAAAGGCATATTTTAAAACCCCTCTGTAACCTTTTTTGCCCTATTTAATATATACCTCCTGTTATCTTTGTGGTATATTATAATAACCCTCCTGTAATTTTAAAATTTTAAGCTTATGCATTTCTCCCCCCCTCCCTGTATAATTTACATTACAAGATCTTTGGTACTACGCAAGAGTGGATTGCCAGACCCGATGAAGAGAAGTCCCTAACTATGAAGAGAAGTGTTCAATGAGTTTCTAGATTGAGAAAGCAAAATGCCCAATGAATATGCAAAAAAATACACGTGTTAGATATGCAATTGAACTCTTGCTTGAAGAATCAACGACGAGTATCAAAATACAACTAGATGGTGGAGTTGGGAAGAATAAAGGGTTAAAAAAGTATTAATAGCCTCAATTGCACCAGCCTTTGTAAGACCTACAAAATTGAGAGATGTCTATGAGGATCCACCACTACCATATGCCCTTTTGAAGTGGGAAACAACTGAAAACAAAAAGAAAAGAGTGTAGTTGTCAAAATTGGAACCACATGCAGAGGTATATTATAGCCATCCCATCTAATAGAATGGGACAAAGAATAGATGGACAATAGTAGCTGCACTTAAGGAGAGAATATTTCCTTGAGAATAGGTCTGCTAGACCCATCCGATCTTTTTATTTCTAGTATATTCTCCAATCCATAAAAGACAAAATTGGCATGACTTTGAGAGGATTACAAAAGAACACCCTAACTGCTTGAACCACCCAATCTTTCATGAACCATTGGGTGAGCCAAGCTTCAACCATAGGTACACCCCTCAGAAGTCACAAATAGGCTTACTTGAAGAGATAAATAAAGAATGACAGTATTGCATGCTTCACCATATTGATTTGGTGTGATAACCTTGTAAGAGTATCATTTTATGACTCTATTTCGCACATATTCGCATGGCTCATAGGCTTTCAAACCATGGCAACTATGGCTTATGACCATGTGTGCAACCACTCCTTCCACAATTAAATATTATGCTATTCGGCTACACAAATGTTTCTATCCACAAAACTGTCCATTAGTAGAAAGATGGAAGACGCCAAAAAAAATTTTGATAGCTTAGTAACAGAAAAACAGGTCTACTCTCAACATTTCTGCTACACAACTTCATAATGCCAGACTGCATAGGGCTTGCATGAGTCTAGACTTTGCTTTAATAAAGTCTTAAAATAGACGTATTCTAGGTGACAATCTGGCACACTTGGGCACTAAGACCTTGCTTTGATAAATTCTTAAAACAGAACTATGCTAGGTGTGACAATCTAGCACATTTGGGTACTAAGATAGACATTGTCAGAGCTGCAATAATCATTCAGGCCCACTTCTAGCACTTAGTTCCAAGCTAACACAGCCTTTAAATGCAACCCATAGAGACATTTTCTAGCGAAGGACCCTCCAACGACACTTAGCTAGGTATTCAGAGAAAGACCATTCTTGTCCATGGGACATGTGTCGAGGCTTTTGCTGAATCGTCCAGGCCCATTCACTTGAGGCACTGGATGGAGAAGACATTTTATGTGAAAAGTTTCCTTAACATCGTATGTGGCACTTGAAAGCACTCGGTTCAAAAGTAATCTAAAAAACTGGCTCGTCTGATTGCAGATCTTTGTCAAATGTATTTGATACTGCAACTAGAGAGTGGCTTTCCAACCTTGACTGAGAACCTTCATTAGGACAAAGAAAAACACCTATGCAGGTTGAAATCCATGCTATTAGGGCCAATACAGCAATAAGAAGCAACTGTCCATCTTGTAAAACGTAGTGCGGTGAAACACATCAGCCCTTTGCATTGGGCATGCCATGGAGTAAAAAAATAATAATAAAGAAAGCGCAGCATTCCATATAGAGAAGAGAGGCAAGTGTGTCCTTGTGAGATCACTCCATAGTTCAACCCTTGATGCCAAGAGCTCGAAAAAGCAGGAGTCCCTACTCAGATTGCAAAAAGTTCTTCCTGTTCTTATGAGACACAAAGTAGAGGCCAACATTAAGAAAATGACGAGTGTATCAACACTGACATTTTGGTCACATCTCAACCACCCTCAGCATTTAGGGTATGAAGCTACAAAAATAATACGCTACTACATGGCAAAGACATGAAGACAATGAGGCTGCTAAATATAAATTTTTGACTTCAATATATTTCCTTGCATATGATTTGAGCACCAAAGAGAACTTTTTTATGCCACCAGCAGGCAAATGGGATAATCGGTACAAAGTTGACTTTGCATGCCAACGAACCTAATAAGGTATCACATGATACAACTCAAGGAAAATATGTTAGTTTTCTCACCATGCACCAGGAAGATTGTAGAGAGTATTACCTGCCTAAACATAGCGGTCACTAAAAAACTGCATTTCAGAAACCAAATTTGAAGCTGCCAACTTTGGCATCCATCACTGTGTCCCAAAATGAGCCAGCATTTCTTTGCTTAGCTTTTGCTGCAGCTTTACTCTCCAGTTCTTCAATAGAACCAGGAAACATCTGGACATACAAGCTCTTGAACTTGTCATGCAAATTTACACGGTCTCTTGTGCCTGATACCAGTTGAGCAGAATTTGGCCGCTTCAGAAAGTCTAATACATTGAGAAGATTGCTCCTGCTCAACAGTGTAAAAAATATCAAGTCTATGTTCATCATGAATCAGCCCAAGTTTACAGCAACAAAAAGTCGACAAAGAAAAGAATGATCATGGTGCTGTAACAGGTATAAAAAGAAATATGTTCAGCTACACAACTTTCGTCTAGTGGAAAGCTATCAATGCAAATCAACAGAAGAAGCTACCTTTGAGCTTTGTACTCCCATGAGCATGATCATATTGAAGCTTAAAATTAGATGGAACAATGGAGCTTTGTACAGATAGGTCTGCATTTTAAAAAAATGAAAAAGATAAGATGGAATCTAAAATATAACTGCCACTGACCTCCTTCACTTAGGCTCCACTTATTCTTGTGAAACTTTTATACCAAAGAAATACATAATACAAACAGTAAAGTGAACAATAGAGCTTACCTGGTCTTGTGTCTGTGTTACTGGCATGACTACCACTACCATAATCTTTTATAAGCCTCTCTTGAAGCTTCAGTTTTTGGAGTATTATATTAGAGGAGTGCTTATTTGCTTCCTTGTTGACCTCTTCGAGTTCGTCGTCACCTTCTGAAGGGGCAGATGCAGATACACCATCCCTCACAATGATATATGGTGTTTCGCGACTTTTTCGACCGAACTTCAGCAAGCGCTTGAAACCTCTTGCAGGTTCTTTGGGTGGAACGATCACTACTATAGACTTTTGAGAGGAGCCCAACTTCTTTTGTGAGTGAGTGAGATCCGTATCAGAAGAATACTGAACTCCAGAAGAATCCCGAGAAGCAAGACTTCCAACTGGGGACTCCACAAGGGTAGCAGCAGAGGGACTGAAGTAGTCAGGAATGATAGCGCCTAGACGCTTCAAACTTGAGCTAGCCGGAGAGGCAGCTTTCATAGGAGAGACTCTGGGCGCATATTGCTCTCCACTTGCTAGATTAGCACGAAATGACGCAGAACCACTTGCTGAGGATGCAATATGCACCACCTGGCCAGTACTCTCAGAGAGAAGTTGAGACAAAGTAGCACTTGGGACTCCCTTTCCAGCTGCTTCATCCCAAGGTGTGTGAGGTACAGAGTCTGGCTCAGATGCAAACTTACTATCGTGACGTTCATTAGTGCCCAATTCCATGGGAAATGAAACAATGTGACAACCCCTCTCAACGTGTGGCAATTTATCATCCTTCAAAAGTTCAGTAGCCTTGGCATCTTCGCATACAGCAAAGAAGCCACCATCTGAGTTATGAGTTACATCAACATCTGACAGCTCTAGAGTCTGTGCTTTCCCTTTCTCCTCCTCCTTGTAAGAAGATAAGGAAGCATCTGCAACTGGGGCTTCCACAGGAATGCATTCCCCATCGCTGGTGTCCATGACGCTCCTTGCAGATGCATGAGCCTCTTCATCAGAAATTCTTGTAGGAGTTCCTGGGACATCTTCGTCAGAACTCTTCACTGCTTCGGCCTTCAGTTTTGCAATCCCTGGCCCAGCACCAGGTCCAATGCCAGACCCTTTGCGCAAAAAGGGCTTCATTTCCTGAATAGGAGCAACAGAACTTTGCCTTATCTTGCTCATGATAGGAGCCTCCACTTTTATGTCAGTTTCAGTGCTCAAGAGGGAGAGGGAGACCTCCCCTTCAGGCATAGGAGATGGATCTGTTAATTCACCTGTCACAAAACTCTGCCTGGTTTGCCTTGGTCGGGTCTTCTTCTCTACCCTTGAACTTCTTTTGGGTACACTGCCATTTGGTCCTGATTGTAAAGCCTTGCTTGCTCCTGGATGCTGAGCAGGAATCCCAGCATCCTTGGAAAGCACTATCGCAGAGCCCGACAACTTCCCTGGAGATGGTTTCATGTTTTCATTCTTCGGGTCTGAAAAGCAAGGAACCAAGGAGGAAAGAGAGTTCTCAGGGGCATTTGAGGAACTAGGGGTCCTCTGGACCAATGGCTTACCCCAGAGTTCCTCAAGGAGTGGTTTTAGGGGAGATGGAAACTATTCGTCTGGAGCTCCCAGGAGTGCTTGAGTTCTTTTGAGATGCATACACCGCCTTCTTTGCCCTATGAGCTTTTGGTGTCAATGCCTGCTCTTTCACCACTCGGGGTGTTAAGGGAGGAGAGGGAGGACTACTATCAGACCTCGAGTAATCCTTTGTCAACAATGGTAGTGGTGGATTGCCATGCCCAACCATTCCATCCTCCTGCCAACAGATGTCAAATATTCATAACACATTAGAATCTATGGACAAAATCTCATGCCAAAACAAATTCAGCCAGATCTTTACCTGGAGTCTTTGCATATCCCTCAAGTTGGCCTAAAGGGCAAGCAGCTTGGCAGCACGAGCCTTGGCATGAGCTTTGTCATTGAGCTTGGCTGTTTGGGCATCCATCTCCGCTTTTCTACGCTCTAGAGTTTCCTCCATCAGTCTTAGTTTGGCTCATCTAGAGTACAGCTCTTAGCCTTTTCTTCACCATCGCTGCTGCTACTGGTGTCCATAACATGGTGTCTCTCTTTACTCTGGCGTTCAGAAAAGTAATTGATACTGCGAATCACGACCGACCCGGCCCGCCGGCTCCCAAATCGACCAACTTGAACCTTTTTTAAAGGAGAGGCAGACCACCTTCTAGGAGAAGCTCTTTGTGAAAGACCTTTGCTTGGGTACCCTTGCGGCGGTCTCATTGGGCTTACTGCTGCAAGCTCATCAGGCAGTGGCATTGGGCTTGTACATTGTGAAACTACAGCTTCATTTATAGCAGAACAACCCCCTCTTGTATCACAGTTATCATACACTTGCGAGGGACTCCAAGATACTCCTCCATCAGCCTCTTTGGTTGGATTTGGCAGCTTACTCTGTAACTTCGGCAAGCCATGCAGGACTGCCAATCTGTCAGACGCCCTCTCCTCTCGTGCGGTGAGCTCATAGAACCAATTGCAGGCTACACTGCAAGAAAAAATAGGAAAAAAGCAGCTGTAAACTTGGGCTGATTCAAATAGCTGCTCTCACTAGATACTCCTTGTTCCAGTTCATCAAGGCTGGCCACTTACATAATGCATCTGTTATGATTACTAGCTCATTCGGTTCTTCATAGTTTGTGATAAACTCCTGCACAGAAAGGTTGCTCCGCCTGTCAATGTTGTCCACTGAAAGCCACTCCTGTTTCATACTCAGGCTGCTGCACAGCCAGCCCAGCTCTGAAAAAAAACCAACCACCTGCTCTTGTGTTACAAAAGGAGACCTTGATAGTGATATAAAATTTCACAGTGACTTGCAAACAACTGCTAGATCACATAGGGGTCGAATCTTCCAGTGAATTCGCCAGATTTCTTGCTTCAACTAGCTGAACATAGAGATGGCCCATATAGCTTGCTTCCGGATCACTGTCAAAAATACTTTTTAGAGATGACTCAACACAAAAATTAGTTACTGACATGCTAAATCAACAATTGAACAAAACAACTGATAGGAACCTTCACCATGTTGTCCTCTTAGATATTCTTGCATACTGGAGAGAAGCATTTGACAGATATTAGCCTATACAACTCACTTAAGAAGGAGGGTAATTCATTTATACCTGTAATCACCTGGAAAGACTGGTATAACTGCCCGACTTGGCCAAACCAAAAGGTCCTTGAGAGCTGCTAGCAAAATATTATGTACATGCCCATTAATTCAACCGTCGAAGGCCTTAATCGTTAAAGGCCTTAATACATGCTGCTACGAACCTGTACTGCAAATATCAATAACACAATCAATTGCTACGTGAAACTAATCTGAATTTGGGCTACTATAAAACTAGAGTACTATACGAGATAAACCCCGTTCTTCCAAGAGACAATGGTTGGAATTTACCTGCTCTCCCAAAAAACATATAGTGGATGTCATTCAGCTCATGTCATTCCACAAAAAAACACTTCAATCCCACAAAAAACACTTGAGTCCCACAAAAATTCAGCTTATGTCATTCCAACTCCTTCCCAAAAAACACTTCAGTCCCACAAAAATCCAACTCATGTCATTCCAACTCCTCCCCACTTTGCAAGGTGGAGGATTCGTTGCCTGCAATCATATGAAAATGGAAAGAATAAGGTCACCTGTGTTATAACATGACTAAAACACAAATTACAACCAAATGGTTCCATACTTACATGATTTAAATAAACATCTAACCAGCAGACTTCAAGAAATCGTTAAAGATTCGATAATCATTTTGATCAAGAACATATCTATCAGTAGCCTCATTGTATGTTAAATGTGCCAATGCAATAATTGACTCAATATCAACCATGTTTAAGTCTGTCACATCATAAGAGTATGTATGGTGTCCTTTCACCTTCTGATACCAACCAAGCTGAACCTCCATCCCTTGTGGTCGATCTACCAAGTCAAGACCTCGCTTGTAATCTACATACCTGCCACCTACCTTCTTTCGCATCTTTTGGACTCTTCCAAGATACCATGTACTATGAAGAGTTTGCATCTTCTTCAACCTATCTTTTGATAGTGTTGAGTTTCCATTGAGTTGACTCACCAAAGTAGACTTGAAGATGAATTTCTTGTCAACCTCCACCACGGGCGAGATAGTCTTGTTTTCATCCTCAATGCTTGCCTCATCTAGAATCCCATCCACCTCATGTTGACTCTCCCACCATGATCACCCGCTTCCCTTATTTGATCGCCCTCTTCCATCCCATCCATAGCAGTAGCTTCCATTGAAGGCAGCGACGGAGATGACGAGGTCATTGCTCTGAGTGAGATTCGACATGAGGTGGATGGGATTCTAGATGAGGCAAGCATTGAGGATGAAAACAAGACTATCTCGCCCGTGGTGGAGGTTGACAAGAAATTCATCTTCAAGTCTACTTTGGTGAGTCAACTCAATGGAAACTCAACACTATCAAAAGATAGGTTGAAGAAGATGCAAACTCTTCATAGTACATGGTATCTTGGAAGAGTCCAAAAGATGCGAAAGAAGGTAGGTGGCAGGTATGTAGATTACAAGCGAGGTCTTGACTTGGTAGATCGACCACAAGGGATGGAGGTTCAGCTTGGTTGGTATCAGAAGGTGAAAGGACACCATACATACTCTTATGATGTGACAGACTTAAACATGGTTGATATTGAGTCAATTATTGCATTGGCACATTTAACATACAATGAGGCTACTGATAGATATGTTCTTGATCAAAATGATTATCGAATCTTTAACGATTTCTTGAAGTCTGCTGGTTAGATGTTTATTTAAATCATGTAAGTATGGAACCATTTGGTTGTAATTTGTGTTTTAGTCATGTTATAACACAGGTGACCTTATTCTTTCCATTTTCATATGATTGCAGGCAACGAATCCTCCACCTTGCAAAGTGGGGAGGAGTTGGAATGACATGAGTTGGATTTTTGTGGGACTGAAGTGTTTTTTGGGAAGGAGTTGGAATGACATAAGCTGAATTTTTGTGGGACTCAAGTGTTTTTTGTGGGATTGAAGTGTTTTTTTGTGGAATGACATGAGCTGAATGACATCCACTATATGTTTTTTGGGAGAGCAGGTAAATTCCAACCATTGTCTCTTGGAAGAACGGGGTTTATCTCGTATAGTACTCTAGTTTTATAGTAGCCCAAATTCAGATTAGTTTCACGTAGCAATTGATTGTGTTATTGATATTTGCAGTACAGGTTCGTAGCAGCATGTATTAAGGCCTTTAACGATTAAGGCCTTCGACGGTTGAATTAATGGGCATGTACATAATATTTTGCTAGCAGCTCTCAAGGACCTTTTGGTTTGGCCAAGTCGGGCAGTTATACCAGTCTTTCCAGGTGATTACAGGTATAAATGAATTACCCTCCTTCTTAAGTGAGTTGTATAGGCTAATATCTGTCAAATGCTTCTCTCCAGTATGCAAGAATATCTAAGAGGACAACATGGTGAAGGTTCCTATCAGTTGTTTTGTTCAATTGTTGATTTAGCATGTCAGTAACTAATTTTTGTGTTGAGTCATCTCTAAAAAGTATTTTTGACAGTGATCCGGAAGCAAGCTATATGGGCCATCTCTATGTTCAGCTAGTTGAAGCAAGAAATCTGGCGAATTCACTGGAAGATTCGACCCCTATGTGATCTAGCAGTTGTTTGCAAGTCACTGTGAAATTTTATATCACTATCAAGGTCTCCTTTTGTAACACAAGAGCAGGTGGTTGGTTTTTTTTCAGAGCTGGGCTGGCTGTGCAGCAGCCTGAGTATGAAACAGGAGTGGCTTTCAGTGGACAACATTGACAGGCGGAGCAACCTTTCTGTGCAGGAGTTTATCACAAACTATGAAGAACCGAATGAGCTAGTAATCATAACAGATGCATTATGTAAGTGGCCAGCCTTGATGAACTGGAACAAGGAGTATCTAGTGAGAGCAGCTATTTGAATCAGCCCAAGTTTACAGCTGCTTTTTTCCTATTTTTTCTTGCAGTGTAGCCTGCAATTGGTTCTATGAGCTCACCGCACGAGAGGAGAGGGCGTCTGACAGATTGGCAGTCCTGCATGGCTTGCCGAAGTTACAGAGTAAGCTGCCAAATCCAACCAAAGAGGCTGATGGAGGAGTATCTTGGAGTCCCTCGCAAGTGTATGATAACTGTGATACAAGAGGGGGTTGTTCTGCTATAAATGAAGCTGTAGTTTCACAATGTACAAGCCCAATGCCACTGCCTGATGAGCTTGCAGCAGTAAGCCCAATGAGACCGCCGCAAGGGTACCCAAGCAAAGGTCTTTCACAAAGAGCTTCTCCTAGAAGGTGGTCTGCCTCTCCTTTAAAAAAGGTTCAAGTTGGTCGATTTGGGAGCCGGCGGGCCGGGTCGGTCGTGATTCGCAGTATCAATTACTTTTCTGAACGCCAGAGTAAAGAGAGACACCATGTTATGGACACCAGTAGCAGCAGCGATGGTGAAGAAAAGGCTAAGAGCTGTACTCTAGATGAGCCAAACTAAGACTGATGGAGGAAACTCTAGAGCGTAGAAAAGCGGAGATGGATGCCCAAATAGCCAAGCTCAATGACAAAGCTCATGCCAAGGCTCGTGCTGCCAAGCTGCTTGCCCTTTAGGCCAACTTGAGGGATATGCAAAGACTCCAGGTAAAGATCTGGCTGAATTTGTTTTGGCATGAGATTTTGTCCATAGATTCTAATGTGTTATGAATATTTGACATCTGTTGGCAGGAGGATGGAATGGTTGGGCATGGCAATCCACCACTACCATTGTTGACAAAGGATTACTCGAGGTCTGATAGTAGTCCTCCCTCTCCTCCCTTAACACCCCGAGTGGTGAAAGAGCAGGCATTGACACCAAAAGCTCATAGGGCAAAGAAGGCGGTGTATGCATCTCAAAAGAACTCAAGCACTCCTGGGAGCTCCAGACGAATAGTTTCCATCTCCCCTAAAACCACTCCTTGAGGAACTCTGGGGTAAGCCATTGGTCCAGAGGACCCCTAGTTCCTCAAATGCCCCTGAGAACTCTCTTTCCTCCTTGGTTCCTTGCTTTTCAGACCCGAAGAATGAAAACATGAAACCATCTCCAGGGAAGTTGTCGGGCTCTGCGATAGTGCTTTCCAAGGATGCTGGGATTCCTGCTCAGCATCCAGGAGCAAGCAAGGCTTTACAATCAGGACCAAATGGCAGTGTACCCAAAAGAAGTTCAAGGGTAGAGAAGAAGACCCGACCAAGGCAAACCAGGCAGAGTTTTGTGACAGGTGAATTAACAGATCCATCTCCTATGCCTGAAGGGGAGGTCTCCCTCTCCCTCTTGAGCACTGAAACTGACATAAAAGTGGAGGCTCCTATCATGAGCAAGATAAGGCAAAGTTCTGTTGCTCCTATTCAGGAAATGAAGCCCTTTTTGCGCAAAGGGTCTGGCATTGGACCTGGTGCTGGGCCAGGGATTGCAAAACTGAAGGCCGAAGCAGTGAAGAGTTCTGACGAAGATGTCCCAGGAACTCCTACAAGAATTTCTGATGAAGAGGCTCATGCATCTGCAAGGAGCGTCATGGACACCAGCGATGGGGAATGCATTCCTGTGGAAGCCCCAGTTGCAGATGCTTCCTTATCTTCTTACAAGGAGGAGGAGAAAGGGAAAGCACAGACTCTAGAGCTGTCAGATGTTGATGTAACTCATAACTCAGATGGTGGCTTCTTTGCTGTATGCGAAGATGCCAAGGCTACTGAACTTTTGAAGGATGATAAATTGCCACACGTTGAGAGGGGTTGTCACATTGTTTCATTTCCCATGGAATTGGGCACTAATGAACGTCACGATAGTAAGTTTGCATCTGAGCCAGACTCTGTACCTCACACACCTTGGGATGAAGCAGCTGGAAAGGGAGTGCCAAGTGCTACTTTGTCTCAACTTCTCTCTGAGAGTACTGGCCAGGTGGTGCATATTGCATCCTCAGCAAGTGGTTCTGCGTCATTTCGTGCTAATCTAGCAAGTGGAGAGCAATATGCGCCCAGAGTCTCTCCTATGAAAGCTGCCTCTCCGGCTAGCTCAAGTTTGAAGCGTCTAGGCGCTATCATTCCTGACTACTTCAGTCCCTCTGCTACTACCCTTGTGGAGTCCCCAGTTGGAAGTCTTGCTTCTCGGGATTCTTCTGGAGTTCAGTATTCTTCTGATACGGATCTCACTCACTCACAAAAGAAGTTGGGCTCCTCTCAAAAGTCTATAGTAGTGATCGTTCCACCCAAAGAACCTGCAAGAGGTTTCAAGCGCTTGCTGAAGTTCGGTCGAAAAAGTCGCGAAACACCAGATATCATTGTGAGGGATGGTGTATCTGCATCTGCCCCTTCAGAAGGTGACGACGAACTCGAAGAGGTCAACAAGGAAGCAAATAAGCACTCCTCTAATATAATACTCCAAAAACTGAAGCTTCAAGAGAGGTTTATAAAAGATTATGGTAGTGGTAGTCATGCCAGTAACACAGACACAAGACCAGGTAAGCTCTATTGTTCACTTTACTGTTTGTATTATGTATTTCTTTGGTATAAAAGTTTCACAAGAATAAGTGGAGCCTAAGTGAAGGAGGTCAGTGGCAGTTATATTTTAGATTCCATCTTATCTTTTTCATTTTTTTAAAATGCAGACCTATCTGTACAAAGCTCCATTGTTCCATCTAATTTTAAGCTTCAATATGATCATGCTCATGGGAGTACAAAGCTCAAAGGTAGCTTCTTCTGTTGATTTGCATTGATAGCTTTCCACTAGACGAAAGTTGTGTAGCTGAACATATTTCTTTTTATACCTGTTACAGCACCATGATCATTCTTTTCTTTGTCGACTTTTCGTTGCTGTAAACTTGGGCTGATTCATGATGAACATAGACTTGATATTTTTTACACTGTTGAGCAGGAGCAATCTTCTCAATGTATTAGACTTTCTGAAGCGGCCAAATTCTGCTCAACTGGTATCAGGCACAAGAGACCATGTAAATTTGCATGACAAGTTCAAGAGCTTGTATGTCCAGATGTTTCCTGGTTCTATTGAAGAACTGGAGAGTAAAGCTGCAGCAAAAGCTAAGCAAAGAAATGCTGGCTCATTTTGGGACACAGTGATGGATGCCAAAGTTGGCAGCTTCAAATTTGGTTTCTGAAATGCAGTTTTTTAGTGACCGCTATGTTTAGGCAGGTAATACTCTCTACAATCTTCCTGGTGCATGGTGAGAAAACTAACATATTTTCCTTGAGTTGTATCATGTGATACCTTATTAGGTTCGTTGGCATGCAAAGTCAACTTTGTACCGATTATCCCATTTGCCTGCTGGTGGCATAAAAAAGTTCTCTTTGGTGCTCAAATCATATGCAAGGAAATATATTGAAGTCAAAAATTTATATTTAGCAGCCTCATTGTCTTCATGTCTTTGCCATGTAGTAGCGTATTATTTTTGTAGCTTCATACCCTAAATGCTGAGGGTGGTTGAGATGTGACCAAAATGTCAGTGTTGATACACTCGTCATTTTCTTAATGTTGGCCTCTACTTTGTGTCTCATAAGAACAGGAAGAACTTTTTGCAATCTGAGTAGGGACTCCTGCTTTTTCGAGCTCTTGGCATCAAGGGTTGAACTATGGAGTGATCTCACAAGGACACACTTGCCTCTCTTCTCTATATGGAATGCTGCGCTTTCTTTATTATTATTTTTTTACTCCATGGCATGCCCAATGCAAAGGGCTGATGTGTTTCACCGCACTACGTTTTACAAGATGGACAGTTGCTTCTTATTGCTGTATTGGCCCTAATAGCATGGATTTCAACCTGCATAGGTGTTTTTCTTTGTCCTAATGAAGGTTCTCAGTCAAGGTTGGAAAGCCACTCTCTAGTTGCAGTATCAAATACATTTGACAAAGATCTGCAATCAGACGAGCCAGTTTTTTAGATTACTTTTGAACCGAGTGCTTTCAAGTGCCACATACGATGTTAAGGAAACTTTTCACATAAAATGTCTTCTCCATCCAGTGCCTCAAGTGAATGGGCCTGGACGATTCAGCAAAAGCCTCGACACATGTCCCATGGACAAGAATGGTCTTTCTCTGAATACCTAGCTAAGTGTCGTTGGAGGGTCCTTCGCTAGAAAATGTCTCTATGGGTTGCATTTAAAGGCTGTGTTAGCTTGGAACTAAGTGCTAGAAGTGGGCCTGAATGATTATTGCAGCTCTGACAATGTCTATCTTAGTACCCAAATGTGCTAGATTGTCACACCTAGCATAGTTCTGTTTTAAGAATTTATCAAAGCAAGGTCTTAGTGCCCAAGTGTGCCAGATTGTCACCTAGAATACGTCTATTTTAAGACTTTATTAAAGCAAAGTCTAGACTCATGCAAGCCCTATGCAGTCTGGCATTATGAAGTTGTGTAGCAGAAATGTTGAGAGTAGACCTGTTTTTCTGTTACTAAGCTATCAAAATTTTTTTTGGCGTCTTCCATCTTTCTACTAATGGACAGTTTTGTGGATAGAAACATTTGTGTAGCCGAATAGCATAATATTTAATTGTGGAAGGAGTGGTTGCACACATGGTCATAAGCCATAGTTGCCATGGTTTGAAAGCCTATGAGCCATGCGAATATGTGCGAAATAGAGTCATAAAATGATACTCTTACAAGGTTATCACACCAAATCAATATGGTGAAGCATGCAATACTGTCATTCTTTATTTATCTCTTCAAGTAAGCCTATTTGTGACTTCTGAGGGGTGTACCTATGGTTGAAGCTTGGCTCACCCAATGGTTCATGAAAGATTGGGTGGTTCAAGCAGTTAGGGTGTTCTTTTGTAATCCTCTCAAAGTCATGCCAATTTTGTCTTTTATGGATTGGAGAATATACTAGAAATAAAAAGATCGGATGGGTCTAGCAGACCTATTCTCAAGGAAATATTCTCTCCTTAAGTGCAGCTACTATTGTCCATCTATTCTTTGTCCCATTCTATTAGATGGGATGGCTATAATATACCTCTGCATGTGGTTCCAATTTTGACAACTACGCTCTTTTCTTTTTGTTTTCAGTTGTTTCCCACTTCAAAAGGGCATATGGTAGTGGTGGATCCTCATAGACATCTCTCAATTTTGTAGGTCTTACAAAGGCTGGTGCAATTGAGGCTATTAATACTTTTTTAACCCTTTATTCTTCCCAACTCCACCATCTAGTTGTATTTTGATACTCGTCGTTGATTCTTCAAGCAAGAGTTCAATTGCATATCTAACACGTGTATTTTTTTGCATATTCATTGGGCATTTTGCTTTCTCAATCTAGAAACTCATTGAACACTTCTCTTCATAGTTAGGGACTTCTCTTCATCGGGTCTGGCAATCCACTCTTGCGTAGTACCAAAGATCTTGTAATGTAAATTATACAGGGAGGGGGGGAGAAATGCATAAGCTTAAAATTTTAAAATTACAGGAGGGTTATTATAATATACCACAAAGATAACAGGAGGTATATATTAAATAGGGCAAAAAAGGTTACAGAGGGGTTTTAAAATATGCCTTTGCACGCACGTGATATCCATGATTTTGTAAGGTGGACCCCCCGGGTCAACTTAGTAGAATCCACAAATAAGACATTGATTAAGGTTCTCACATAAATAATCTCTATCTATAAGAGTTACTGGCTAAACAAGCTCATTGTAGCTTTGTGAACTTATTGAATAGCTTACAAGATAGCCATACCCCAAAATCCATTCAAACTTATGTATGGCACACATGCCATCGTGCTTGTGGAGTTCCTTATTTCCAACTTACAAATAGTGGTGCAAGAGTAGTGGAAAGGTATAAAAGCTTAGGCCACCTACCTTACTAAACTCAAAAACACATCATTTGATCATGGAAAAGACCAAGATAAAGGCCTCATTTAATAAACATGTACAATACAAAAGCTTTGAAAGACCAAGATAAAGGCCTCATTTAATAAACATGTACAAAAGCTTTGAAAGAGGTAATCTGGTAGTATTAGTCACTCAATTAAGGGCTATAAGCAAAAAGTAAGATTTAAGGGCCTCAAACCTTATCATGTACACATTATCATAGGATCTAGCAATGTGGAGCTTGAAATCTTGCATGGAAAAAATATATGATATTTCAATAATAGTTGAATCAATAAATTCTACCCCCTAGGGGTCACTTTGAGCATGAGCCTCCAATGGGTGAGCTTGACATTCTAATCAAAGCCATCAGAGTCATAAAGTAGGTATGAGCAATTACAACACAAGCTAAGCTTGATTGATCAATTTGTGCATGTTGCTCCACTTATGAACCCTTTTCAAAAAAGCATTAAATTTCCATGTTAAGGATGTGATGATCACTAACTCTAAAGACAAATTGATCTACCACATATATACCTTGAAGTCAAGTCAATTGTAAAAAGAGAGGTTAGTGTTGATACTCTAATAATGAAGGGTATGACTTCAATACATTATAGTACTATTTTCTAAATCAAGTTGGTCAACCAAGTTAATGCGTACAAATAAGAAGCTCAACTTATATAATGACACTCCTCGTGCACAGCTAGGAAAAGCTAACTCATGTAATTGTGGAGATTGAAAGAATTCATGCCCTTTTCTATGTTCTTTTGATTCAAGAAAGTGTTGGGAAAGAGATCCTCTTGGAATGACCATTCAAGTCTCAAGTATCATGCAATCTTGAGTACATTCACAAACACATCTCTTGGCATTCCAAAAAGCTTAAGTAAGCTTCATTTTTAGCTCTAGGGAACTTTTAGAAGGGAAGAAGAAGAAAATAGCTCCAACACCATCATGCATAGCCTAAATGAGCAAGGGAACAAGGACTTGTTACATTAATCAATGCACAAGAAATGAAATTACAACTCATGAGTGAGTCCAAATCATTAAAGGCAAACAAAAGACCATCAAATATCAATGACAATCCAAAATTGATCCAAGGGCGGCACCAAAATGCAATACCCAACCTCCCAAGTCTTTTAAATCTAAATGGAAAATGTATATCAAGTGAAAACAGAACCACAAATGGTGAAGTAACTTGGCATGGTGGGTGCTTAAGGCCCTTCTCAATGCACAATGATACTAGCAAGGCGATAATCTCCTATAGATTTCCAAAAGTAGCCACAAAGCTAAACTAATAGCACCTTAGGAGTGTAAGCCCATACTAGTTCAGAAAGAACGACCTTAAAAGTCGGTTTTAAAGGCTCAAGGTAAGGAATTCCTTATAGTGATATACAAGCACAAGGAACTACTTATTATGCATCCAAAGCAATAATAACCTCGCCTATTTCTCAAACCATGTAGCTTAAGCTAGATGAGGAAATGAAAAATACCATTAAACCCATATCTTGGAATTGACGCTAGTAGCAACACTTTTCTACTATACTAATGTTGCTCCATCATGGGAAACTAGAACTCCCACAACCCCAGACATCATTATGGATTCATGGACTCGGCTACAAATTAGTTCAATCTATACGTAAGGATATCCTATAATTGAAAGAAACTAAAGTATCCAACCGGAAGTTGAATTTAGAAAAATATTTGGAGGTTAAGAACCAACCCCACCATTAGGAGAGTATGTTTAAACCCAAGCTCCTAGTTGGAAAGAAATTCAATTACACTTGATGCTTGATCTATAGAACAACTAAAAAGCTAGCTGAGGCAATACATCTCACAATGGAAGAATGCTTTATCCAATTTGATACCACATTTGGTACTCTAGCCATAGCCTACATAGTGATTGGTGTGGGTATTGTGTATGGCAATGTTATCAAGGTCATGGCCCATTGGGATACACCATGGGAAGATCACAAATACATCTATCATAAGAGTATTTGCCTCCAAGAGGGATTCCTAAAGACTTTGATAGAGGAGGGGGCTAGAACTCTTTGACTCATAGCACCCTATGCGCCTAGAAGATCTCAAACAAATAAACAGACTCCAAAATTCCCTTTTGAATAGAGTGGTGCAAAGACTTTGTAAAACATAGCGTAGAAATTACTAATGCAAATAGTAATCTTATGACCAATGCCAAGTAGTGATGGACCATTAAAACACACCAATACAACTCCTCGATGTTTTATAGACCCACTTCTATAAGGTTAATAATTATTGCACACAATCTAGAGTCCCCACCAAAACTTCAAAATCATTCTATATTGGATAAGGTGTTGCTTGCAAAAGTACTCCATCATACCATATGTGTATTAGCATGTAGACATTCGACTTACAGTCCTTAGCAAACCTTCAATATAATTCATATTTCTATAATTGGTGGATACTTTTACACACTTTGTTGATTGTACATAAGAATTGATTTGTAGTTAATCTTCCCCAATTGAGCAGTTTTTCCTTCCTTGTGCCAAAAAATCCCTTCAGAAAATGCATTTTTGTTTTTGTGCAGATAGCATGACATAGATCTACCCTTAATAAAGATCTAAATACTCCAATAGTTATGAGATAGAACCTAAATGACCTATAGATTGATTTAGCCCATATAACAAAAAAGAAAGCTAGAGATCCAAAGGTGTAGTAGACTCACCTAAATCCATCACCTTGTTGTAATTTGAAAAGAATGGAAGGCTTGATAGTAGTCTCATGATCCATGCATTACTCCTCAAGTTGTGACATGTCCTCCTTTGTAGTTGCACCATTTTAGCTCTAGTATTGAGAGAAGAAGAAGGAGAAGAGGAGGATGGAGATGCCACATGTAGTTGGACTTGGCCTAGCTGACTCACTGAAGTTGACTCAACTTGCATGCGACTCGATTCTAATAGGGTTATGTGGGTAGTATTTGTACCCTAGTAGTCGCACCAAGCAATTAAAACAAATGATAGACAAAATGCCCCATCGCACATTAGAACAATCTCAACAAGCCAATCGACATGTAGGAGTCCCACCCCACCAATGGAGCACTTATCCACCAAAAGATTTGGCTCCATCTACATTGAAGAAAGAGAGGAAGGCACATTTAGTGAGGAAGAAGCTAAAAAGAGAAAAAGAGATGAGGAAAGTAGACTTGTAGAAGACATGAAAAAAGAGTGGGTGAAAAAGAAAAGGAATGATAAAAAATCAACCTCTACCACTAGGAATGATTCTCAAAAGGAATCAGAGTTTGGTACTACACTAGAACAATCAAAGAAAGAGTTTGAAGCTAGAGGAGCAACTCATTTCAAGGAGTACAAAGGCACCTCAGTAGCCCTAAGGATGTCTTTTGAGGTAGGAAAAGTTTGTGAAAGAAACACCTCCAAGGGCTACTACCTTCTAAGATTACTCGCAATCATATAAGAGCTAAAGATGAAATGGCATGGATGAGGAAGAAAATAAAAACTAAAGAAACTACTAGTATGTTCACACTACAACTAACTCTTTGGACTGACCCACCAAAATAAATTGTATCTTTGGAACTATGTCCACCCTCAAAAGACTTTGCAAATAAATTAAATGGGATAGTTTGGAGCAATCAAAGAGTGGCAAGAGCTCCAAGTCTAGCTAGAGGAGAATGCTACATCTCAAGAAAATGTTGAAGCCTCTACTCACACGAACCCTTTTGATAGCACAATGGAAGATAGAGGTAATAACAACTACCATGGAGGTAATAAAAAATACCATAGAGGAGATGGAAGAGATGCAAACACATAATGAAGAAGCAAGAAACAAAGTGGTCGAGCTGACAATCTCAGAAGAACAAGAGAGGACAATAGCAGTAGCCCGAAGCACGAAATAAAGTGGCGAAGTTCACAGTCTCACTAGAATAAGAGAAGACAAAAGTAATAGCCCTAAGCAAAGAGCTAGAAGACACCCACCAAACATAATGAACAAATCAAGGTGACTTTCATAGGGTTACAAAGCATCATAGTCACTTCCTTGGTGAAAGCAATTAAAAGTGCATAAGGAGAAGCAAAAATGGGACAAAAGGCTAAGGATGGCCTTGGACTTGGTAGATGCTTTGTCTAGAAAGAGTGATTGGAAGGAACAAGTTGCGATATGTGGGTATATCATTGCTGTGCACCAAGAATTTTATAGAAAGGCCATCCTTACTACCGCTGCACCATGTATAGATGATGTGGAGGAGCTAAAGAAAAACTATCACTAGCCACATTTTCCTACTACATGACTTTGGCCAAGAAATGAAGTGCACACATATGCACATGCTAAAGGAAAGTTAGTACAGCAACTAAATTTTGTAGGCTATGATAATAAAGAGCTAAATGAAATGAGATTCTAGATGACTATATCAATACTTTCAATGTCAAGCACATTGCCCAACCCTTGGGAAGAGGTTGCCACACAAGCTTTAGAATAGTTTGCCAGAATAGAAAAGATAACAAGGCCACTCTTAGAATGAAGCCCATGGATGGACGAAAATTGTAGCCAGAGTCATGTTACACTATCCTAGAGGCAAGTGAGCACGCCTGGTTTGGCTTGTGATACACTTCTCCACTAAAGAGAGTTTATGTAACTTTTTTCCCATATCTTAGATGTTATGGTTTAAATTATGATCCAAAGGATCGCGGCAAATATAACTTCTCGAAGATCCTCAATGTGCATGCCATAGAGCCTAAAAACATATATATATTCCAATTGAGAGATTTGAAGGTATCCTTTGTTACCTTCATAAGAAAGTTCAACAATTTCCCTAATATCCATCTATCACCACCTACAACTACCTCAAGCTTCCAATTAAACTACTTATCCAAAAGCCAATGCTATATGAGGATAGGCCATCTCTTATTCTTTGATATCAATGCCACGATTGACATAGTTGTTATGATGGCATGGCTCCCTCTCTAAGAATTTATGCTTCTGTCATATTGCTCTTCTGGAGGATATGATGAATAGCAATTTGCCCAATGTACACATCCATCCTTTACAATATACACATCCATTCTTTTTGGAGTCATCTATTCCACAAATGAAGTTGCTGAAGGATTGCCTAAGGATTGCCTCTTGAGTGCTAACTACTTATCATAAACCTTTAACCACTCAATATCGATTTTAGAAAAAGAGATACAAAAACAAACTTTTTAAAAAAAGAAAATATATTAAAAAGGAGCAAAAGTTCCAACTGAGGATAAGTAGACCACATTCATTGCACCTGGGGATCCTTAAGTTTAGAGATGCTAATTGGATTGACTAATTAGCTCCATCTCTAACCCCCTAGCATCTTCTTCCCCACAATACAAATTCAAGGCACATCAAGGCCAAGACATCTCAAGCTCACTCTCATAAGACTTGTCACCACAAGCCAAAAACTATGACCTCAAGGAAAGAGGGGTTGTCGCTCAAAACCCTAGCAAAAGTGTGTGCCAAAGGGAAGTTAAGGGCATACTTATCTCATTAAAATGTGGAATTAAACAACTCAAGAGCTTGAAAGTTTTCTTTAGATAACAACAATTGCATGGTTGTTAGGATGGTCTACACAACAAACAAGTGAGTTTACATGTCCTGCATTTTTTGTGATGGAGCAATATTTGGAAAAGCAAAATATGCTCATCAATGTTTTGTTCAAATGAAACAAGGGTTGTGATTGAGATTTCACCCGTGTACAAGAGTTACTTCTAGATGTTCAAACCCTTGGATGCCCAATTTTATTTATATTTTGTTGTGTAATATTTTCTTAACCTATGTAAGGTGAGAAGCAATACTCATTGGCAATATAAAAGTTTTTGCTTGAAGATGTCAGTGTTGTATATTTACATCATTATTTTTTGAGCTAGATACAACTCTTGATGGAGCAAAATAGTTGCAATAGCAAAACTTTTTTGATTCATCATCAAGTGGATGCCCGTTTCCTTTTAGTCATGTCATGTGGTTCTATAAAGAGATCTTAAGCCAAAGCTAATTCAAGTATAATGGGATTGGAAGTACATTGTTTTACTAGTTCTCTTTGAATGATGGCTATAAATTAAATGTGAAGTACATTAAAATTTGTTGCATTGAGACCAAAACACTTAAGGTCTTTTAAATATGCTAAATATTGGGATAATACCTCTACAGGCCTATGCATTTTTTTAGAAGGTAAAGCTTGAGAAGAACATCCCATAAACCAGGAGGATAAAACTTAGTTTGATCATGTGATGTATATTGCAATTGAAGATAGGTCCTTGAATACTGTGCTTGAGAATTGTCACTTTTCAACTAGCAAAACTATGTTACATGATGTGGGAAAAGCTTAAGTTGTGAGACAAAGGCTATAAATTTTGAAGTTTTCTACAAGGGAAATCTTGAGATCAACATCTTGTACACTACAAGGCTCAAACTTAAGTTTATTATGTGAGATACATTGATGTGCTTGAAAATTGTCGCTTTTCAAATACCAAACCTTGCGTTTTATCATGAGAAGGAACTAAAAACTATGAGACGGAAGATCCAAAGCTCATCAACTGTGGTCATCTGATACATTATGTTATTAAGATACAATTACTAATAATATGATAGAAATTTGTCACATGCCAACTATCAAAAGTACATTCTGCCATCCCAAAAGAGAGTCCAACCCTCTAGTGTCATCCTTTGAGGTATCATAATCATTTAATGTCTGTCAGTAAATTTGACCTTCTTTGTCCCCTTGTGTTAGTATTGCCATGATTTTGCTGTGCATCTCAACTATTGTAAACGATTGCACAACCTAGAAAATCTATAGCTCCCTTGTGAACTTGCTATATATACAAGTCTATATTCGATGTCAAATCATCACAAAGTTTCCATCAAGATTATGCTCAAGATTAATAAGCATACCTTGACAAAGAGCGAGGAGCCTATCATCACCTCATACTCTGCACAGAGCATGCTAATCATTGATATGTTGCCACACATCAGAGTATTTTCCCTGATATCAAAGCACCCTTGATTGGCTTCTAGATGGACAATGTAGTAACATGGATATAAGCTCACTCTAGCTACCTACGTAACATGATAATGACCATTATTGCAGAAAGTGGCAGCAATCTCAGCAAGGAAAACATGTAACTTCACTGTAGTTGTTGAACAAGATTGCTGGGTCTAGGTGGCCTATTGCGGACCAATGCAACTTTATCGCTCCAATATTCGGGGCAAACATGCTAGTGTCATGCCAAGTGTAGTGATTCTAGTGCATGAATTCTTAGGTGAACATCTGTTGGCCAACAGGTTGGAAGTCCTAGAATGCCTTGATAAGACATTCCAAAGCTCGTTGCGCCTCGTAGAAGCACATAAACCTAAGCTCTGGAACAATGACAACAAAGCAGATGATAAACAAAGGCAGACTACTGCTGTGTGGGAAACATGTAAGTGGAAGTCATAGTATCGGGACTAACATTGGAGACACTCCAGCTGTTGGACAAAAGCAACAAGCCTAAGGATGTGTAGAACAAGAGCCAACAAACTCAAAAAGTCAATGATTGAACTCAAGGTAACACTCTCGTTGGCCAAGCTTAAGTGTCAGCATGTAAGTTGAGCTGTCTATATGTGCAAATCAAAGACAACATTCTCAAATCACTTGGCTGCTGCCTTGACTCCAAAGCCAATCGCAAATCAAAAAAACTTGGAACAGATTGTAATCGAGAACAGAAACCGTGTAAGCATGAGATACCAAACTGGATCTCAGCTTCACAATTCATGTTGTTCAAGACCATACATCCGGCTGTAAACATGTGGCATTATGCTAATGTCATCCACCCCAAGGTGTGAAAGGCGAAAATGTAACTCAAGATGAGAAATTTGAAAGTTCTCCCTTCTTCTAAAGACAGCTTGTGAATCTACATTAATTGCTCAACATACTCATGTTCCTTCGCTCATTTCGAATTCTTTTGAAAGTGTAGGATGTTGACCATATTTTTACATACAGTTTTATGAGCCAGTTCTACTTTCTTTTGACTCGATTCTTTTGCATTATGAATCTTGCTATGATCAGCACAGTGAATGCCTAAAAACACTCTATCCCGTCCTTCATGAAAAAGCTCCAACAAACATGACCTCATTTATATTGCTTGCTGCAGTCTCAAACCTCCCCATATCCAAATTGATCACCTTTTCCTTGGAAAGCACAGCACTGCTATCCTTTTCCCTTGTCGTCATACCTAACATTAGTGCATATAAACACCTTGATAATACAGCTCTGGTGTCAGCACTTCTGTGCTATTCATCATGTCATGCACATAACAGTAATTTTCTTTGTTCATCTTGGACTGCTCATTTTCAATGACTGCCCCATGGCTGACAAAGTACTCACAAGCTTCTACCTAAATCACATGCTTAAGATTTTGCAACTATGCAAGCCCTTGCACCATTTCAAGGGCTCTCTCTGCCCCATCCTTACTAGGAAACCTCCTTGAAACATCAGCAGCACCTATATCACTTCCTGCACTCTTGGAATCATCCAGATTATTGCACAAAATCTCATCCTCTAAAATCAGACTGCTGTCATCATCGTCATCTGACCTGTCATCCTCATTGCACATATAAGGAGAATGTGTGGCCACCTTCTTACAATTGTCTTGAGAGAAGGCACCTGTTCAGTGTGGGGTCTGGCATTCAACCTTTGTACTACCGATTATCATTGTGCTTCCCCATACGTATGGCAAAATGGCAGTCATGCACTTGAGACAAATAGATGGAAATAGTGTCACATGGTGAAATATATGAAAGAAAATGAAGACCTAGAGAACCTCTTTTGCTTCCACGGACATATGGCAAAATGGCAGTCATGCACATAGGACAGAGATTGAAAGTCTCACAGGGTGCCACATTTGAAAGAAACTACTAAAGACCTAGAAAAGACCTAGAGAGTGTTTTTTGCTTCCCCAAACATGTGGCAAAATGGTAGCCATGCACATAAGACAAAGAGAGAAATAGTGCCACATTTGAAAGAAAACAAAGACCTAGATAACCTTTTGCTACTGTGGCGACTGGGTCATTTACACATGCTCGCATAGACCATGGCCTCTTTGTACAGTCCATGGGTAGAAAATCATGGAGTGTATATTCATTCCCAAGTAAAATCTCAGATTGGTGTATCCAATCCTTGAGTCCATGATCAAACTTTATTACGAGTAGTAGTCTAATTGCAATTTTATCACCCTCTATGAGCTCATACCTCCTAAACTTAACACCAAAAGGTCTGTATTCTTGCCATTTCCAAAACTTGTAATTCCCTGATGTTTTGTTTGCTTATGACAATCTTCACATTATCTTGAGTTTCAAAGCTAATAAGATCAACAGCAGCAAAATTGAACTAAATCAAGCTTAAGACCTATCTTTTTGTTCATCTAAAAGCTGATATGTACATGAAATCATTGAGGATATTTCCTCGTCAGTAGATTGACCATAAGCTCGCCACCTTACTCTCCCTTGTTTGTCTAGTAGAAAGATATACCTGATCATGCACAGCCACAAATTTGTAAGGAACTCAATTCATCCACTACAAACATACACACAGGTCACAGGTGACAGGACAACTTTCCCACTCTGGCCCTCTGACACCTTGACCTTCATGTTTGAACACCTTGGGAAAATTCTTACCCTGTTAGCAAGTTTATGAGTTCTTACCCTGTTAGCAGGTTTGTGATATGTAGCCTTTTCCGAAAGTCATAGGAATCTCCAAATGCAAAGACAACATGCTTTCTTTCAACTTGACTCTGCTTTTCTGAAGACTGCATAGCTCGGAGCATCAAAGGTCTTATTGGTGCCAAGGAGAGCAACCAAGAGTCCACATAAGATACCTGCATCATCAAATCAAGAGAGTGTTGGCTTGTCATTCAAAGTAAAACTTGTGGCCTCAAAGCTGCTTGCTACTGGTTTGCCAGTTGCATTCTCAAATCAACATCTCATTTGCAAAAGATCTTAAGGCAGTGATACACATTCTATTAGGTGTTTTCCTAGTCAATAATCTATACAAACTAACTGATGTCATTTATGAACGGCCAACCTTTGTGCTAGGATCAGCTCTCATAAAGAGGATATTTGAGTATGCACAAAGATTTTCATAACCACTGTCTATTAATTCACTAAGAGAAGCCTTCTATGGGTGAAGAAAATTTACTAGGCTTTTCAAGCTAAACAAAAAAATTTGTGGTCATCAATCTTTTTGCTTGACCCTTCGGACTACCATACCGGGGACTGCCCAAGTGAAGCTCTAAAGAAAAATAATTAACTAATCACTAGTTCATGCAAGGCTTTTTTGCTTTCCCAAATGAGCTTCACCCAACAAATAAGATGAGCAACAAGGAACATATGCATGTAAATAAATTTTTTCTGGAATAGCATTGTGCATTCACATTCTGTAAACTTGGAAGAGTACCCTTCAATTTTCATACTACTTCTACAGCAGCTAGTGCAAATTTATGGCCATTGATTTAAGCATCTTTCAAGTACAATTTCCTCTGCAACATTGTCTGCCCAAAATATGTCCAAGGTCTGTCAAATAAATGCATTGATTTTTCAGATTCTGTGCACTACAATAACACTGAGAAGGCTGTCAAGATGCACTGCATTTTGAGTCCCAAATGTAAGTGTCATTTAGGCAGTTCCCAAAATTCAAGCTTGGCTTAAAAGCTTTGCATCATTATATTTGTATCATATCTGTGATTTGTGCATGCCATACTGGGCTATGTCATTGCTCTGTTTAATGACACCAAAATTACTTTGAAAAAGTTCACATGCAAGCCTGCTCCCATGCATAGAGATTCATACTCTCCACAGGAGATGGGAAATGCTGCAGGGTGGTTCTGAGAGGATGAGGAGGAGAGATGCCTTCTTGGAGACTTGAGACTGGCTTCTTCTTTCACCAAGCCCCTTACATGGTCTGGCATCATAACACACCAGATTTGTTTTATGATCTACTCAGCTGCAGTTTACATGTTCTTTTTACTTTATATTTACCAAAGGGAATTTTCTCCAAGGTGTTATTAAATAGAGTTCCATTTGTCTGGAATAAAAAGCCTGCTTCCATGCGAAATTGTTGAAGAGCAGAAACAAGATCCCGCACATTTTGTTTGTCAGTATGCATTGAGTTGTCCCATCTTGACACCAGCAAATGGACACTTCTATCCACTCTCTCTCCAAAGCCCGTTTTAGACAGATCATATAGCTTGCACAATAGAATCCACTGCACCATATCAATAGCTTTGGCTATTTCTACTTGCAGATTTGTATATTCACATATTCAATCCTCACAAGCATGTTTCCAGAGAGAGTATTTGTGGATGCAACCCCAAGAAAAAAGCTCTTACCAGCCTATGCACCAAATCTTTGATACCAAATAGAAGGCGACCCACATAAGAGTGATAGAGTTGGCAAGCAATTAGAAGCAAAAGTTGAGTGAAATGAATGCTGAAAATGCTGATAAGTCTAAAGGTGATCACATACAAGCAAAAGCAATGAAAATGGTTGATAGCAATGCAGCCCTGCAGGAGGTACAATATGTACCAACAATGAGGTGGTTGGTGAGTGAACTAGAACACTGGCAGGCTGAAATAAAATCCCCTGTGAATTCACATTTCCATCCTCATAAGCACATTATCACTGTATCATAAAGGCAGTTATGTGGACACAAACCCAAGCACAAAACCCAATTAGGCTATCACAATCCATCAGCCTTTGTAACATTCTTTGATACCAATTTGTAGGCCATCCCTGTGAGGGTGTCAGTATCAGCATGCAGTGTGAAGCAAAAGATGAAGTGAAATGAATCTGACAATGCTGACAAGACTGAAGATGATGAACTTAAAAGCAAAAGCAAATGAAAATGACTGGTTATAATGCATCTGTGCACAAGGCTCAAGGTATGATGCATACTCACAATGAGGCCACCAAGGAGTGAAGAACAGAGAATTGCCTGAGTTTGCCACAATATAGTATGCTGCCCTAAAATAGGAACAGATGACTCACTAGGTGAACATGGCTTGATAGAGTTTGAGTGGACACCCTCTTAGATCTTTGGTGTGCCTGAACACGTAAGGAGCATAAACAATGAGAAAGCGAAGGCAATGGAAAAGCCTTCATAAAGACGCCTGCCAAATCATTCCTCTTGGGTTAATAGAGAAGCTCCAACTTCCTATCCAAGATCCTCTCTCCAACACGATCATACTAGACCTCATGTGCTCCAGTGAGCATGAAACATCAAGTTCCTGCTAGCTCTAATTGTCATGCTGAAGGACCATCTACCATTTTTATGCTGCTCCACACAAAGGAGCATTGGTCTCAAGGTGAAATTAAAACTCATAGTGTATCTCTAGGTGTCTAGATTACCTGCCCAGTTTGAATTAGTCCAGTCTCTCAACATAGCACTCTCTCCCGTAATGGGGCAGGAGGGGCCCATTCATAAAGAGCTCAGCTAACTCAACTAAATACATCTGATTGGGTGTGAACAAGGAAAATTAGGGGGCCAATAAGTTAATACATCTGATTGGGCATGCACCATGGACAGGTCAAATCAGGGGCCCAACATAGCCTCTACCGGTATTGAGAGAGGTGAAATTCAAAAATAGAGGGCAAGACTTGAAGAAGAGAAAGATTTAGAGACTGTTTGTTGACAAATGGGGAAAAGAAAATACAATGCAAGGTATGTTGTGTCTTGTTTATGTAGGGCAAGAAGCACACCAACTAGCCTTACCTTTATTTGATGCACCCAAAGTATGTTCACATGGTGTGACACACCCAAACTCTAAAAGGTGCATTTGCACACATAAATGTGCTTACATACAAGCGAAAATATTCCTAATTTTTCCCTTCCAAGTCTTTGGTAACAGACTTCTAACACAAAATGCCAACACATCCTAGCACCTTCTGCAAGGTATTTTCTAATGCTGCAGTACATGCAAATGCATTGGGAAGGTCTTACTCCTGAAGTTCAGCAATGTCTCATCCCATACAAGATTTCTAAATATTTTTTATGGAGGCTTATGAGGATGAACAACTTTATGTTCGTACTCTTGTAGAAGTGCCCCGCCCTAAATAGAGATTCCCAAACCCACAAGGATATTAAGTGGTGCATAGACAACACTATGTACAGCATGGTACCCTGAAACACTGTTTCAGCCCAAAACAGTGTTGGGATTTGGTAGAGACAAACAACACAAACCTCTATACCTGTCTTCCCATACAAGGAATCATCAATCCATAAGAACCAAAGCTCATAATCCACCTAAGAACAGAAAATCCTCACCCAACTCCATGAAATTCTTCTTACCAACCCCTTACTCTCCTTTCATTACATTGCATTTACAAAGAAGTGTGCAACTTTGGACATCGTTACAACTTGTACAAAACAAGAATATCTTCAACATGAAGTTCTTATTATCAAGAGTGGCTCACATGCACAGAAAGAATCTCCACGGACATTGTCTAAGAAAAATAGGTATTGCCAGAATTGTCAAAAGGCTCATCATTTTGACAACGAGCGTCAATGAAAGGCAAGAGGCATAGCACCAAAACCCAAGACTTGGATCCTTGCCTCTCACTCAGGCAACTCCCAGCAAGGGAGGCAAGGTGATAGCAACGCCCAATAAGGACAGTGGTGAGACCAGACCCCCACTACTACCGGTCAGCCAACACAGTCAACATCATTCTCAACACCTGAGGGCATATCTAACTTGTCTGCAGAGGCCCACATTGTCTCCTTAAAGACATTTGAGGACACGAGTCACATCCATATCTGTGAGTTGGCCTCCCGACAAGTTAGTTGGAAAGGCCCATTCGTCACAGCCGAGTACTTCAGCTACTCCTTGGATTGTGGACAGTGAAGCTACTCATCATATGAACCCCATGGAGGACATTTTCATTTCCCGAGCCCTTATGATCGAGAAAGTCCGCATTGGAAACAAGTTCTTTGTTAAGATTCGGGCTCACAATCACGTCGGTTTTGCCTAACCAAGGCCTGAATCTAGCTACGCTGGATGATGTATACTATGTTCCCTGGCTTGGGGAAAACTTATTATAGGAACTAGACCATCAAGAATATGGCATACTCTATGCTATTCGCAATAGAGCTCCCTGAGTACCTTTGGATCGAGGCTATTTAACACTTTGGTATATATCTTCAACCAGTGCTCAATTGCAATTGTCTCTTAGAGGACCTCGTATGAGGCATTCTATTGCTCTCAGTTTGTAGTATCTCACTTTAGAGTCTTTGGGTATCGTCCATACACACACACATCTAATGATAAGATAGGAAAGCTCACTCCTCAAGCTGATCTTGTCATTTTTGTAGGATAGTCCTTCGAAGAGAAGACCTGTCGCTTGTTCAATCCTCCGACGAATAAGGTGATCATAAAAAGAGATGTATTTTTTATAAGATGAATACTATGTAATCTTCTACACAAAATTCTAAGCCGATTCCTCAATATATTCCATCGAAAACAGTGCCTTCTAAGCCGGGTCTATCACCCACTTCTGACCCTCCCATAGATTCTTCACCTTTCATACCCCCTTCGTGACACTTGTTACCTCATGCATACCAACAAACCATGCAAGATTTGGGGATCCTTCCACCAGGTTCCACTTCATAGGGCCTTAGAATCAAGCTTCATTTGTGTCGTCGTTTACAATTGATTACATAGTGTATATCCTCAATGGTGAGAGGCCATGGAGAAGGAGCTAGCCTGTATTGATCAAAATGAGACTTGGACCTTGGTGGATCATCCAAGTCATAAGAAAGTCATCGGGGCAAAGTGGATTTTTAGGACAAAGCTAAAGGCTAATGGGACTTCAAACAAGTACAAGGCTCGCCTTGTCATGTGAGGGTTTCAACAAAAGCAAGGTATTGACTCTGAAGAGATGTTTGCTCCTACTACGCAATTAACATCTTTCTATCAATTGGTTGCGCTAGCCACTCACCACGGTTGGCTGATTTATGAGATGGATGTCAAAGGTGTCTTTTTAAACAGTTATCTGGAGGAGAAAGTCTATATGGAGCAGCCATCTTGATTTTCTTCTACTTGGGAAAAAGATAAGATCTTTTGCTTGCGGAAAGCTCTTTATGGACTAAAGCAAGCACCACGGTCTTGGTTCTAAAGAATGAATGAGTTCCTTCAAACTCAAGGATACCATTCTACCCTTTATAAACCGAACTTTGATGAGCACATCTACAGATCTATCATATAAAAATCCTAGGTTAGCCCTTTGATGAGCATATCCTAGGTTAGCCTAGGTTAGCCCTTTGATGAGCATATCTACAGATCTATCATATGAAAATCTTTTTGATTGATTACTAGGCGAGATTTAGCCATAGTTGCATTCGTACTACGTACGGACTAGTTCGTTCCGTACGGTTTGTACCGTACCGTACGGTACGTATCCGTACCATTTTGTACCAAAAAACATGCTATTTTTGGCCTCTAAAGACTAGACCATACAATATCTTCCAACTCCTAAGCCTTATGTTTGTTATTATAATTCCAAGTCGCTCTCTCTCACACACACACACTCTCTCTCTCTCCCAACTTCCAAGATGAGTATGCAATTTCAAGAGCATCCCTCCCCCCCTCCTCTCTCTCCAAACTGCCAAGTTTCTCTCTCTCTCTCTCTCTCTCTCTCTCTCTCTCTCTCTCTCTCTCTCTCTCTCGCGTCACACACACACACACACACACAAAAGAATGAAGAGCCTGTTTGTCCATCCACCCTAAACTTTGCTTTGTTCTTTGATGTATTACATATACACTCCCATCTGTCTTCTAGTAGTGCATTGCGCATGTTGTGCATGAGTTTTTTCCTTCTTATCCTCATGTATTCATCCTATTAACTCAAGTGACATTGCTATTTTAGCTCTAAACATGTGTTCTATTATCTATAATCCAAAATAACTAAGTTTTTGTTTTTTTTTCGTACTAATATCGTACCGTACCTTATAAAATCATAAGGTACCAATTAGTACCTTATTTTATCGTACCGTACCTTATCGTATCTTTCGTACCTGACAACCCTGGATTTAGCGTACTAGATTAGTTTGCTCAATCAATGTTTCACAACATCTAGGATGTCACATTCGATTGCATCATGCCTGTCTTCATGTTTTGAGATATTTGAGATATACATATTCCTATGGTCTAACTTATAATTCTAGCTTATATTTGTAGGGGTACACTAATTCTAATTGGATATGGTGGCTTCCATTTATTAGTCAACCCGTAAGTAGGAGTTGAGATTGTAACAGACCTTTTGTATATCAATTCCAAGGCATATTGCCTCAATGATTCCAAATTAATTTGATGCTCATCTACTTTGAAAGGCGATTTGTATTATTTATGTTTCAAAATATAATTAAATGTTCATCTTTCTGTTTAAGAGTGGCCAATGGTCAGAATGCCCTATAATTATACTTGGGTCGTCATTGATGAGATGCCCAAGAGATATTAAAAGTTTAGTCAGGTGGTCAGATAGACCAGAAAGCTCAGATGACTGAGACTATTACACTCACATAGTCACACTGACTAGAAGCATATATAATGAGTGGTTTCAAAAAGTGAAACCGTATGCTCATGATCGAAGAAACAAATCATGAACCGGTGAACCTATAAAATAAAGCTCTTCAAAAGCTAAATTTAGCAACTACCTAAATTTTAAGAGGTTACTACTTTTTAAAGTTACTCCAATGGAAATTTTGCTTACGTCAAAGGCTCTAAATTTCGCAAAGAACAATTTTGTCTTCAACAACTATCTCAAATTCTTAACCATTTGAAAGATGTTTAGAGTAGAAGGTTTGGAAGCTTCTTTCTCTAGAAAAGTGACATGTGTCATTTTGAAGAGACAAGTGTCTCTACACTTGTCATTTTCAGCAAACACTTGTCATTTACAACCTCTACTTTCCACTTTTGAGCACCCAAGCCCCACACCTATATATTGGAGGTCTCTCTCTTCATTTGAAATAAGCTATCATGCTGAAATTTCAGCTGCATGCTTTATACTCTCCTATCTATCTCTCATCTAAGAAACACTTTCTACTTCGCTTAATCTAATCCAAGCACTAAAGAAGAAAATCAACTTGCTCCCCGGAGTTTGCAGAAATTAGAGTTTCAAAATTCTTTTTGAATTGCAATAAACCAACCCTTTTGTATATGGTTCAGGCACTTAGTGCCCGTGGTTTTGTTTCAATAATCGAAAAGGGGGAGGGACCAGTTCCCCTTCCAACATGGTATCGACTCTTTTTTTTTCCGTGAAAATAATTGAATCAAGCAGTAAATATTTACATCAAACCATCAAGTCAGCAAAGAAGTAACAGACGTTAACTCTCTCTCACTGGAAATATTTACATGAGGCCTGTAGGCTATCAGAACCACCGGAAACCTATTACATGAATACTACTAATAAATCACACAGAAAGAACAGCTGGAGTAGAGCGAACAATCGCCAGCCAAGGAGCAGCAATATCCGAAAGAACCAGGTCAACTAACATCATAGAAGAGATTTGCCATAACACTAATCCACGCACACGGGCCGCATGCCCATGGATGCCTGATGTTGAATCAAAAATAAAGACATTCCGAGTACGCCATATATGCCATAGGGCTGTCCATCTGAGGAAATGTAATAGGCAGGAAAAATCTGAATGCAAAGAAGGCATAGAGGACATATTTCCCATAATCCACGATGAGCTGAAATGCGGTGCTGAGTTACGGAAGACCACACTCGGGAGATGAAATTCCAGATCTGTCGCAAAACAGGGCAAGAGACAAAGAGATGAAGCAATGTCTCATCACAAGTAGTGCAGAAAACACGAGCACCTGCAGAGATCTTTCGGACATGGAGCACATCTCCCATTGGAAGACCCCCAATGAGCATCCTCCACATGAACACTTTAACCTGATACGAAACCTTAGACTTCCAAAGTTGGATAAATCTTTCCCACCACTTCTTTTTGCTATCCCGAAGATGCCATAACTTATTAACTTTCCCCATAACCCATCTGTTAGCCTCCACCATTTGATGATATATCTTATTAGCTGACATTTTCTCAAAATCATCAGGAAGCACACGCATCTAATCACGACATGGATACAATGGTTGTAACTCACGCAAAGGAGAGAATCTCTGAAGATTGCTCTCTCTCTCTCTCTCTCTCTCTCTCTCTCTCTCTCTCTCCTAATTTTCATGGTGATAGTTGATCGAGTTGGTTAAGTTCAAAGTATTGACATTCTCACATTCTTCCCTGCACTTACAGAGGTTGAGTATAGGGCTCTCTTTGATGCCACCATTGAGGGCATCTACTTGAGGAGTTTACTGGCAACGCTTCAATTCCCACGTGCTACACCAACTATTATTTACAACAACAACCAAAGTGCGATTGCACTAGCTCATAACCCGATCATCACACCTTGAACGCGGCATATTGATACGCACTACCACTCTAAGGGATCCAAGCTCATCCCTCATATCCTCCAATCTGCTGATGTGATCCTTCATGGAAGGAGAGTCATCAAGATTGAGCATTTAAATTTTCTTCTCCAAGGTAATCTAGTGGGCAAATGTCTTTTGATGATACAAAGAAGCAAGTTTTGTCCACACTTCTACCACTATTTGCAACTTGCATACATACACTAGGACAAAATCTTATAGGCTCATGAAGAGGAAGAATTGGGCTCTAGAATTGAGCCAATCCCAAAGGGCTACATGATCCATCATCAATCCCACATGTTGACCCTTCACGGAACGCAAATGGTAACAAACTTTCAAAGATTGAAGGTGTCAAGACACATTCCACCTTATAAGACCAAATCAAATAATTTAATCCATCTAGAAAGTCTTCTTTGGGCAAATAAGAAAGAACATGCACCTAGATTGATGGTGCCATCATAAGCAGCTTGGCACCAGAAGGATGGGCCCGATCAGCGATATGAAGAGAGGGGGGAGGAGATGATTGCTCTGATCTGTGTGACTTGGCAAGAGAGGGTTCCCATTCAGAACGGGAATCCAACCTCCGATCTTTGTAATGATCACACTATAGAAGAGCCCAAACAGAGAGAATAATTAGCTATACTTGCAAAGAAGCAATTGTAGATGTCTCCTCTTTGTGAAATGAACCTATAAACACAAAAAAACTTGTGTTTTCAGCGGCAAACAGCAGGTTGAAATTTTACATTTTTAAGTGTGGGATGGTCTTTTCTAAAGGAAACCTCAATCTCATCACTTAGGCGATAATACCATGTGAGAGCGCAATGGAAGAGGAAGAGAGAGAAGGAGAAGAAAGAAGATAGCAAGAGTAAAAGAGAAATCTGTAGTAAATCTTGAAAGAATGTTGAATACAATAATGGACTGATCAATCCCTACATGCAACCCAAAGCGTCAGTGAGGGCACTAGATCACATTGGAAAATGATGACAACATCAAAGACAGTGATGGAAATGGAGTATACAGCACTAGCCCCTACTAGAGACAATGACGGAACTCTGTAGTCTAAGTGTACACCTACAAGAAAGAGAAAAGAATGTTCCGCCACGAGTGGAGGGCTGGCTATATATAGCTAAAAAACCCTAAAACTGGCGGACTTGCCAAAAAGACCTCCAAAATATACAATTGAGCATTATTTAAAAAATCCAAGCAACACATATTGCTCATGAAAATGATGGATGACATATCATTGGAAAATAATTGACAAGGATTGCGAAGGCAGATCACAATATGCAAGGGGTGCATAGGCTGTCCAGCACCAAGCAAATGCACACTAAAAAAGTGACCGGCAAAAGAAATGCATGCTCTAAATAGAGCTGCCTCCTCTGTCAAAACACAACTAACATGTCAAAGCTCCTAATGTCCCTGTCTGAGGCTCACTAGCAAGAGATGACAATGCATGATAAACATGACTGCTAACAAAAACAACATTTAACTAGGCACCAAGCTCTATTAGCTCATTAAAAGTCGCATATCAAAGTAGAAGTACAATTGCCATATTTCCCCCACCAAGAGATGCCTGAAGTTGTGTTTCTTTAAGTCACCCAAAATTATAAAAATGATTGTAAAAAGCTAGCAAATCATCCTCTATCCACCTCATCATCTCCAAGTTATGACCTAAGATGCGCATATACTGCATAAAGCCCTCAAGCTCATCATTACTCAGCTGTTCCTCATTGCGTCCAAGAGTAGACATTACTTATACAATAGCATGGGTAAGTATGAAACCAATCTCATCATATGTCCCATACTGTACGGATCTCATCGATCCTTAAGAGTGATGCATCATAGGAAAAATAAAATAAGCCATAGATAAAAGTTAAAAGATAGATAATGATAAATCAACAATGAACACATGTCACACACACAAGATAACTTACTTGTCTTGCAACAAGTAGCTATTTCATAGCAACGCCTTTCTAAGCTTATCCATGTACTCATAGAGAAGACCTGGAGTACTCCTTTCCATGTCAATGATACCCAAGTCAATGTAGATAGGAGTGAGTGTCTTCAACAATGGCTAAACCTTAAGCCACCAACTATCATCCAAGTTACTATGCGTAAATCTGAGACTCTTTGAAGTCTCTTTCACTCCATGTGAGCCACTCGTAACATGCAATGGTTCGTATCGAATTTGAACATGGACCAATACAAGACTATAATATAATAAACATGTAAACAAATCTTGTAGCAAAGAGCTTAAGTAGCTCAAGCATGCTCATCCTTCAAAACATGCTAGTAATCGATGGCCTCTTTTTTGCACATCTTACCATACTTCTTATTATCTTTAAGATATCCACCCAAGATATTTGACCAACATTTAAAATAAGCAAGTCAAAGCAATATGATACACATAGAGTCCATGTGATCCTACGAAACTTATCCTCAAGCATATGTCCCACCGCCACACGATTGCTTCCATTATCCACTACTACCAATGAGGTGTTGTTTATGCTCAATTCATGCATTACAATGCCTTGGTTGTCAAAATAGTATCGAGTTTTGGTATGTGGATACACCCCTTATCATTCTTACAATGCTTATGATTCATATGTGTGGATCGTAACTCATTCAAGTGGCTAGAATTTCAGACATACAAAGGGCATGAGCATGGTTAAGCGATAGGTGCATATGTTGTTTGATTGTGATGCCAGCATGTATTTCCAATAGTGACAACAAATGCTTTTGACGAATTGGAGTGCAGTTGAGGGCGATTGCAAGGATTTCAAGGGAGAGGTCTGTCACGAGAACATGGAATTTTGATGCTTTGCTTAGCATTTGACTAAATATTAATCAAATGTGCAAATGTGAGATGCACATGTGATGTGCAAGTTAGTTATTTTACAATGATAGGCCAAGGACTCCGAAATATCAATGAGTATCAAAGGCAAAAGTTGTAATAAGTTATGTCTAACATGTACTAGGTAATACCTAGTGTCCGATTGGGCCTAGACCAATTTATTGGCTACTAATGTCAGTAGTAATATTAGACAATAAGTATTAATTAATTAATCGATGCTCGTCTAAGGGCCAATAATTGCTCAAGGATACTTGGGAGACAAATTGGCCTATCCAATTTAACTATTGGTTAGTGAAAATATATTTTTGGACACTCAAAAAATTATTAAATTAATATTCTAAAAATTCAATTTCACTGGCTAGATAATGCAAGAAAATGGGATTAAAAGGCTGCCACGTAGCAAAACTTGCCCATACAAGTGGAAAAAACATCTTTGAGGTTGGGGGGGAGGGCAGAGAGAGAGAGAGAGAGAGAGAGAGAGAAAGAGGGTCATTCCAACCTTGTGCAAGCTAAGAGACAGAGGGAGAAGGCTATCATTGCTGTTGTAACAATCGACAGGCCATTTTAAGCCAGCAAGAGACTGTCCAAGAGCTGAAGATATGCCCAAAAGAGCTACAACAACAGGTGACCACAATTTGAGGGTTGCTTCAGCTAGGCAACATCATATTCGGAGTGTTTCATTAATGGAGAGAGCTTTCATGGCTTTCATGGAGACAAAAGCTGATTTCTTCCATTTTCTAGCAATGGAAGTTTGAATTTTCTCTCATCCTCCAGCCATTTGAGTCATTAGAGGTCAAGATTTTGGTTAATCTCTTATGTAATCCTAATTCACAACAAGAATTATGGTTTGACAGTTGATCGACATGCCTCCTCAGAATTGAGGGCCTAGGACTTAAATTCCAATATCTGAAATTGAAGAATTTCAAGGAAATTCAAGAGGTAAGCCAGCCAATATCAAGTTTGGGCCTAAATTGTCTCTCAAGGAGTAGGATGAAAGTCAATTTTCCAAGCAAACCAAGGGGTAAATTGATTTGAAGGCTTGCTAGTCATTAATGACAGCAAGCAGCACTTAGATTAGCAAAGGAGATACAGCAAATCTCAGTTGTACTCCATCCAATTGCAATAAAAGACTAAAAAATACTGAAAGGGGCACCAATTTTGAGGCCAACAAGCTGTCCATTGTCCACGACTTAAGAGGTAAAGTGTGCATTTCAATTTATGTGAGTTAATTACTTAATGTAATTGGTATTGAATCGAGTAATTTACCACCCTATCTGAGAAGGAAGGCTGATTTCATCCTTTATCTTTCACATGATGCTTTTCAACCAAAAGTTCATCATGTGATAGATACTCTTCACCTTCAAATGCTTGATGATGTTGATAATGCTTGGAAAGTTTTCTCCTCGTATGCACATATCATCCACAACTATGTTGAATATTACATGGGCTTCACCAAGCATGTTTAAGAAACAAAATTACATTGGAATGTTTGCATTAGACAAGTAATCATCCACTGCTTTGCTTATAGAATTGGATGAAATGGCTTTAGCAAACAGACACCTGGTTGAAAACAATGAGCATGAGCTAAGCAAATGGCAGCTCACAGCTAGATGAAACTATGGATGATAAGGGATGTTCTTCAAACAGTTTTTTTAAAAGGATGCATGATTCAAGGCACAAAAACTCTATCACAAGGGCTGTGAAGGCTAATGGTAATTGGACTGTTTCTAGTCTTTGGAGATACCTTGTGTAGAATATTTTGTAATGTATTTGCAGCTCCCATTGATCCTATGCCTAATATTCTACAGGCCGCTTTTAGGTCATGTCCATCTGATCATTGATACTTCTGATTGAAGAAACTTTCACTGAAAACAAGTTGTTTTAGTTCATCGGAAAACTAGATAAATGGAAATCTCTTGGATGGGATAGCCTTTTAGTGGATACTTCAAAAGGACTGGTAAATTTGCAGCAACATTTGATCCTACAACTAACATTCAACAGGCTGCTTTTGGGTCATGTTCATCTGATCATTGATGCTTCTGATTGAAGAGTCTTTCACAGAATACAAGTCTTTTAAGGCCATCAGAAAACTAGGTAAATGGAAATCTCTTGGATGGGATAGCCTTGTAGCAGATACTCAAAAAGGACCGGTACAGTTATTTCCTGAACAACTACTATGTGAAACAATTGCTGATTGGCAGCCAATCACTTTGATGCCATTGTTTATAAGGTTCTCGTAAGAGTGCTTGTCAACCGACTGAAAAGAATTCTTCATGCCAGGTGGCATCAAGGCCAATATGGCTTTATTTGTAGAAAGCTAGTGCATCTGCTAGCATTAAACGTACCGATTTGTAACATTTAGGGGTCATACCTCAATAACACCAACATTGCTTTCGGATTGGAAAGAGCTTGTGAATGGTAAGATCCATGACTTCACAAGTCCCTGCATATCAATCATGCAGTCAGCTGGTTGAGCCTACTTTGATACTGAATCAGAACATAGCATTTATAAGAATACCAACAGTCAATATAAAGATGCTTGCAGCAGCATGGACCAGTGAGTATTACATGGTACATGTTAACCCTCAAGCATTTATAGCTTTCGAGCTTGTACTGATCAGGCAAAGCTAATGCAAAACTTGGCATGCAACATAGCAAACTAGAGCCAAAGACAGCTAGAAATTGTGTGACAATCTCTCTTTTACATATTCTTAAATAATTAGCTAGCTTGCTCTCCGTCCATGAAACAAGGGAAATTATCGTACAGTCAATGACTGCAAGAAACCAAAAAACAGACCTGTGCACTAGCACGAAAAGCTACGCACAATAGTGTAGCAGGTGTTCTCATGGAACTGTCAACAATTTCATCTTCAGGCCTTTTCCCTGATGGAAGAATGAGTTGTTCACCATCTGCAGTCTTCACCTCAAGAGCTGGAAACTTGATTGAAGCAGCAATGGGAGCTAAAGCCTGGCTGGCAGTTGCCAGCTGCAATCACAACAAACAGCTTATGAGCAAATTAGCAAGCCTAGACCCTTTTAAAACTCACCCCCCTGCCCCAGGGCCCTTCTTCACATTTATTAGAAAAAGATCAGATTGAAAACTTAACTCTAGAAACCAACATAACACAAGATTAATGGCATAGATATCATCACCTTGAGTGAGAGCATTGCAATATCAAAGGTGAGCTTAGTACATCAGCATAAAAAGCTTGTCGCTTCTTTGTCAAACCAACTATCAGTTCATTAACTGGAAAAGATTAATTATTAATGCTAAGGGGTGTAAAAGGTGTTCACACCTAGACACGCACTTTAACACTGGAATAAATAAAATTAACAAATCCCCCTTCTAGTCATGGGTAATTGAACCCATGATACTAAAATATAAAGAAAGGAAATAGATAAGGTCTCACCTTAAAGAGGCAATGTCTAATCCTGTACAATGATTTTGGAAAGGAGATACATAAGTAAGAGAAATACAACATGAGATAGGTCACCATGTTGTCTACAGAGAAGCTCATAGACCCAAAGTAGGACATAGTTCAAACGTACCTGTGCATAGCTTAGAGGTTGATCACAAGCTAGCATGGCTCATAGGCATTGGGCACATGACCAAAGGCCGGATATGTGGGTATAGCTTTCAAGCTCAACTCAAATGTCATGCATAAAGTGGTTACAATCCCCCTAAAACATAACTCCTTCATGAATTGGAAGGAAATACAACTTGTTTTGGATTAAAATTTGGGTAGAGGACCCTACACAATTATTTAATATTTATGCAATGGAGAGGTCTTAGCACATGCATAAGCATGGCCAATGTCTAATTCCAACCACATTTACATATTTTACCTTTTTTAAAAGAAACTATTTGTAATTTTTTTTAAATATTATTTTTTATTTTTAAAAAAAATTGTTGGGATTAAAATCCCCCCTCAATGGCCATGTCAAGGAAATTGCACTCAATGTCAGCCGCTTTTGACAACCTCGGCAAGCACAAGTTGGCTCACGAGTCATTTTGTTTCCTGGCATCAAACGTGAGCGCTCAATTAATCGTCTAGGGCCTCAATTTGATAGCAACGGACTCCAACGTAAAAAAGCCCCAAATTTTTCGAAGAAGTTTTGAGAAATTGCAACAAATTTGAAAAACCTCAAACTACATATGAACTGCCCCTAACTTCGAAAGTTCTAAACCTTAATTAGTATAGGTTTAATAAAAAACATATGTTTGTAAATGTCAATGTTCGAGGTACAAAGAAACGTGTGGATGTGACGCGGCAAGCTGAAGATAACGTGATGAAGAGAAAATTGACATGGCAGCTAGATCCGGCGTCTCCAAATGAAGCATTAGGTGACGTCAGGCTGCACGCGTTGCTGGAGATGAGGTGACATTGTGTAGCGTTTGACAGACAGGTTAATAGGGCACTCAGGCAGCTGCAATGAATCAAGTCTATGGTGTGAGGCCAAGGCGAACACCACCACCACCACCTCCTCATCCTCCGCCTATGCTGCTACATACACAGCAATATTGGCAAAGGCGGTGACAGTTGGGCTGCATGCAGGCTGAGCTGATAGGACAAGGGTGGGTGGACTGCAGCGCTGGAAACTTCATCTTCTCCTTCTTACTTGTCAATCAGCAGCAACAGCAGTCTTGGCTTCTTCGCCAGCTTCAATCAGTAGGGTGAGAGAATGAGAAGCAGCCAGCTACATGCTCTAATACCATTGTTGGGCTGTGGAGATCGCGTGTGTGACCAATAGCCTGTTTGGGGGGTTGGGGGGGGGGGGGGGGGGGGGGGGGGGGGTTGTTGGGGGGAGGTGTGGAGGGAGAGAGAGAGAGAGAGAGCTCTTGACCGAATGGATATAGCTTAGTTAGTTAAGTTGGACATGTGGTAACTAGGTCACCTTGGGTTCAACTCCTACATTCCGCAGCACGGTCATTTAGTATAGGTGTAGGAAAAAAAAAAAAGGAGATTTGAACTAGACTCATTGGGTTAAATAATTGGCTTATAGCTACAGTAGCCACTTGATTTTTTTGGGGGAGGGGAGAGCGTACACAAACTAAAAGATAGATTAATAATAATAAGTAAGGTCCAAGTACAACTAATAGGACCTAAGTATCTAGGGTAAGGTATACAAGTACAACTAATAGGGCTTGAACATATAGACTAAAGCATCCACCTACACCTTTGACCCTTATTTAATGCTAAGTGATGTAAAAGGTGTTCACACCTAGACATGCACTTGAACACACTATAATGTGTGTTCACACCTGGGGACAAATAAAACTAACAACCTTCAGAAAAAAAAATGAGAACCCCAAATTTGCTAGAGGAGTGTCCAAAATAGAAAGAGGATGAAACAGACAGTTCCCCTCTCAAGACTAAAAAATTCAAGAAGAGAACATGGACTCCACATAAAGCAGTAAGTCCATAGAGATTGCTTCAAACTAGACCTTAAAAGGAAGGAGATCATACATCTTGCTCTCAAGAAGTATGGTAAGTGTGTCATGATGCTTGACCTAATGCTGAAGGGAGTTTTGACTATTCTTGAGAACTTCAACCTTGAACTCTAGATGCAACAACTCAACTATAGTAACTCCTTAGGAAAGATGGAGAACTGAGAATCCTCCAATATGGTTGGAAATTCAGCAAAAAAAATGAGGTCCAAAAATGTGAAAGCCCTATGTGAGACTAAGGTAGCCCATTCAAGGACCTAAGTGGCCCTTTGGCACAAGTAAGACAATGTGGTTAGTCCTCCTCTAGAACTACAATGGCTCCCATAAGGACCTTGATATTTGCATTAGGGATGGAAATATCCACCTTTCAAGTTTGAATATCTCCCTACTTACAAAATCATGTAGATAGTTTACCTTTGAAACTAGAAGATAAGCTGAAATAAACTAGAGTAGGTGGCCCCCTCTAGCACTTGGAAGATGTGGTTGGCCCCCTCTAGGACTAGGATGGCTTGCATAAGACCCTCGATGTCTTCATTAGGGATGGCAATATCACTTTCTAGAGTATGAATGTCTCCCTACAAAATGAATCCGTTAAATGAAATGTCCTCTAGTATCTTGTGAAACTAGCTTTCCTTGATGGAGAGGGTGGTATGAAGATATGCTAGGATTTACACAAAGAAAACATAGAATGTAGGAACACAATGAAAACACGATAACTCAGACAGTAACACAATAAATGCAAAACTCAAAATGCAAACAAAGAAGAAAGAGAGCTCTAAAGTGAATGAATCAATGTTGTACATGAAGGACGGATCCAAGTGCAGAAATGACAAGTCGAAGCAGAGGCTAATGTAGAAAAGTGCTCAAACACAAAAACGACCTGCTAAAGATGATAGTAGCTAATCGACGGCAACATTGAGAGGCGAGGCGACAACATAGGCCACATAGCAACAGTTGCTAGGACCTAGTGGAAGAGGGTTGATGTCTAAAACCTGCAAGACAAAAATGGGTCTAAATGGTGGGCAGCCTATCTATTTATAGACATGGAAGGATCCTCCCAAATTAGGGATTTGCATATGAGACATAGAAACTCTCTAAAAATGCTCCCCCTTTAGTGAAAATTTTGGTAATTTATTGTTTTGGGGCTGTTTTAAAGAGCTAATCAATGGGTAATGAATTTTTAGCTCAATATCCCCTTTGAGACCCAAAAGTGAAACCAAGAAGGAACTAGAAGAAGAGCTCAAGTCCATGTATCACCCCAAGGCATTCCACCCAGAAGCAGCCAGGGCATCAAACAAAGGATGCACATCGATTGCCCAATGGCCTACCTGTTAACAGATTAGTCAGCTCAGGTGTGAGTCTGTGCTACAGAGACTACAGCATTTTATGTAGTATTTTTATTGGCATTTTCTCGTGCCCTTTTTAGGGCTAGGGAGCATTTAATGCTGGCCGACTGCATTTATTGCCCCCCCCCCAATTTATGCCTATATATTGCTAGGGCTCCTCCTCCTCTTGTGTACTTCAGCCATCATTTGTGGATTTTTCTGAGGAGAGAGGAGCCGGTGCCACGGTGCCCACACAGCCAGTGATTCACTGTTGTATGTTGCTGTCTCGTGTTCGATATGGATTCTGTTTCCCGGGCATACATCTGAGTTCTCATCTGTATTTGTGTTTATTTTTTTCTTGTCTTGTGTTTCAGCAGTTTATTTCAGCATGTTGTTTATGCTTCCATTGCTGCACCACTTTTGACATGGTATCAGTTTTCAGGTTTTGTTTTTCTGCTGTGTTTTATTGCTGATTTCAGGGCTGATTTACCCCTCTGCTGCCCTGGCGACTGCTGTCAACCTGATTGCAACTAGATTTTGCCTTTCATATTCTGCGTTTTGGTCAGCATATGCATCGCCTACCTGTCCTACACCTCCTGCTGCCTGTGTTTTCCTCATCAGGCTGCCGGCCACAGTTCCTTACACCTGTTTAGCAGTGTACAGCCTGCGTTTTGCTGTTTACAGCACTATTTTGGGCTGGGCGACTGGCAGAACAGGCCATTTTTGCTGTTTCTAGCAGATTTCAACTGATTTTTTGACTTTGTGCAGCAGATTTTGGCTTATTTTGATCAATTTTTGGGTTATACTGCATGTGAACTCTTGCTCTTTGCAGTTTGTGCTCGTGGTTTGGCTGTGTTCCCTCTCCCAATCCCTTATTTTCTCTACTTCTTTTCTAAATCCTCTCCAGATGGCTCCTCCATGCACATCCACTGATGACAAGCTCCATGGACCTAATTATTACACGTGGAGTGCAATGATGAAGGCTTGGTTTATTTAGAAGCAGTTATGGTACGTGGTTAACGGAGCTGTGGTACAACCTCAACAACCTTCTCCAGTTTCGTCAGATTTTGATGAAGACAACCATGAGGAGGTTGTGCTTACATGGGATTCGGATGATGCCCGTGCTTATTCGGCGTTACTTTGGTGTATTTCCAAAGAAGTCCTACCGGCGGTCACCTCCTGTACGACAGCTTCAGATGTATGGTCAAAGTTACAGTTGATGTACGAGGCTCCTTCCACCATGCCGGCCGTTACTCTCTATGGCCAACTCCAGCAACTGAAGTTTGAATCCAAAGATATGATTCAATCCTTCCTACTTCGTGTTACCCAACTCCAAGACCAGCTTCACACTATGCAATTTGCCCTATCAGAGGCACATCTTGTTGGTACAGTACTCTACAAGCTTCCTCGGGAATTCAATGGAGTGGTGAATGCTTTACGTGCGCAAACATCTACGACTCCTGTCAGTTTTCTTCACATGTCCTCTATGCTACTTGAGCATGAGGCTACTTCACGACTACAGGGGTGGCTTCCGTCACATTATGGAGGTTCAGGTGAGGCTTTTGTAGCTTCAGAGAGGGGTTCCAAGATGAAGAAGTCGAAGGCCCTGTTTTACCACTGTGGCAAGAAAGGTCATTTAAGGAAGGACTGCAAAGAGTTAGCGGCTTCCAAGAAGAAAAAGGAGCAGAAGACGAAGAGGGATGCAGACTCCTCCGACGAGTCATCATCTGCCTCAGATTCCGAGTCCGATCCTCCAGCCAAGGCGAAGTCCAAGGCGCGGAAGGGATCCTCTTCTTCGGATCGTGGGAAGGGCTTAGTGGCCCCTTCCTCAGCTGCTTTCTAGTGATGGTGATGCGGACATCCCTCACGACTCTCCGGTGCCAGAGAGGGAGTGTGAGAGGGTGGTGAGATGGGGCAGTCGTGCCTCATCTATATGTCTATACAGATGCGCAAATCCAGAGAGGGACATCCCTGACGCATCATGCGAAGTCTAGCAGGTACAAATCCTAGAGCTAGGATTGACATCCAGGTTCATGATGGACTGGTTACTTGACAGAGAGCGAGAGGCTTTCGTCTGGAGCTCACATGAGGGGACACTTTGGCGGTTTTGGCCAAAGGCAGGGATTCCATGGTCACATGTTCAGAGACATGTTTGGCAGATTGATCTTGTGTGTCTTGAATGACATAGGTGACATAACACAGAGAATTGCTATGATTCTTCTCTATTTTTAGGTGGTGCTGTTATGATCGACATCGACGTCAGATACTCTCCGAGGGATCTTGGTGGTGGGCTGGCCACTCACTGCTTGGATATCCATGGTTCTTCTGGTGGTTCTATGTTGTATAGTTTATGATACCCTATCATTGTACTATTGTACTGTATCAGATCACCCCTGATCTAAGAGAGGGTGTTAGCAGATTAGTCAGCTCAAGTGTGAGTGCAACTGAGTTCTCATCTATATTTGTGTTTATTTTTTTCGTCTTGTGTTTCAGTAGTTTATTTCAGCATGTTGTTTATGCTTCCATTGCTGCACCACTTCTGACACTACCAAAACTACAGAGGCAATGGATATCTTACCAAGTGAATCCAAGTGGTTACACCAAAGAGGACAAGGCATTGGACAAAGGGTGCTTATCAGCTACCTAGTGACCTGCCAAGTCCTACAAAGGCAAATGGAACCACATTCTACTTTTTCTTTTTTGGGGGGGTGAGAATGGAATTGGTTTCTGGCCTTTCAAGTAACTATGCCTTGCGGGGAGAATGAGAAGGGATGGTTAGATCCAATACATCACAAAATAAACAAGCTAACCCAACCACTCGAGGGTGTCGATGTGGGGAAAAAGGGTGATGAGGTGGCGGTAAGGTGGTGAAGAACCGCTAGTGGAGACTGCTCAAGATCCACTCAGGGGTGCTCCCCACAATGAGATGCACAGTAGTATGCTACATGATGAGAATGCACATGCAACAAGTGCTACTTCGATAGTGGAAAAATTGTTAACTTGCTCAATACAAAGATGATAAAATCATGCAATACAAAGGAGAAGGTACAACAGGAAAAAGAGGAACCTAATGTCGATCTTCGTGTAGTGCCGAGAACCATGATGATAGATGAAGATGAGGATGAAACACCCCAACCGGAAGAGCAAGGTATAAGCCACTGCCATGATAGCATCAAGAGAGATGTTGCAAGATCCACCTTGGAAGGGAAAGCCTCCATACTGGTAGAAGAGCAAATCTCCTAGGAAGATGAAACCACGAAAGGAACAATGCGTATTTCATGCCTCTAGGTGAGAAAGGACTGGTGCAAATTACATGTTAGCCCTATATTGAGATACAAAACCCTACAAGAGAGATCAAAATCTATAAAACAAAGGTTCGTAGTGAGATGCTTCAAAACAAAATAGAAAAGTAAAGCTATATGAAATATGTGCAATTTGTGTGTATGTATCAATGAATGCAACGGAAGATTGAAGAAGGAAAGACTAGGAATGTGGCCACCATTGCACATGTTCATCAGCAAGTCCCTACCATGAAACGCCTAACAAGATGGAGAAGTAATACTTGAACTCATAGAAGGTCGGCAATCAATGCAAAGGGATAATGTGTTGAATGAAGTGGAAGTATTTTTTTGGCAGCTTGTTTAAGAAGAATATACTTTGATTGTCATCTAACTTTGGTAAGCCAATAGTGGCAAACTCAATGAGTAACCACCGATATTCGGCCAACTTGACTTTCAAATCATCCCCTTCCTGAATGGAAAACTCTTGAAGCACAAAGTCAAGATTTATATGCAGTGTGATCTTGTGCCACATAGTGGTCAATGAGATGACCCCAATGCTCAAATGCAAGGGGAAAATGCTGCAACTAAGAGTGAAACTCAAGAAGCAACCCTTGCATTAGCTCAACATTGGTTGTGGCAGTGTAGGCTCTCCATTCACGAATGTGATTAGGGTGAGCTAGTCAAGGATCTTGCATCAGCGCTAGACCAATGACTAGATCCCCAAAGACCCTAAGATTCAAGCACTTGTTGCATGAAGTTCGACCAAGTGGTGAAATTCAACCTGTTAAAATGAGTCTTATCCATGAAGGCATTCTTGGCCATTGAAACAACAATGGTAGTGCTAGGAGATGGACAAGGTGTATAATAGGAGTAGGGTGTGGAAGTGAAATACACTTGGGAATTAATCCTAGAGTATCCACCATGCATGCAAGAAGTGTGCACAGCGGATTCAAATGTGGGCATGGACTGACTAGGCATTAGCATGGTGACCGTATCAGTAGCCAATGGAGGAGAGGGGAGGTGAGTAATCGAGAGTAGTGAGGGGAATGCCCATCACACCCGTCCTAGGGTGAAAAGAAGTACTCACTTGTGAGTATCTAGAAGGCACAATGTTGGCATTCCCCCTGACGATGTATCAAGGTACAAAGAGGTAGTGAAGTGGGGGTAGATATAATATGGAGTGGAAAAAGAGAAAGTGCAAGGATTAGAGATGGAGAATCCAACTCCTAGTGTGCTGGATGCAAAAGCAAAGCGTAATCCGAGGGTTTGGAATGAAGAAGAGAGGATCCAACTCCTAATATACTGGATGCGGAAGTGGAGTTTAATCTGAGGGTTTGGAATAAAGAAGAGAGGAAATCGAGGTGTGGATAAGAAGAGGGTGGAATGGGAGGGATTTGAGAAGAGTGGTTTACATGCTCAAATGAAACAGAAGATGTAGATATACCTGATAAAGAATGTCTGCTTCGCAAGCCCCCTTTATTGAAGTTTACATACTGAAAATCATCCAGATCCTACACACCAAAAGGAGAAATAGGAGAGGGTTTTGATTCATACAACTCAAAGGGATTGTACGAATCTAACACTGAGTCTAGCTAATGAATAAGATGGATCACTAGTCGTCCCAAATGTCGTATGTTCTCCATGATAGAAGAGGTGATCAGTCTCACCAACCGGTCCGGATGTAGTGACAAAGATGGTAGAAGGGGTATAAACTTGACCATACATGATGTGCAAGTACTCTTCAAACTCCTCTATCATGTGACGAAAGTTTGGAATAGGGAAAGAAAAAAAAAGGTGAAGGTGAAGGTGGGGTGTCGTCTTCCTCGCCGCGTCCACAATGCCTTCTCAAGGCCTCCAATGATGGAAAAGCCTTATAAGACATTGTGGGATCCTGAGCAGGATACTCTTTACAAGAGCACCAACTCTCATACCATGTGAAGATATGCTAGGGTTTGCACAAAGAAAACACTGAAAAAACAAACACAACTAAAACACAATAACTCAAATAGTAACACAAACCCTAAATGCAAAACTCAAAACTCAAAATGCAAAAAAAGAGAAAAGAGAACCTCAACAACAAATGAATTGATACTGCAAATCGTAGCAAAGATTGATGAAGAAAAGTGATGAAGACACAAAAACGACATATTGAAGATTTAGGTAGCCAATTACCAACAATAGTGGGAGGCGAGCCAACGTAGACCACATAGCAACAGTCATTGGGAGCTAGACAACTAGTGGAAGAGGGCTGATAGCCAAAACATGCAAGAAAAGGATAGGGCTGAATGGTGGGCAGCCTGTCTATTTATAGACATGGAAAGATCCTCCTAAATTAGGGTTTTGCATGTGGGACACAAGAACTTTCTAGAGTTGCTCCCTATTTAATGAAACGTTTGGTAATTTAATGTTTTGGGGCTGTTTTAAAGAGCTAATCAATGGGTAACGAGTTTTTAGCTCAACAGGTTGTGATTTCCTGATTCACAAGCAATTTACAGCGAGGAATAACTCAAGAAATTAACAAATTAATCACACAAGACAACCAACACCAATTGGCACCAAAATTGGAGTTGGCACTCCTCACAGTGTTTCTTTAATCTTTATTAGAAAATTTATTGTAAAACCAAGACATGGGTCAGATCCCCAAGAAATTGGTGGGCCACACCACGAACTCCAAAAATGTATCCCAAAATCTTCAGCAAATCAAACACAATCTCAACCAACATCAATTGGCACCAAAATTGGAGCTGGCACCCCTCACAGTGTTTCTTTAATCTTTATTAGAATATTTGTTGTAAAACCAAAACATGGGCCAGATCTCCAAGAAATGCATCCCAAAATCTTCAGTAAATCAAATGCAATCTCTCACAAAATCTAGAACCTCTTGCAGCCCCAAATGACCAACAGCAGTAATCCTCAATTTGCCCCTTAATTTTGTGCATTTAAGGAGTCAAATTGAGTCTTCGACCTTCACATGCAAATCATCTCTAGGCTCTATCATAGATGGTTGATCTAAATCAGGAAATTCACTGCTGAATGGCTTTCATTTAGAAGTCAAACTTCATTTATCCTTTGGGGGGCTATAGTAGTAGCATATAGTGAGCTAGCTCTGAAGCTACCACTGAAAAAATCTATAAGAACCCGCAGGCTCACTGATTCTGTATCTGTCTTTGTCCTGCTCATCAGAAGCTTCTCTCTATATGCCCAGAGCTCTAGTATGAACAGTGCTAGGCATCTCTAATCCTCATATTCCATGACCCTGTGGAGAGGCTCAAACACCTCCTAGAAAAGGTAATGAATTATTCCTCTTATCTAATAATACATAGTACATCTACAAATAAAGTGCTCATTAGACTCGACCTCCTGGTGGCATAATTGGCAAACGCGTGCATCCTCAAGCATAAGAGCAGCAGATGAGAGAGGGAAAAGCATTTGCACGCTGTAGAACATCAGCTGCCACAGTCATCTAGCTCAAAACACTTGCAAATCAGGTCACCTACTATCCCAAATGCCCAAGATAATATCGCCTACTACCAAAGAGGTAAAGAATGTTGTCACCTGCTGTATTTTGTGATCCTCCACTGTCAAAACCCTAATTGCAGCAGTTGCCTATAGTGAATGCCTCTCCAACTGCTGCCCAAAACCCAAGTTGCCCAAAATAGACTAGATGGGGGTCATAATATTTGATGAGATATAAATCAACAGACTTCAACGACATGCACATAGTCTGACCTTCCACCAGATTTTCTACTTCTCTTTCCTTTAACCACATCTAGGATTGAGGGACTGGATTGTTAGTAGACATGTTATCCATTGTCTTCTTCTATATACATCTCCTGGTTGTGAGCCTCAAATTTCAATCTGAGTCAGACAAGGACTTTGGAAGCTCTGGCACTATCTCAATCTCTCATTCATTCTCATGTGCCACTCTTTTCCATTTCAAGCACATTAAGCTGGAGATTAGAGTTCCTTCTCAAACTCTAGACCACTTGAGCCTTCTCAAACTCTAGACCGATCTTATTGGAGTGCATTTGCCGCTTCTACCGCATGGCACTTAGGCGCCTTCATTGCAGCCTATAGTTGGCCATTTTTAGCTGATCAGACATCTTTTTGGGCATTTTCCAACAAGCCAGCTTGTTTCTTGGTCAGTTGCCTATTTATAGGCTCTGCCCCAATCCATGTCTCCAAATTCATTCTATGTTTATCATTCCAACCATGATCATTCTCACTCACCTTCCACAATCAAATCTTCTGCCATCAGCCCAATGCCCTCATTGACACTCCTCTACAGCATTTAGGGACTGATTGTGTGCATCCTTGTTTCAACATTTACAGATCAATGTGCCTTCTATTCTTTTGTGTTTCATCTTTACTCTCTCTTCTCAATGTGTTCCTACATCCATTGAGCACTCTCACAAAATATCATGGCATGGGCCGAATCGTTTACTCATCATGGACAACTAATTTCCAAGTCAAGCCTTGTCACATTACTCGTATTTCCACAAACCTTGCAAGTCCATTGTTAGCAATTACACTTGTTGAAAGCCCTCTCAATGTGTGAGATGTACAATACAAAGACTTCATGAAGAGGAGTAGGCATGCAGGAGAGAATCTGTTGGTAAAAGTAGGGGCGGACATAGAGGTAAAGAACCAAGGTAGAGGTAGAGGTTGAGGTAGATGAAGAGAAAAGAAACAAGAAGTAGAGGTGGACATAGATGTAGCCGTAGAGGTAGAAAGATAGAAGTAGAGTTAGAGTTAAATGAAGGGAGAGAGAATGGAGGCAGAAGTAGAGGTAGATGTAGAGGTAGATGAAGTGGAAGGAGGAGAGGGAGAGGATGACTCAAGAGGAAAAGAGTGGTGACTGCCAAAAGTAGAAGCCTTCAAGATGGAGGTACATGAAGAGAAGTGCTTGAGAGAGTGAGTGAAAATGCAAAAAGCCTTTCTTATAAAGAAGGCTGAATTAGTAAGATGTATCAAATTCAAAATCCCTCCAACAAGACACTGAAAATGGGCAGAAAGCAGCCAAAACATGGCTGCAAATGGTCGAAAAAATTTTGCTTTTTTTCCACCTGTAACAATCACTTTTTTCCCCCAATTAAAACGTGTGATATCATAACAGACTCTACTGGTAAATTGCACAAATAAAACATACAGGATAGTTGCATATGCAAAGAAAACGCAAGTATGACTGGGACCCTAACCCAAGTTACCGCCCTCTAAGTCACTATAGGAGCCTCACCTCCATCATGGAATACAAATTTTAGAGCTCTCTCCTAGCATTATTAGCTCCAGGGCAGTTCCATAATCATTGTTTTTGTGTCTCCTCTCTGTCCAGATCTAGCATATGCGATTGGGAACTTGCCATATTCTAACCATGTACACCCTTCTAGACTCCTATGAGCCACAAGCCATAGAAGGCAAAACACTTCTCTATGCCAAAAACTATCATCCAATTTCCTCTAGAAGAAGAGATGCCTTATCTGGACTAGTTTTAGGTGGCAGCTCACTGCAGTGATCTTGCTCATTTGATTCCTCTTCCCCAACTAGAAGTGAAGCCAAAGAATGAGACCCTGCAGAGACTCTCAATACAAGGATCTCTTTAAACCCACTCCTCCAAATCCCATTGTAGTGTCTAAAGGATCTTTCTTTGATATGCCCAACATCTCAACTCTCGACCCCTCAATACTAGTCATGGATTCAAGCTCAATGTACCATCAGCTGTTGCACTAAGCTACCACTCTAATCTTCTGTCAAGAGCATCCAATGTACTACTCTCTTTGATCCAAGTCCTCTGTTATGAGTGTACCACGTTCCACAAATGTGAAGGTGAAGACTCTCTGTGTTCGCCACAATGACCCTGAGAAGAATTGCTCCTCTAGCGGAGAGACCAATCCATGCCTGTGAGATGCATGTATTTGTCCTACACACTTAAAGCACTCCTCTGTAACTATATCTACCATCATCCTAACCCCTCTCAAGCACTAAAGACTCTCCTATCTTTGACTATTTGTAGTGTGTGGTCCAAATTTCCATAATTTGGCAGAGGCTATGACTTGTAACAACTAACGCTATCATAGTCCCAGGCCCTCTAAAGGGTTTAAAGCCTCTATTTTTTGAGTGTCATACGGTGTGGTTCCAAATATCTATAGGTTAGCAAAGACTACAAGTTGTACAGTGTTTGAAGCCTATGATTGGATATTTACATGAATTGAAAGAGCTCCATTGGAAGAAGAGACTCAAATCACTTATAGCACATTTCACTTTGCATAAGGCAAGGGTTCCAATATTGTTGGGTATTTCACTTACACCTCACTTACGCCTACGCTCACATAGGAGTGTCGGTGATCAGTAGGATACTCGGGCACTTTTTACTCTCGGTAGGAGAGGTTTTTTCCCTTATGGTATTATTTTGTATGTGCTTATGTCACACACTTACGGGCACTTATCATGTTTGGGTGTGAACACCCCCTACAACCCCAAGGTTTAAGGATTGTACCTTGTACTTTCAGCTTACACTCTTTCAATCTAGAGTATTGGGTGTCATGCTTCACTCTCATACTATCTACTGATTTCTATGTTGAGCTTTGATCCTGACTTGCTCTCACATTTGGTATCAGAGCATTGGCTCTGTTCAACTCAGCAGAGTCTTCTGCTCAAGTCTAGTTCTGCTCCCTGTCGCCACAGCCCCAAGACCACCACATCTACGCCCTATCTTGCAGCACTTCGTCTTGCACCTAACAGGCGTCACACCAGTCTGTTGTACGTGCCACCCCAACCACTGTGGCCACGTCTTGACAACGCCACCCATGAGATTGAACGCCCGCCAGATTACTGTACGCTTTGTCAATCACACTGCCTCTGGCCAGGCACGCCCGCCAGACTCTTGCACGCTCCGTCAGTCACACTGCCTCTAGCCAAGCACGCCCGTCGCCTGAGAACCGCCCGTCTATGCCCCGTCGTTAGAGTGCAGCCCGCTAGCTAAGCGTTGCCTACCCATCCACCTCTGCAACGCTGCCATGCCCTGCCACTTCTTGCCTTGCGACGCCTGTCTGTCCTGTGCCCTCCCGCTAGGGTTTTGACACCCACCAGCTCGCCTGTACCTGTACTTGTATCTCCACATGTGCCTATACCTGTGCCCGTGGCTACTAGCTTGTCAACCTATCATTTCTAAGGTATTTTTTTAAAAAAATTAACCTTTTTTATTCCAAAATTAATTTCTGGAAGAGGGGGTTTCTACCCACACAGACACAGAAGTGTGGATATGTGTCCCGGACACGGTGGATGCAAATTTCCGCGCACATTTGTCAGACATTTTGGGGCTTTTGTGTCTTTTGAGGACAGTGGCACATGTATTGCATTTTCAATCACTGATAGTCTGTTTTGAGGCAAGAAATTTTGGGGATTTTGCTAATACAGTGTTGCTAAACACTGAATACACCTTGGACTATGTGCATTAAAGATAGTTTTGACAAAGTGCACCTCAGTGAGCTAATTGCAAAAAGTTATTTCCTGCAATTTCTGAAAATTTTCAGAATTCCAATTTGGTCCCGCTTGGACATTGCTCTTTTGCTTCTTTTGGTAATTGATTATCATGGCAAATCAGGGAGGAGATGTCTTTACCTATGTATCCAAGGAGGACAGATTGGATGGAAACAACTATTCACTTTGGTCCTTCATGATGAAGAATGTGCTTGTGGCTAAAAATCTTTGGGATTATGTTAGTGGAGAAGAAGCTAGACCTGGAGTTGTGGCTCCAGCTACTCCTCCAGGAGGACGTGCACAATGGGCACCTCAGCTTGCTCCACTTCAGCCACTTCCCCAAAGATCAACAGCTCAAAAAGCATGGGATACACGGGATGCACAAGCTTTATCGCTGATTGCATTGGCAGTTCAGCGGTCCATCATCCCCTATATTCGTTCAGTAGCTTCTTCATGAGAAGCTTGGCTAACTTTGGAGCAGGTGTTTGCAGGAAAAAATGAGACTCGCATCTCTTTCTTAAAGAAAGAGCTAAAGACATTAAAAATGGATGAGGGTAATTCTATTCAAGATCACTTGAACAAAATTCAGGACTTGCGTGAGCAACTCATGAATGTTGATGAGTACTATTCGGATGCATAGATGATATCTACTACATTGAACTCATTACCTCCTTCATACTTGGCTTTTCATACAGTCTTAAACCTCACCATGAGTGTAACCAGCCTTCCTTCCATGGATGGGTGGTAAATCCCTGATTACAACTAAATTACAGCAACAAACAATTAATGCAAATCTGAAAATATAAATTTACCTACTGATCTTGGACAATGCACACCCGATTGGCCCCAAAATTGGCGCCCCTTTCGGTATTTCTTTAGCTTTATTGAAGAATAAGTTGATTTACTTTGGGATTCCCCCAATCCCTTTCGGTATTCCAACTCCCCTTGTTGTGATGAATCACTGGCAAGTCTTTAATCCGATTTGCCCCTTGATTTGGGCAATCAATTGGCCTTCACCCACTTTGATGGAAATAAAAAATGCCCCAAATTCAATTATTTGCTGGTCCCTCCACTAGAATAGGCTAAAAACAGCTTCAACCTTGTTCAATCCAAGCTTTGGAGCTTCCAATTTCTGATATGATTCTCGAGGCTGCTACTAAACCCTAATTTTCTGTTGCATATTAGGTTTTATAACAGAGAAATCTGAAATTTCTTAGCCTCCAAGGATCCAAATGCTGAGATCTTTGGAGCAAGGCTGTGAAATGGCTGGGAGATGAGAGAAGTTGTAGAGAGAGAAAATTCAGAGTTTTGTTGCAAAGAATGACTGAAAATCAGTCAAGTGCAGCTACTGCCTTGCCACAACAGCATGTAGATACAAAGAACTGAAGAAAATCAGTCATTTACTATTGCTCCCCTACCTCAACAGCCTGTAGATGTTGTCTCTTGCTGTTGATTGTTCTTTTGCCCTTGGCTGCCTCAGAAGGTTCTCCAATGGCTGCAAATCAAACCAGCAGCCTCCCCTTCTCTCTCTTGCAAGCTGAATTTATAGAAATACCTCTCTCCAACCTCTAAAGACGTTTTTCAGTCTTGCATGGGCATTTTTCACAAGTGGCAGCCTTCCCAAATGGTTTTTCTGACATTTTCCATAATTAAATATTGATTTTCAGTCTTTAAATACTGAAAATTAATCTAATAATTATTTCAATGCCCTGAAAAATATAGCCAATAATTAAATTGGCTAAGCAACTTCCATTCCCGAGTGTCTCTCCGCCATCTTTGACCATCAGATTGGCGTTAAATGCCACTTCTTTAGTGTCACCAACTGACATTTATGGCCAAATGGATGACCTAGACCAACAACTGGCACCAGATACCACCAAGTGCTTGTGTGGCATAACTTATAGTAACTTTTGCCTTTGACATCCCGTGATTTCTTCGGGTCCCGGGCTCGTAAATTTACTTTAACCCCAGTTGCACACCTCACATGTGCAACATTTACTTAATCATGTGATTAAAATTAATCCACATGTTAAGTGAGGTTTCAAAAATACATGTCCTCATGACAATGAGGATTGCCGCACAGCCGATCACTTTTCTTTAATTAGTCAGTTTGCTCCTAGAGGAGGAGCAAACAAGAAGAAATAGTGGTGTGGATACTATAGCCTCTGAGCAGGCTTTTATGGCTAGACAGAAGGGCAAAGGCGGCCAAGTAAAGAATGCTCTGCAGAGCTCTGGGACTTCTGGCACATCACAGGCAAGTAAAAAACAAGGGGGCACGCAAGCCAAAAAGGGCAAATGTCATTATTGCAAGAAGCCAGGCCACTACATCACTGAATGCAGAAAGCGAATCACCAAGGAGAAAAAGGAGGAGTCAAGAATGTCTGTTTTTTATGCTCCTTCCATTGCTATTGAGTCCGCGACCTTTGTTGCAAACAGGGACTATTGCTTTTACACATGCAGTTATGACACTTCTTAGGCTGATCGCGCATTTAGCTCTACTGAGGATGCAGGCACTTGGGTTTTTTGACAATGGTGCTTCTAGGCATATTACCTCTCGCAGAGATTTATTTGCTTCTGTTGGTGCAACTCCAGTTGGCAAGTATGTACAGTGTGCCAACAATGCATCATACCTTGTTAGAGGTATTGGGGAGATTGTGCTCACAGCCATTGATGGCTCTATTCTCCGCCTACAGGATACTTTGTTTGTGCCAGGAAAAAAGAAGAATCTACTCTCTATTTCTTCTTTGGCACGTTGTGGATTGCAGGTCACATTTGATGATGACAGATGCATGGAGAGAGACAAATGACACATGATTTTGGTCTTGACTGGCACTTTATGTCATGGGTTATACGAGTTGGATGCTCTTTCAGTTGATCAGTCAAAGTACATGGCATCCACTCTTACTCTTGCTATGATACATGCAGAGTTATGGCATGCTCGGATGGGACATGTGAACTTTGGCAGCTTGATGCTCTTACAGCGTACACAAATGCTAGATGGATTACCTCTACTGGAGAGACCTCCTGAACACTTGTGCGAAGGATGTATTTTGGGGAAAATGCATTGTTTTTCATTTCCATGTGATGTTGCTTTTAGAGCAACAGCCAGGTTGCAGTTCGTGCATTCAGATGGATGTGGGCCTATGCAGAAAAAGTCACTAGGAGGATGTTACTATTTTGTGACTTTTATTGATGACTTTACTCGATTTTGTTGGGTCTACTCTTTGGTCAAAAAGTTAGAAGTGTATGATACATTCTTGGCTTTTGTTGCACTTGCTGAAAACTAGTCTGGTTGTAAAATTGAGACTCTTCGTTCGGACCGAGGGGGGGAATACATATCCTCTATGCTGAATTCTTTTTTGAGGCAGAAGGGCATTGTCCATCAGTACACTACTGCTTATACTCCATAGCAGAATGAGGTTGCAGAGAGGAAGAATCGGTCACTCATGGAGATGGCCAGATGTATGCTGAAAACAAAGAACTTGCCTTATAGTTTTTGGATGGAAGCCGTCATGTGTGCTTGCCATATTTTGAACAAATGCCCCACCAAAGCATTGAAGAAAATTACACCTTTTGAGGCTTGGAACAGCCGGAAACCTCTGTTGGACACTTTCATACCTTTGGGTGCCTTGCGTATGCACACATTCCACACATACTCAGAAAAAAGCTGGATGACAAGGCTGTCAAATGCATTTTTGTGGGATATAGTAGTGAGAGCAAAGGTTACAGACTCTATAATCCTATTTCTAAAAAGGTATTTGTCAGTAGGGATGTATTATTTGATGAAAAATCATAATTGTTCCTTGCTAGTTTAGATACATATCAGGCTGCCCGTGATGTATTTGAAGGGCTGCTGTCCATTACATTTGGTGATTCGGGTGGAGTTTCAGCAAGTGAACTTAATGTTCAGCCAACTGCTCCATTGGAAAGTGCAGAAAATCAGCCATTGAACGAAACACATTGAGATACATTATCACTTTGTCAGAGAGAGGCTACATGTAGGTGATATCAGCCTTGTCTATTGCCCTACCACCAGTAATGTGGCAGACATCTTCACCAAATCTTTTCCTCAAGACAAATTTGAAGCATTTCGCAATGCTTCAAATTTGATCACCTTTGGTGGCGGATGATCCTTGTACTCTTGATCACTCTTCACTCCAAGGGGGCTTGTTGGGTATTTTACTTACACCTCACTTACGCCTATGCTCACATAGGAGTGTCGGTGATCAATAAGACACCGGGGCACTTTTTACTCTCGGTAGGAGAGGTTTTTTCCCCCAGACTTATGGTATTATTTCGTATGTGCTTATGTCACACACTTACGGGCACTTATCGTGTTCGGGTGTGAACACCCCCTACAACCCCAAGGTTTAAGGGTTGTACCTTGTACTTTCAGCTTACACTCTTTCAGTCTAGAGCATTGGTTGTCGTGCTCCACTCTCATACTGTCTACTGATTTCTGTGCTGAGCTTCGATCCTGACTTCCTCTCACAAATATTGTAACTTACTTTCCTAGGGTAAGGGACCAGTTTAGTGATAACTATTGGCTGCCTGTCACTCTGCCATATCCCACCCAATTTCAATGGTGGAGTTGGGGCACCGTAATTGCTTAATGGGGCCATGTCTCAAAAGATATTTTAGATGGCATGTTATCATATAGTAATGCATGAGGACTGCAAAGTAATTTTTTCATTGAAAATCTCACCCAAATTTTGAGACGAGTATTTGGGATACCTGAGATGGAAGGATACTATAGAAAAGTTTGAATTGGCAAATCAGAGAAGAAATCTATGTCTTCAAGAGGGCAAACACCTCGTAGAATTGGATCTTGAACAACACAGAATAAGAAGGCTCTCTACTATAGCACCAGGGGTTTTCATTTAATCACCCTCCCTTATCCTAAAAGCAACTAAGGTAATTGACCAAGAAAGGTGGTGTCTTGGATTCAAGTGATTCAAAGCATCACTTTGAGGTTCAATAATGGTGTTCACATGGGACATATGTGCTGGCCCTAAAGGTTGATGTCATCCACATGTAGGCTAGAAGGATCTTTATACAATTGACTATTTCGTATGCATCATCTATTACCCCAAAAAGGAAAGAAAGGCCATCAAATAACATCCTCAAGATGCCTCAAAGGGCATATGGGACAAAAGCACAAATCATCAAGATTACTATCCACATCAGGAGTGCCTAATGCCACTAATCACAGATAGAGAAAATAAAATATTTAAAAACATACACGCATCAAAGGTGCACTATAGCCCCACAATTTCATCCATATTTGGAGCCTAGCATCCCATCATGTGTACAGCACTAAGATTTATCTCATTCTACGTGCAATAGGCATGAATTTATTGCTTCTCATGTACAGCATTTTCTCCTCCATTTATAGTTCCAAGTTTCTCCCCTCCATCATTGTCAAATGAGAGTGCGCAAGTGGGAGATTTTTGGTTTCAGTTTCCTTTCATGGTGAATACAACCTAGATATCAATCCCCAACCACAACTACTCAACAACCCCATAGGAGGTGCTGTCTAGTGATATCTAGGGTATATTTGCAATCAAGGTTTTGTTAGCTCTTAGGCCACTACATACTACAATCTGAAAGATCTCCTTTAGGTAGGAGGTTCTGGGCGCTTTGATCATAATGTCCCCCCTCAAGTCTATGAAAAAATAAAATTAGGATACCTTGTTATCTTCTCGCATTGACCAAAGCAAGAAAGTTTGCTTTTTGCAAGAGTTTGGGAGAAATTCCACAAAAAGGATTCACTCCAATCAATAAGGCAGTATGAAAAGACCCAGTTACAAACTGATAGAGTTGCTGCTGTCATAAGGCTATGCACCAAGATCATATAGGAGACGGCACAGTCAGACTAATCAGCTGTCAATGGGACAGCAAATCTACCAATGGCTGAACGATGGGAACTACTGGCATGGCCAATTAATGACATGATTGATTGTCAGTACGTCCAAACAACCAGATCAAACATAAACCAAAACATTTACCTACCCCTCTTCCCAAGTTCATCCTATTACCTTGATTGATTGAGTTGCAGCAACTCCATATGTAGGTGTCATCATAGTTGTGCATCTTGATCTCTGCAATGCACAGTTCTACAAACATGTCTTCTCTATGTTTGTCTTCCAATCAGCAGTTATAGAAGAATTGTGTGAGCAAAGAGCAACATACAAACTATGCATCATATAACTCACTAAATCGCTTGCAAGATAGGTGACCAAGAAAGCAAAGTAATACTATCACAAAGAGTGGGCAGTCTTTAAAAGCAAGTAGACATTTTTGAAATTGTCCAAGATCAAAATTTAACCTTTCCACCATGCTTTTTCAAATCACGATAATCATCAAAGTATCCGCGATTAAGTTCATCCTTCCTGCACTAAAAAAAGAAAGAGACAATTAGAATTGCTAGAAAAAAGAAAGTGGCAAATAGACCACATTGCCATGTCAAGGAAAGTGTTTTAAAAAGCATTTAAAATACCATTTCAGAAGAGCACATAAGGTAGCTAAATCATGCATTAACTCAAACAGCACACCTTCAATGTGAAAATTTGCATTGAAATTTGATGTGAACACTACAATTTCCTCTTTTAGTTGTTGGATTTCCATTAACATGGCTGCCTTCTCATTACTCCACTCTTCGGCCTTATAAGAAAGTGGCAAATAGACCACATTGCGATGTCAAGGAAAGTGTTTTAAAAAGCATTTAAAATACCATTTCAGAAGAGCACATAAGGTAGCTAAATCATGCATTAACTCAAACAGCACACCTTCAATGTAAAAATTTGCATTGAAATTTGATGTGAACACTACAATTTCCTCTTTTAGTGGTTGGATTTCCATTAACATGGCTGCCTTCTCATTACTCCACTCTTCAGCCTTATTCTCGAATTTTGCAATCTCATCCAGTAGGCTGCGCTGCACTTGGTTGATGCTATTGTAAAGAATTTTTTTTGTATTGGTATTAGGGCTTTCATCGCTTTCTCTAGGGTTTCTAGCTTGCCATCCACACTTGCCATCTCTGGTTGTTGGTTTCAACCTCAGTTTTACTCTGGTTTCTTTTGGGTCCAGGTGGTACAGGGCAGGCGAGGGCGAAGCAGGAATGCTGGAGGACTAAAGGCTGGCAGAGGGTGAAGCCTGGATGCGGGAGGCAAGGGGTGGACAGGGCGAGGCAGGGCGAGGCAGGGTGGGGCAAGGCAGAGCGGGGCGGGGCAGGGCAGGGCCAAGGCAAGGATGCTGGACAGGGCGAGAGAGAGATGGGGCAGAACAGGGCCAAGACAGGGATGCAAGACAGTGGGGGTGGGGGATGCAAGGCAGGGCCCAAGTGGTCAGGGCAGGGCACAGGTGGACAAGGCAGTGTAGGTGGTCAGGGCATAACACAGGTGAACAGGGCAACCCAGGTGGTCAAGGCAAGAAAAGTCAAGTGCTGGGTTAGTGGAGGGCAGGGCAGGGCAGGTCCACATAAGGCCAATGTGGCCTATGAGACAAAATCCAGAGTACATCCATGTCTAATGTCATCTCATCAGTAAGGTGAAGATAACATTGAAATAAGTAAATGGCCTATGAAACAATGCTGAAAGTAACTGTACGATAGGACTATACTAGGGTAGAATCATGTCTAAGGTTGTCCAATCGGTAGAAAGAAAAGAAAAACCAAATCTCATAGAACCATGTACAGAAAGTGTGGTGGAGACTATAGGCTGTAGCTGATCTCAAGATCTGCACATGATCTTAGCTATGATGCAGACCCTAATTGCCCCACTGATATGCTTGGTGGTAATTCTTCAATGTCTCATGATAATGGCTCTGATCCTACTGTGGCCTGCCTCCTCGGATGTCGTCTTGGTAGACAAGGTCGTCGTGCTCAACGAAGTGAAATGGCTCTATCCAATGTGACTCCATGGCGTGGAATGTAAGGTGTCTGGTGGGATGGCTCTATCTCTACTGGGCTCGTAGTGTCAATAGGGTCGGGTCCGTGGAAAAAGTCTGTCACTGCTCTGTGTGGGTCCCTCAGGGTGAGCTGGCCTCCTGTCTCGCAGTAGTGCTTTGGGGTGCCTTTGGAGCTCTAGGAGGAAAAGACCTAGGCATCTCTTGTCCTCATACTCCATGACATGACGAAGAGCTCCAAAACCATCATGTAAGAAGCAGTGGCATTGTCCTCATATATCATAGTATACTATGCATCTACATATGTAGTGCTCCTCTATCTCAGGCTCTCAACCACAAAGCTGGCAAGTCCTATCCTCATCTAGGGTATCTATTCATTTGCCTCTCTCCATCTATAGCCTGTGAGAGGCGGTGCAAATGTGTCCAATAGCAGCCTATATACTATGGGAGAGATGGGTGTCCATGTATGCTGGCCAAATAGTAAAACCATCATCAGAGAAACACAAGAAGTGACTCTTGTAGAACTCCATCCTTGATCCTAGGGGCAGTGGTGGGTGGGTCCATGTCCTCGATGTCTTAGTTCTCAAGATATCAGCTCTGATCACCTGATTCAGCTCTCGTCGCCGCTAAGAGAAAGTGTTGGGCACTCAAGGTTGTAGTCATAAGGTGGAAGACAATCAATATCCAAACCATGTAGGCTCATCCAAATAGTCATTTGTGAAAACCAACAATTCTTCTCGCCTCCTGCTACTAGTTGTCTAGATGAAGTTAGTGCCAATTTGGAGTATCTATGACATAGAAGCTCCCATAATCTGTGCCAAAAGGTCAATGCCCTGAAGAGTGCCTCCGTAACTATAGGTGTTGCTTCTAGCTCTACTTTGTAACAATGGGATGTGGGGTGAAGGACATAGTCCTAATCATACGTGCTATCATCATGACCAATGGCATTTCCATGCTATCCTAGCCATCATAATAATTTCTCTCTACTCCAGTCTGATCAATGAGTGGGCTAAGACACCTATGGTACTAGCTGCAGCCCTATATCTCTACTCCATATAGTAGTGTAGGTATGACTAGGGTGTCAAACAACCATAGCTTGGTGCAAGGCTCCTAAAACTGTCTGAGAGTAAATTCTCTCAAGTGCCACATAGCCTCATGCCAGACATGCTTGTAATGCCCCTCTCAATGAAAATCATGGGCCAAAGCAGGTGACTCCCAGATAGACATACTCCCTCACATACTCCACACTCTCTCCCCCAAATGTGAACTGGTACATAGATCTAGTCCTCGGACCTCCATGCTACTGAAGTATTAAAGACTATGGTTTTGGTCTTCCCCAACTATTGAGCTAAAAACATGCTTTATAGCTGATTAGCATTTTTAAACAGCCCCAAAACACGCTTAATTAATGAAAAACGCAAATTTGATACGCGTTTCGAGAGAGTTTCAGTGGTCCCCCAAAACCCTAATTTTTTGAGGTACCCTTCAACATCTTTAAATAGATAGGCTGCCCACTATTTAGTCTCATCCTTTTGTGCAGGTTTCTCACTCTACCATGCAGATTTCGGCCATCAACCACCTACCATCTGTTGTCCAGCCATCACCAACTACAGCCCATCACTATCCAACCTGACATGGCATGTTTTCAGCCATTGCCCTGCTGTTTGGATGTCTCCATCTGCTGCATCATTATAGTACCTAATCAACCTACGTTTTCAGCATTTGGTGTCACGTGACAAGCTGCTACCATCTCTCCCACAAGGCGACTAGTGCAATACTTGCGTTTTTGCTGTCCAACAAGCCATCTACATTAGCAAGCACCTCTCATGTTATTGCCTGACAGTTCTCTACCTTGGGTGATCAGTTTTCAGCCTTACTCTGGTGGTATACTGGTGCATTTACTAGATTTCAACCTTCGACTGTTGTGTTTTGGTGACCAACCTGCTAACCTTCATTATTCAGCACTCACTCATCTCCAACTGGTGGTCACTACACTTGGGATCCGTCTCTAGTAGATGTCACTCTCCGACACTACATTGCTTTACCCTTGGGCATTCTATACACTCTTACATTCATTTACAAAATTCATTCACTTTAGAGTTTCTTATCTTTGTTTTTGTCTTTGTGTTTGAGTTTTGAGTTTTACGTTGTATTTTGCATTTTGCATGTAGAGTTTGAGTTTTGCTTGTCACTGTCTGAGTCTTTGTGTTTCAGTCTTGGTCGTACATGTTGTGTTTCCCCAATGCAAACCCTAGCATATCTTCACATGGTATAAGAGAAGGTGCTCTTCTAAAGCGTATCTTCACATGGTATCAAAGCCAATGCTCTTCTAAAGCATATCCTGCGGTGATTGTGACGGCTAGTCTTTGTGCGAGACTCACACACGACTTGATTTTGACTCATAATGTCTCAAGCACCTTCTTCTTTGCATCCTATGACGCCCTATCAAGCTTCTCCATCATTGGAGGCCCTGAGAAGGCATTATGGTCTCGAGGAGGAGATAGACGCACCTTCACCTTTACCATCTTCTTCTTCTCATTTTGGTCATCTTACAGATAAAGAGTTTGAGGAGTACTTGTACATCACGTACAATTTGGTTTACACTCCTCCAACGAGTACTACTACTCCATCTAGACCAATTGGTAAGACTGGCCATCTCTTTGAACTTGGAGGGATTATGACATTCGGCATGTCTAGCGATCCATCTCCTTTATCTCAGCCATGCCTTATGTCAGGTTCATCTAACTCTTTTGAGTCGTATGAGCCAAAACCCTCTCCTATTTCTTCTTTTGTTGTGCAAGATCCAGATGATTTTCAGTATGTTAACTTTAATAGAGGAGGCTCTCGAAGCAAATACTCTTCATCAAGTATATCTCTACCATCTATTTCATTTGAGCAAGTAAACCACACTTCTCAACTCCCTCCTATCCCACCACTATCTTTTTCACATTTTGATGTACTCACATCTTCATTCCAAAACCTTGGATTACATTCCACTGCCACTCAAAGCACACTAGGGGTTGGATCTCCCATCTCTATGTTGAGCTAAGAAATGTATTCCATGCTGATTAGCCATTCAAACAGCCCCAAAACAAGATTAATTTAATGAAAACCCTAAAATGGAGAGGAGTTCGAGAGAGTTTAGTGAAACCCTAATTTGGGAGGGTCCTTATCTATAAATAAATAGGCTGCCCCCATTCAGTCCCATCTCTTCCATGCAAGTTTGTTACCCTTCTGTGTAGATCTCAGCCATCGACCTTCCACCACGTGGCCATTCAACCTTTGTGACTACTACCATCACCTCGTTCTACTGCGGCATTTTACTGCAATGTTCTACTGCTGCATTTTACTACCGCGTTTTACTGCGGCATTCTACTGCTACATTTTATTGCTTCATCCACATCATCAGGCATCATCCTCTGCAGTCACCTCAGTCTCTTCACACTCTGGTGTTCAGCATTTGGTGTTTCTCTCACTCTATCACTCTGACTGGTGGTCATAGCACTTGGGATCTCTCTCCAGTGGACGTCACTCTCTGACACACTCCTCTCCCCTTGGGCACATTGTACACTTACATTTATTTACAGCATTCATTCACTTCAGAGTTGTGTTCTAACTATCCTTTCTTCTGTTTTAGTTTTTGTGTTTGAGTTTTGAGTTTTGCGTTTAGCATTTGAGTTTTTCTTTTTGTGTCTGTGTTTGTCTCATTGTGCTTTTGTCGTGGTCGTAAACTTTGTGTTTCCTCAGTGCAAACCCTAGCAATGCCTCCACACTCTTCTTCACTTGGTATTAGAGCTAGTGCTCTTATAAAGAGTATCCTGCGGATATTGTGGAGTGCTAGTCTTTGCACAAGGCACACAATATGACTCGTAACCGAATCATAATGTCACAAACACCCTCTTCTCGTGACCCCATGATGTCTTATATCAGGCTTCTCCATCTCTGGAGGCCCTGAGGAGGCATTATGGACTCAGCGAGGAAGACGACACTCCATCTTCACCCTCTATGTTTACAACCATGCCACATATTCCAAATTTCATTAACCTCACAAAGGAGTTTGAGGAGTACCTCGCAAGTATGGACCAGAAGACATCCCTTCTTCCAAATTTGCTACTCCTTTCGGGCCAATTGTTGAGGCTGGCCACCTTTCTGATCATGGAGGCAATATGACATTTGGGACGACTAGCGATCCATCTTCATCATCTTTGCCAAGCCTTGTGTCAGATTCCTATGATTCGTTTGAATCAAAACCCTCTCTTGTTTTTCCTTTTGGTGTGCAAGATCCGGATGGTCAAATGTATGTAAATCTTAATAGAGGGGACTCAAGAAACAGACATTCATCATCAAGTATACCTACATCTTCTGTTTCATTTGAGCAAGTCAATTACTCTTCTTCTCTCCATCCCATCCCACCCTCTTCTCTTGAAGCCATATCACACTCATTTCCAAAGCTTGGCTTACATTCCACATCTGCCTCTACCACACTCGAAGTTGGACCTTCTATCTCTACTCCTAGCACATTCTCATTCTCTATTCCATATTCACATCACAATGCCTTGTTAGGGGACATTCCACCTCTTCACACTATCACCTACCCTTTTCCACAAGCCATTCCGCACTATGGGACTTCGTTACAGGGAATGCCATCCTCTAACATAGTTTCCTCTACCGTTCCTCATGTAGGCATATATTTTCCTACTCGGACAACTGTGATGGGTTTCCCTCTCACTACCCCCAACTACACACACCCCATGACCTCTCAAATGCAAGGCTTTCCTTCCTCTGCTTACGGTACATCGTCACACTTTCCATGGATCACTCCTACACAGGGATTCCCATCCTCTGCTCCACGTGTCCCAATCCCTCCACCATGGGGTCCTCATCCGGCGACCATGCCCATGCCTAGTCATCCCATGCACACATTTGGATCCACCATGCACACTTCTTGAATGCCTAGTGGGCACTATGGGACCCATTCCCAAGTGTACTCCTTTGCACCACAATACCCACCCTAAACACCTTATCCGAGCACTACCACTCCTATTGCCTTGGCCAAAAATGCCTTCACGGATAAGACACGTTTCAACGGGTCGAATTTCACTACTTGGTTGAACTATATGCAGCAAGTGCTCGAGACTCAGGGTCTTTGGGACCTTCTTGTTGGTCTTAAGCCTATGCCTAACCCTCATATCCAGGTTGAGAGGGGGTTCCTACCCTTCTTGGTATTCTACAGGTTTCGACACTTGTCTTCGACATCAGCCTCCCCCCCACCCGCCCCCCCGGTTGTACCTTCCCCTATGCATTGCATGCTTTCATCATCTTTGTACTAGGACACTTGGGCAAGTAAGCAATTTTCCCACGAGGAACATTGTCTAAGTGGCACCTACTAGATGAGCATTCTTCACAATGTAGTATACTATGCATCCCATTGTGTAGCACACCACTAGATAGATCCTAAGTTGTTTCCATCAATGGATTACACCACTATCCTTCTTCCCATAATACTTCATCACCCTTTCCCTCGTCATCAACATCCTCGAGTGGTTGGGTAAGCTTTTACTGTTTTGTGATGTGTTGGGTGTACCATCCCTACTCCCATCTTTTGGGTTACTATTACTTAATCAGCTGTCATCCCTAAATTCCACCAAAAATTTTAAAATTTTAAAAAAAACAAAAAACAAAAAAAGTTCAATGTGGTTCCATCCGGCCTTTTGTAGGGCTTGGTAGGCCACTGGGCAACCAACCTGCACCCTTTGTCTGACATGCCCTATCCTCTCTGTGGGGACTACCTGGACTCCCTTAATAAAATAATCATCACCTTTGTAGTCTTGGTAGGCCACTGGGCAGCCGAGATGCACCCATTGTCCGATGCCCTAGCTGCTTTGGGGTGGGACGCCTTGAGGTAAACATTGCACGCCTTCCCTTTTAGGCTCAACTTTGAGCCTGAGAGGGGGAGTTGAGCTAAAACACCTTTTACAACTGATTAGCATTTTTAAACAGCCCTAAAACATGCTTAATTAATGAAAAACGCAAATTTGATACGTGGTTCAAGAGAGTTTCAGTGGTCCCCTAAGGGTTTCTGGAGGCATCTCTGAAGATTGATCTACAGCCCACCCTTTAGTCATCATGTCTGAGCTCAATACAACTTGCATAGACCAAGTGGTTGACACTTTGGGGCCAGATTCAGAGAACGAAGATAAGATGGTGCTATGTACTGAGGAAATGGCTCCATGCATTGATGCACCACTTGCAATGAAACACAACAAACATGATGTGGATACTTCTATGACGATTGTTGAGAGTCCTGCCCCATCAAAATCCCAACCGAGTTCATATGCACATGCTGCCAATCACTCCTACGATTCCCCAAACTTGGATTGGGAGCATCTATTAGAATTTGGTAACTCTTTACTAGGGGAATATGGTCAACACAATTCACAGCAATCTTCCAGATTGTGATGAACAAGACATTGTAGATGCGCAAGTTGACACACACAGTGCTTCAATCTTTCTTTGCTTGTCATGACCATGGAGTCATACTTTTCTTCACGGGTAGGATCCTGATGATACCTTGGATCCATCAGTGGTTGACTTCCATTCTAAGGTGTGACTATGTTGAAGAGTTTTTTACACGCCCCAAGGGTTTCTATGAGCCTTAAGGTCGTGCTTACATCGGCGACAAATCAAGATGATCTTTTGGGCAAATCGCCCCTCTTCTTTGATAGATAGTTGGTGCACGTACTACCATTGAGACCCATGGCTGATTTTCAACTTTTGCTTAAACAAGAATGGCTAGTGTGGCTTGACGTAGAAAGTTGCCCTGCGATTTATTGGCCTCTACTAAGGGATACAACTATAGTAAGGAACAGTAGACGAGATGAACAAGTACTACCATTGAGACCCATGGCTGATTTTCAACTTTTGCTTAAACAAGAATGGCTAGTGTGGCTTGACGTAGAAAGTTGCCCTGCGATTTATTGGCCTCTACTAAGGGATACAGCTATAGTAAGGAACGGTAGACGAGATGAACTGTAGAACCTAGCTCCACCCCAGGAGAGAAGCCACTAGCTCCGTAACTCCATGCTGGAAGGAAGGTCTTGTCACCAAGTCATGGCTAAACCTCCAAGGCCTTGATCTAGGCGGTCTCTGAAGATTGTGGGTATCAAAAGGAGAAATGATTGCTCGAGGATAGACATCCCAAAAGAGTAAATGGTGGGTGACGAGCTTCATAATGAGGAGGTGCCCCCTCTAAGGGTGGTGAGGGAGGGCCCCCTCTGAAGCCAAAGAAGTAGGAGCCTCCTCGGAGGGCAAAAAAAGTACATCCCTCTCTAAATCCCTCTCGGCGAAAGAGAGGGAATCTAAAAACTCATGGATCACGGACTTCGAATCATCTGATGATGAAGGAAGTACCGTCCAACATGCCGAAGAAGGTATTTGGGGTGTCAAACTCCCATAGGTGGCCTCTCAAACCTAAATAGTCGAGAGTGGAAAGAGATAAGGTGCACACTAAGCCATGGGTGGGCAACAATCATTGTTTCTTAGTCGACTGGACTGCAGAGCTGGAGTAATAGAAGGGGTCAAACAGCCACTATCTCTTGAAGGAGCGGACTGCCGAGGTGACAGTATCCAACAAGCATAAAACCGTGGAAAATGAATATTTGGGAGACGAATCTAATCAAGAACTAACACAACCGTCCATGGATGCAATGTTTAACACCCCTTCTAAGAACACACGGTACAAGACATATGGCCGTAGGGTTTGTGATTGGACCATCTCCCCAGCATCTGACAGGTATGGAAAGACCTCACGCACTATGAATGAAAAGAAATACGAAGAAATTCATCTCATGATTCGCTCTGAACTATGAATTATGAGACAAGAATTGGAGAAAGAAATACGAGAGTAGATCAAAGCCGAACTGATGGTAAATCAGAGGGCAGAAATGCAAGACATGCACATAAAGATTAAGAATGACTTACAGGCACAAATGCTGTCCAAAATGCACACGCTGAAAACTGAAATGCTGAATGTTGTAGATGCCTACAAATCTGAAATCTTAAAACTGAGGGAAGAATTGAATACATTTAAGAAAAAAGAAATGAACGTGCAAGAAGAATTATAAAAAGAGAAAGAGGCTTTGAAGGCATGTGGAAAGAGGCTTTGAAGGCATGTGAAAGGGAGGTTCACTCATGGGCAGAAGTGGCAAAGACAACACCGAAGCAGATAGAAGAAGCCAGCCCATGGATTGAGGTAGTAAAAAAGAATAAGGGAACATCAGTGAACAAAACTGAAGTAATGAATGCTACCTTGGAAGAAGAGGCTAGGAGACGGGCTAGGGTTTTACATGTACGGGTAGTAGGATGGGAGGAGAAGAGCAGCCCACAAGAAGATGCTAAGACACTTGCTGACAAAATTGGGGCTTCTGACGTACCTATCGTCAATGCTTGGAGAGTAGGGAAAGAGGACTCTAAGTCCAAGGCTCTAATTCTTCGCTTTGGAGACATAGAGATAAAAAAGGCCTTCCTCTCCAAGAGGAGAGCCCTCAAGGGTGAGAAGATTTATTTGGATGAGGACCTTATCCCAACACAAATAGCGCATCGCAGAGAACACATGCCCAAGGTATTGGAGGCTCACAAAGAGGGAAAGTGGGCTGTTTATAGGGATGGATGAGTCATCATCACTCACAAAAGGACTCCATGACGGTACGAGGCCTATGAGACACTTCGGATGTCAATATGGAATTGTAATGGAGCCCTACGCTTGGATGCTAGTTACTTTGAAGATAGCTTCCGAAACATAGATATAGCAATGTACACAAAAACACACCAATGTAAAGGCAGTCGACTACCAGACGTGCGGGGATACAGGTGGGAAAGTGCATTTCGTCCAGCAACTAGAAAACTAGAAAGCACTAGGGGTTCTGGAGGTGTGGCCATACTATACCAGGAAGACCTCAAAGGGATAGTGCAAGTAATGAAAAGAGATGATGATACACGATATTTATGGATTCATCGCAATATGCTACATTCCTCCTTCAAATTCTACCTATGCCACACGAGATGGATCTCCCTTTGATGTACTTTATGAGGATATCATGAGATATGCTAGCATTGGGGACATATTATTAGTAGGAGATTTCAATGCACGCACCGGAGATAGACAAAGTGACTTTTATATGCATGATAATGCCATGTTCAAAGAGATCGACATAGATGAAATAGGCCTACGCAAGAGAGCCCAAGATAAAAAAGTGAGTACCTATGGAACACACCTATTGACTTTGGGAAGTGCACATAGACTAGCCATCTTTAATGGTCTGCCACAATGGCCAGGATCTGACAATTTGACATGTTGGAATCACAAAGGAGGGGCAAGTACTGTGGACTACTTGATAGGCTCACCAGCATTGATACCAGACATCCAAAACTTTAAGATATCTAAGAGACCAATTGGCATAGCAGCAGATCATGCTATTTTGACACTCATGCTCTCTTGTGTACATATGAAACATGAAACACCATGCCTCCCTAAACATCCCAAATACTACTTTATAGAAGACACCTCACACATCTGCAGTGGTTCTCTGCAGACCATGCTATTTTGACACTCATGCTCTCTTGTGTACATATGAAACATGAAACACCATGCCTCCCTAAACATCCCAAATACTACTTTATAGAAGACACCTCACACATTTGCAGTGGTTCTCTGCAGACCAATTTACATACATTGGACTTGAGTAGATCGTTGGAAGAATGTACAAGGGATTTAGCAGAGGCCATACATGGATCAGCCATGTATGCATTCCCACACACCTTGCCCCGATGTATACCCACACGATCTACTGCTCCCCAAAATAGTTGGTATGATGATGAGTGTAGAGTCACACGAGCTCGCCTATAGAGGGAAGTGGAGCTAGGCACTCAGACACATCGCCAAGCAAAGGCGTTCTTCAAACGCCTTGTGTGGAAGAAGAAACGAGACTACTTAGCGAAAGCAGAAGCAGAGATATATCTGCTATTTTTGGAGTGGGATAGCAAAAGCGCATGGAAGATGTACCATGAAAGACAGCCCCCCATACAGATTACATCACCAGATGCGTGGCTTGACTATGGGAGACAGTTGTATAACCTGCCAAGACAGCCACCTATGCAGCCCCCACAAGCTTATAGGCCAACACAGTGGTCATTCTTCACATGGAAAATGGTTAGGGATGCAATTTATAGATTACAAAATGGGAGGGCATAGGATGAAGATGGACTAGTAGCAGAACATTTCTCACATGCTTGTGACATATTAGCACCCATATTAGCACATATGTTCAATAGAGCAATATGTGAACGTTTCCCTATGAGTTGGTCAAACAATACTATAATCCCGCTATGGTGATCCCCTGATTCCTAGCAACTACAGGACTATCATGATCGGTCATACTTTGGCCAAGATATATGGATCTATTTTGGAGCATGAACTCAGTGAGTGGGCTGAAATGCAAGGCAAGAGAGCATAAGGACAGGCAGGTTTCAGATGAGGATATACCACGTTGGACCATATTCTCACACTTAGAGCCATTATTGAGGAGGGTCGAACCCAAGACAAGAGGATTTATTGTTGCTTTGTAGACTTTCGCAAAGCTTTTGATACAGTGCCTCGTACACGCATCATGCAAAGATTGCAGGACATTGGAGTACCAGAGGGTATACGATGGGGTGTCTATGCATTGTATGAGGCAATGACAGGTCATGTACGAGCACCTGGGGGGCTATCAGAGAGGATTAACAGTACCATAGGAGTGAAACAAGGATGTCCACTTTCACCCACATTGTTTGGTCTATACATAGATAAAGTGTCTGATTACATAGACCGAGGAGGAGCTGGAGCCAGCCTAGCAGGGGTGCTGATACCGATATTACTTTATGCAGATGATATTGTTCTCATTTCAAATTCACCGAAGGGATTGCAGTGCCATCTAGATACTTTGCACATCTTCTGTAGAGATAAAGACCTCACAGTGAACCTTGGGAAGACCAAAACCATGGTTTTCAATAATTCAACAGCATGGGTGACTAGATCTATGTACCAGTTCACATTTGGAGGAGACATACAAGAGCGTGTGAGGGAATATGTCTATTTGGGAGTCACCTTCTTTGGCCCACGTTTTTCGTTGAGAGGGGCATCAAAGGCAATGTCTGGCACGTGGATATGCAACACTAGGGGCGCTCGAGAGTCAATGTGTTCACATACAGTTCCAGGAGCCCCGCACCAAACTCTGGTTGTTTGACAACCTAGTCACACCTACATTACTATATGGAGCAAAGGTATGGGGTTGCAGCTTGTACCACAGGTGTCTTAGCCCACTCACTGATCAGATTGCAATAGAGAGGGATTATTATGATGGTTGGCATAGCGTGGAAAGGCCATTGATCATGATGATAGTACGCATGATTAGGAGTAAGCCCTCCACCCCACATCCCATTGTCAAAGCAGAGCTAGGGGCAACACCTATAGTTACGGAGGCACTCTTCAGGGCAGTGACCTTTTGGCATAGACTATGGAAACTTCCACGCCATAGATACTCTAAATTGGCACCAACCTCATCTAGACAACTAGCAGCTGGAGGAGAGAAGAACTGTTGGTTTTCACATATGACTATTTGGATGAGCCTACATGGTTTGGATATTGACTGTCTTCCACCTTTGGATTATAGCCTTGACTGCCCTACACTTTCTCTCAGTCGATCAGAGTTGAACCAGGTAATCAGAGCTGATATCTTGAGGATTGAGACAGCAAGGACATGGATCCATCCACCACTCCCTCTAGGATCGAGGATGGAGTTCTACAGGAGTCATTTCTTGTGTCTCTCTGATGATGGTTTCACTATTCGGCCAGCATATATGGACACAAGTACGAGGACCAGAGATGTCTAGGTCTTTTCCTCCTGGAGCTCGAGAGGAACTGCACTACAGCAAGACAAGAGGCCAGCTCACCCAGAGGGACACACACAAAGAGCAGTGACAGACTTCTTCTACAGAGCCAACCCTACTGACACTACCAACCTAGCAGAGACAGAGCCATCCCGCCAGACACCTTACAGGCCACACTGTGGTGTCACATTGGATAGAGCCACTTCCCTTCGTCGAGCAGACGACCCCGTCTACCAAGACCACGTCCAAGGAGGCCACACCACAGTCGGATTAGAGCCATTATCATGAGACACCGCAGACTCACTACCAGGCATATCAATGAAGCAGCTAGGGACCGCATCATGGCTGAGATCATGTGCAGATCTTGAGATCAGCTATAGCCCATAGTCCCCACCACACTTTTGTACATGGTTCTATCAGACCTGGTTCTCCTTGCCTTTCCTTTTCTTTTCTATCGATGGAATAACACTACACATGGTTCAACCCTAGTATAGTCCCATCATATAGTTATTTTCAGTATTGTTTCATAGGCCACCCACTTATTTGTAATGTTATCTTTACCTTACTGATGAGATGACATTAGACATGGATGTACTCTGATTTTGTCTCATAGGCCACATTGGCCTTATATAGACGTTAATATATCTTTCTTTCTTTCTTTCTTTCTCAAGGAAGCGGACTACAGAACCATGGGTTATCGAGGTGGCATCCATGAAACCCTAGAAGAAGTAGAAGCAACCTTTGTAGCGCATTGCAGTGATCGCGAGGAGGCCATGGCACTAGTCGATCCTCCAGTGGCTCGAAAGGGCTTAGTGCGTATCAAATGCATCTTATTGCCTTGAGCATAAAAATATGAAAGCCAATACAAAATAAACTCTGTGGCCTAAAAGGAAGAGGTGGTACATCGAGTACTAGGGGGTAGACACATACTCTCTAGCGGGGTAGGGAGCAAAGGTCCATGTCGACAAGCATGGGGGAGGGGGGGTTTCGATGATACCTAAAGAGGAGCATCTACCGGTCTATTCATCAGCCTGTGCAAAAGTCATAGCACCAAAGTGTCAACCTGGTAAAAGAGAGGGTGGGTAGACGAGGAAGAGAAAGGTATCTTTGTTTCCTGGTGATGCAACAGAAATGAAGGGGAAAATCAGTAGATGATGCCGAACCTACAACCTATCTTTGCCTTCTCTAATAAACAAGGTCTTTAGCTCTCTGAGCTCCTACGCTTTGATACCATGTCAAAAAATAACACGTATGCTTTGATACCAAGTCAAAATAAGCGACAGTGCAGAGAGACGGTAGGGTTTGCGGGGAATAACACTAAGTGTGTACGGCAAACATTTAGAAAAACAAGAAGAACATGATGATGATACACTGAATCATGCTATGAGAAGAAAAGTTGATACAGCAGAGCCAAAGCTCAAAAGATAATTGCATTGCCCTGTCTAAATCAGGTAGCAGTACTTGTGGGAAATCTGCACAGTGAAGGGAGTGAAATGCAGTCCTCCAAGCTGTGGGTTGTCAAAGTAATCACTAGAAGGTAAAGGATAGCAATTGAGGGAGCGAACTACAGCCCTCTGATGCCGTCACAGATGCGAAAGATGATCACCAGCTGTCGAATGAGCCAACCGCAGTCCTCTAATACCGAGGAGTGACCTAGATAGTAAAACGCAAATCCCAAAATGTCAGAGCTGTCAAATGCAAGGAGAGCAGCGCAAATGCTAATACCAAATGGATAATGATGATGCCAGATGATGGAGGATGACCCGAGCTGCAAAAACGCAAGTCCTAGCAACCTCTGTGAGAGACGAGTGACACCAAGTGATAAAGGAGGAGCTAGGCTACAAAAACGCAGGTCCCAGCAACCCCTATGATAGACAAATGACGCCAAGTGGAGGAGGAGCCAAGCTGCAAAAAACACAAGTCCCAACAACCCCTATGATAGACGAGTGATGAAATCACTAACGCTCGATGATAGAGACTATCACGAAAGACTAGGATGTTGACACCAAGCTAGAGATGATGACGCCAAGCAAGGAGAAGGCCTCCAAACTAAAAAACGCAAGTGAAGGTGAAGCCTATAGGAGAAGGGTACCGATGCTAAGCAGAGGATGGTGATGCCAGGTGGAAGATGCTCCAAATGCAAGGCCTGATACTAGAATAGGGCACCTAAAGCAAAAGAGGAAGGGTGAAGGCAATCACGAGCCACAAACCGCAATGTCCTCCTACAGGGGCATGAGGGCAGTGGAAGGGGCTAGGGAGAAAAGGGAATGGTGTCTAATCACGGAGGAAGAGGGGTGAAGAATGGCTGAAGAGTGAATGGTTAAGAATGAATGAAGTGATTGCCTATTTATAGGCATAAGCTGTCTATGGTGGCAGACCACTGTGTGGGCACCCACTGAAAAAATGGCCAAAATGTGGACATCAACCATTTTTGGGACTCTCAGTGCGAAATGCTAAATGAAGTGTGTAACTGAAGAAGTGGTTTCTCAACAATATTTGATCTAGGAGCCCAAGCACATCAAGAGAGGAGAATGTTACCCCTACTCCACAAGAGGGGGTCTTGTTCCAGCACCTACAATATATCTGCCACAATTGTAAGGTGCTTGTATTGATCAATGGAGACCCGTTGGTCATATGGCTGCTTGATCACCTCCTCAACTAGTCCCCATCACAACACCCCATGAGGTTGTCTAACTAATCCAGATCCACCGTATTTGCAGCACATCATCACTATGGCAGTTATCACTGCAACTAACTTCTTCTACACTTCACCACCCACTCTCACCTTGTAATGATTTGTTTTATGGAGGACATATAAAAAAACTAGTCTTAATGCCCATTTATAGCCATAAAAGAAAAGAAAGAAAACTATAAGACCCATTAAGTTGAGCTACTTGAAAGAAGATATCCATTGCCTCTACAATCATGGTCTGGTCCCTGGGCAGCCCAGTGGGGCACCCTTGGTCCAAAGATTACCATGGATCTTATTACAAGTTTACAGAGACTATGAAAGAAAATCATGCCATTTTGGACTATCATTGATCATTTCAGCAAGATGGCACACTTTTTTCAGTAAAGTATAATGTAGGTGCTCATCAAATGGCTGATGTGTATCTAGCTCAAATGTTTACAATTCATTGTTTGCTTAAACCCATAGTGGGAGACAGGAATCCTTGGACTACTAGCCTAATTTTGAGAGCCTTTTGAAAAGTTTTAGAGATTTTAGACCTTTTGAAGAATTACTGCCAGTGGGCAGAAAACATACATACATGTAACTATAACTCCAGTAATTTTAACTTGCTCTTAATCACATTATTACCGCTGTATCTTTGAGCATTGACGGTCATGGAACCCCAATTCACCATCAATCAATGCAAATCAAGATAACCTGCAGAGTCCTTACTACCTTTTAATCAATGTTAATCAACAAAAACAGAAGAAAGCTGCAGATAAACCGAAAAGACCAGCTGATTATGCAGAAGGGCAATCAGTGTTTACTTTGAAAAATCCACATTGAAGAAAAAAGGAAAGAAGAGTCACTCTCTAACAGGTATACAGTCCATTAAGGATAAAACAAAAGCTTAACAATGTGCCAGTTTGCATTGAGTTCCCATCTCACTGTCACATTCACATTGATTAGCATAATAGTTTACTGAAACCTTTCATGGCAAGGTTTCAAATGATTCAGTCATCAATGATCACTTAAAGCCAATGACGCCATTAAGATTCTTCAGCTAGGCAGGTTTCCTTTCATAAGAAACAAAGAGACCAGGTAACTTCATCAGAAAAGAATGTTTTGCACAAATTCAAAAGCTACCCAACTAGCAATGGATAAAACAAATTTCTACGATTACCCTTGTATTACAGAGGAAGGTTAATGGGCAATTTGGATATTCCCATAAGGCTAAATACTTTGCTTCCAAGCACACTTCAGAAGAACTGAACTGAAATGAAAGCATGTAGAATTGAGAGAAAGTAATCAGAACACTGCATGGGGTTCTCATACCCACCAGAGCCCCCTCCAAAGGAATATTTGTTTTTCTTTATTTTCTAGATAACTAGATAACTTTCTACACTGACTGGAGTGACTAGTCAGCTAGAGACTAGAGTGGACAACAAATAGCCCAAATGGCAAACACTTGAACTTGAGCTTGAGAAATGCTGACTTCGTACTGTGTTGGCCAGACGAGTTGATCATGCAATCACACGTAAGAAAATACAAGACTGGCTACTACAAAACACGACCACAGCAGTAATAGGGCAATGGCTCTAAAAAGACGTATCAAACTGTATGGAGTGGACCAGTCACTGCACAAACTGGTTGTGAATGAGTGGACAAAGAACAGCCTAAACTTTCAAAATTGGGCTGGATAAATGTTGCACAGAATTTGATTTGGAAATGCATCGAAAAAACAAGCTGATCAGCAATCACATATACAAGGCAAACAAGGTTGGCTGCCCAAAAATGAAACAGTGGCAGCAATAAGAGAAGTGCACGAGTGGCACCCTGTCTCACATGCAGGCCTGTAAAGTGAAAGCGAGATGCACTAGGCATGCTTTTATCTTCCTTGGTGGTCACTAGTTTAGAGTCTAGACACAGCTATGGTGATGATAAAGGTGTATTGAGATAATGGGTATCTACTCACATTGCAAGACAATGTCACACCACCCACAATGAGAGGTGCAGCCATAAAATCTCAACATAACTAAACCTGCTGAACCCCATGGATGGACATCTAATGCAAGTTGCTAAAGAGCAGATTGCATTCCCTCACCAAACCCTGCTACTAGACAAGGGCAAAAGAGTCAAAGGCAATTTGGTATGCTGGTGACCCTTTGTGGAGATGGCATCCTTGCTACTACCACTCTCCAACAAAAGCAAGACTAAAGGACCATTCCATTCACCATACACTAAGAGTAGAACATAGAGCCAAATGCCATGCCTTTTTGGATAGCCTTCCTGATTAGGTAACACAAAAGCCCGATTAGCTGACCCCTCCACCTTCTTTTTGGATAGCCTTTCTGATTAGCTGACACAAAAGCCCAATTAGCTGACTCCTCCACCTTCTGGTTCAAACCCATGAAAGGCAACATCAATTGGATGGAAGTTAAAGCAACCATCAAATTGGACTGAGTTGATGTAGCAGATGTAGCAGCTAGTCTACTACCTAGACTGCATACTCGGAGCATTGTGGCTTCTGACGTCCTACATCATGTCTAGGTTCAGCTTGGGCTGGTATGGAGACTAGAATTTGGAGGACTTACCCCCAATTCCCAAATGGGACATCGGATCACTACCCAATAACTGTCTTAATACCATTGCACTCAGCACCATCTTCAGGTTTAGGATCCTGACATTCAACAGCTTCAAACTGGGTTTCAGTGTCTCCTTTTACATCATGGAGTACTGGTCTGTCAGCTTAAAGGGTAGTTGTGCCATGATTAACTCAAATACATTCACAGCTTGGATGCTGAATGCATCTATCTACTCTTGCACCACCTCTACAAACTGAATCTCTCAACAAAAATGTAGGTATCTACTGCCTCAATTGTGCCAGGACCTTCATCTGACTAAGACGCAGCCTACCAACTTATCCCCTGGATATCAAACTTCTCTAAATTAAGAGAAAAACAAATGCTGTCATGTAGAGTCTCAAATCATCAAATTTTTTGGTTATATAGAGCATTCCCTAAACCGCCACATGATAGGAAGTGTATGGCCTTGTTTAACTCTAAATATTCAATCACGTCACAACATGAAGATAGAAAAGTGTGAGAATTCACATAGCACACATAAAAGGGGATGTACATTACAGTCTTAAGCGCTCCTTTTCAACAGCCTCCTTGTTGAAAATCTGCATTACATCATTTTAAAAAAGGACACTAGTATCATGCAACAAAAATTGAAAGCCAAAACAAAATACAACAGCTGTAAAAGTGATGAAATCTACTTTTGCAAGGTTAGAAAATATATGGCAATCCTTTATACAATCCCCAAGGTTAGAAAATTTAAAGATACTGTATATGTGATACAAAGGATGAGGACATGACTTTGCAGCAGACATCAGACACATAAGTTGCAAGGCCTAAAGTTTGATCAAAGAAGTTTGATCTCCAAAACCTTTGTGAAAGGCCTCCATGTGCATTGTTGAATAGGATGAATCAACAACAAAGCTTTTTAACCACATTCTCAAAAGAAAAGATAGCACTAAATGTATGAGCATGAAGTGTTGGATAAGGGAACCAATAAGGTAGAAGCCCCAAATAGTGTTAGCAGTCATATATTTTCCTGTCTCTGCCCATGTCCATCTCCTGGTTGTGAACCTCAATCTAAGTCAAAGAAGGGTGTTTGGGGCTCCAACACCAGTCATGTCAGCATTTTCCTCATCCTCCACTGGTCCATCTTAGAACCCTCACTGCCCTGCCACCAATCCGCACTCATGCAAAAGCCTTCCTCCGCTGCAGCAACCTTGTAAGCAGCTCCTTTTCATTCAATATTATATAGGTTATTGTGTTCCTTTCCTTCTCTCTCTATGTTCCCCTTCTTGTCCCTCTGAAAGCATCTTTCTGCTTCTCCTCACCTGATATCATCACCAATGTGTTGCTCCTGTGAGAGATCTTGCTATGTTTTGTTGCTGCTTTCTGTGTTTTCCCCTTGCTGCGTTTTCAGATGCTGGTCATTGCCATCTTGTCCCTCTTCATCAGGCTTGGACTCTCCCAATTCCATGGCAGCTGCATCCTTCAACAGCCCACATGCCATAAAATCCCTTCCACAAAGAACTTCATCATGACGAACAACCAAGACTAGTAATCTTTTCCCCCCCAAGAGTCTTCCTGCCTCCCATTCCCCTTCTCCTCCTCTTTCTTCACTAAGATCTATTCCTCCTGTCTCTCTCATGGCACAATCCATTCACATGCCTGTCTGTCCCATTCTTGTTGGGTGGGACCAACCATTCTTTCACAGATATTTCAAATCAGCAGCAGACAAAGGTAAATGCAGACTTGCAGCAGCAGAAAACAGCACCACAGAACCTAACACAGATGTTTGATGCCTTGTCAAAGCGGAAGCAACAATGAAAGTGTGAGAAACTTCTGTAAGAGAATGCACAAACACAAAGCACAAAGAGAAACACGGCAAAGAACAAAGAACTCAAGAACAAAATGCTCAAGAAATGGAATTCATATACCAAGGCACAAAACACTGTAAGAAATTGGAATGTGAGTCACTGGTAGCAGGCCTTGGCTCCCTCTCTCAAACCCATGCAAGTACTATGATCACTGAAGTAAATCAAGAGGAAGCCTGCTTGCCTATAACTAAGCCATACAAATGAATAGGTAGGACAGCCCAATAGGGCACCCACAAAAATACCAGTCAGCCAATACAAATGTTGGTGCCAGAAAATGGGCGGCCAATCTACACACTAGTAATAAAGCAATAACGGCCCACTATAATGCCGATCGTGAGATGTCACTAACAATGTACTTGTCCACAACACCTCCATTGGTCTCATCCTCCATAGTAACTACCTCCTAGGCGAAGACTATGCGGATCCCATATGTGTCAAACCATGAAAAGAAAAAGGATTAAAAGTTAAAACCTAAATCAACATAAAGAACTTCAGCTGAAGAATCCTATCTATCTAGAATGAGAGGTATCTATAGGCCATCTCATGGGCTATGCATTGATGCCTTTTGATGATCTAGACTCCATAGGCATTTAAATTGTCATTAAATGCAGTTGTTGCCCCTAGTATCCTAGGCACTAAGTGACACTAGGGTTAGGGTTTCCTGTGATGGTTATGCCATTTAGGGTTTCATTTATTATAAAAAGACACTTTGTGCATCATTAGCACGCAAGTTTGGTGTTGAGTTAAAAATTCATTCCCCACCGATTAGCTCTTTAAAACAGCCCCAAAACAACAAATTACTAAAAGTTTCATTAAACAAGGAGTGGTGCTAGAGAGTTTCTATGTGCCACATCAAAACCCTAATTTGGGAGGATCCTTCCATGTCTATAAATAGATCAGCTGCCCACCATTCAGCCCCATCCTTGTCTTGTAGGTTTCAGCCATCAGCCTCTTCCACTAGCTGTCCAGCCCCCAACAATTGCTGCTATGTTGTCTACAGCTGTCGTCTAGCCTCCCACGCTGCTAGTGATCAACTTCGATCATCTACATCAAGTCATTTTTGTATTTTCGGCACTTTTCTTCATTAGCCTTTGGTTGGACTGGTGAAAACTGCACTTAAGATCTGTCTCCGATGGACAATACACATCAACACATCCCTCAACCCGCTTCCACAAGAGCCATCAGCTATTGGACAACTCGGCCCTTGAGCATCTTGTACATTCTTTCCTTCATTTACAGCATTCATACATTCACTTCAGAGTTCTCTCTCTTCTCTGTTTGTGTTTGTGTTTTGAGTTTTACATTTTGCATTTTGCGTTTAGGGTTTGAGTTTTACACATCACTGTCTAAGTTTGTGTTTTAGTCATGGTCGTACTTTTTGTGTTTCCTCAGTGCAAACCCTAGCATATCTTCACATGTTACATTATTCCTTTTGGTCACCTTGGGCATTGTATCCTCTCTCTCTCATTAATACATCACCTCTCATTTTGTGATTGAGTTATTATGCATCAATCAATTCATTTAGTACCTTTCATTCTCTACCAATTAATTGCACAATTACTTCACACCTAGGCCAACACTGATATTAGAGCCACTTACTTTCTTCACATTCACCATCACCTGCGACCACCTTTCACGCAATCATTGCCATTGAGTGCCACACCTTGACCAACTACCCCACAAGCCATTGGCCTCGCACCAACTCTATATTCTTCATTGGCGATTGCACCAGTGCACCATCTTGTTTGCCTGTCCACGTCAACACCACTCGAGCCCCTCCTGAGTAATCTGCCTTGATTAGCATATTGCCTACTACACTGGCTCTACCACCTTGGCCACGGACTAGCTACCAACATTCCTGCCAATTGTCACATCTAATTGTCTCGTGATGACACAGACTTGTTGTAACCTCCTAAATGGCCACCTACAATGCCTTGCTCTGCCGTGCTCCCATGTGTAGATGCCCGCCCGACACACCCTTGATCAGTTGCCACCCTCTTGACACACTTTAGGAGAGCCTTCCCCAATAGATGCCACCTCGACCTACCAACCGCCACACCAACCTGGCCACTTCACTATCCTATCACCTCTTAGCACGATTGACTCACCACATTTCAAATGCACCGGCAATCTCACACTATCTCCACGTCAACTTACAACGTGCCGCCTTGTTTTCCCAATTGCCTAACAAGCCAAAATTCTTTTAAAGAATTTTTTTTAAAATATTATTTCATTCTTTTATTTCTAGCGGGCCCCTGTTCTCATTTGTGCCCCTTCCCAATCACAATTTGGGGAAATTTTGGGGGTTTTCACTAAAATCACCCAATTTGTCTCCAATTTGAAGACAATTTTGGGTCTTTTCCTCTATTACTCCAAATTCATAGCCGAATTTATGTATCAATTCTCATCAACAAATTTGGGGCTTTTCATTGAATTGGCCAAATTTTGCCCCAATTTCACCAGCAAATTTGGGCTTTTCTAAAATTTGTCGTTCTTCATCAACACTAAGGCTCAATTCATCAATAGGCGCAACATTCAGCATTATCTAGGTAAAAAATTCACAAAATTCTTCCAATTTCTCTTCAATTTCCTAATAAAATTTGGGGCTTTTCGTTGTTTGAGCTTAATTTCACCCCAATCTCTTCAAAAAAATTGGGGCTTTTCTGAAATTCATCAAAATCAAGGCTCAGTCCAGCTTGAGGTGCAGCATTTAATGTCAATCAAGTAATAATTTTATCCAATTTCTTTAATTTTCCGGTAAAATTTGGGGCTTTTGCCCAATTTCACCATCAAGGCACTCGATGTTCGGGCTTTTTGCCCCAATTCATTTTCTCTAGCCTCAACATGCTCAAAAATCATATTATTTAGCTGCTGGTCCTAATTTCTCCCGACATTGACGAAAAGTCGCTTATTTTGGCACATTTATTGGGTGAATTCTCACAAATTCTGCTGCTGTCCTCATTGTAGGAGTACGTTAGCCACTAATCTCTGATTTCAGCATACAGCTGATTGCTGCCTTGTTCGAGTAACATTTAGTTCTGAAAATTATTATTTTCAGCATAGTTTTCTCTCTCCTCAGCAGGAAAACAGCAAGAGAAAAGTATTCTTCTTCGTATTATTCAACTCCATTGAAGTGCCCAGCATCCCTTCTATCAGTAGTTCATTATTATTTAGGCATTTATTTTCTCTCTTTGCTTGAAAATTATTATTTCATGGCTGATTTCCACAAATGGCCAATAATAATAATGATTTGTTGGGTATGTTTGGTGCATGACAACAAGGTCAACAGCACCAACTACCCAATGTGGGCTTAAATGATGCGACATGTTCTTGGCGTGAAGATTTATGGCATATTGTCAATGGCACTGTGCCGGCTTCTCCAACACTGACAGCACATCCCGCCTCCACATCCAGAGGTGGCTCGCATGATGCCGAATCATCATCCTCTTCCACATTGCTTCCCACTCGAGCAAATTTGATGGGATGACCGGGACGCCCAAGCGCATGCCCTAATCACTTTATCCGTGAAGAGAGATATAATTCCACACATCTTATCATGCCAGATAGCCAAGGATACATAGGGCAAGCTTTCATCATTGTATCAAGTGGACAAAGAAGCACGTGTTGCTTACTTACATAAGCATCTAGAAGACATTCACATGGAAGGAAGAGGTAATATGGATGCCTATCCCCATCAATACCAAAGATCTTATTGAACAATTATTAAATATTGATGAAGAGGTCCCACATAATTAACTCGTTTCGATCACTCTTAATGGCCTACCAAAGTTATATCAAGGTTTTGCTACCACCTTGTGGTTGGTAACAATGGGCAACCAAGTTACCTACAGTTTCGACCAACTTGTCTCTCTCTTATTGTAGGAAGAACAAAGCCATCTCAACCACAATGCTACCATGTCAGCCCAATAGGCCTTTTCCACTCATCATGGAAAGGGCAAACCTAAAGTAAAAAACAAGCTTGCTGGTCAAAAATCAATAAACTTTCATGTTAGTCATCCTTCTGCTTCCACTCCTTTTCCATTGAAGACATCCTTCCATGCTAGTCAATCCTCTTCCAATCCTTCAAAGATACAGTCAACAAACCCAAGAGGTATAATTATTGCCGAAAGACCGGGCATGACATCACTAAATGTCGTAAGCACATTGCATCAAGAAGGAGTTCAATCTTGCTCTCACACATGAGACCACAAACTATTCTCGCCTTAAGGATTATAGTATATACTTTTTTCATTCAATGTCAATGTAATCCTTCTATTCATGATACTTGTTTTTCTATTATTGATGTGGCTTCTACTTGGTATTTCAACAGTGGTGCATCTAAGCAAATCGCCTCTTATTCTCTCTCTCTCTCTCTCTCTCTCTCTCTCTCTCTCTCTCTCTCACATGTGCCTAAGGGGGAATCAATCATGTGCTAATAATGCCTCTTATGCAATTAAAGGCATTGGTCATGTGTAGGTTGTATCTGTTTTGGGCACTACCTTTAACATTGCATAATGTCCTCTATGTGTCCAGCATCAAGAAGAATCTTATTTTTACACACCACCAATGTGCGGTATATTATGATGAAGTTTCTTCTTCCATTATCTTGACAAGCATCCTCACAAAAGGTCTCTATTGTCCTGATACATATGATTAGCAGCTTGTTGAAAATCCTATTGACAGTGCCTTATTAACAAAGGAAACCTTCCATGATGTAAAGAAATACTCTAACACAGAAACACAAATAGCAATCGTACGACAAAGCACAAACTAATAAAAGAACTCAATTCGGGTTAGGATAACTCAGAGACAATGAACACGGAAAATAACTAAAGTGATATAACTGTTGAATATACACAATGAAGAATGCTATATAAGGATGCAGAATTATACACGGGTGCAAAGAAAATATCTGCGTATGTCTCCACCTCGAGGATCTCGATCTCCATCAGCCCCAAGAGCAATCTCCGCAATCAGGAGACTAAAATCTATCATAGACAATGTGTAAACTGCTGAAAACTCAGCCTATTTATAGGCTGTAAATAAATCAATAAATGACTAGGTCAGCTGCATTAAATGCAACCAACTCAGACTGTCTGACTGCTTCCATGTGGCACTGCTGACGTGGCCGCGTCCAAGAAATGACTGCCAACACCCCCTCTCAGATCCTAGACAAGGAAGCAGACGGAGGGATCTGGAGTGTCCATGAAGTAAAGCCTGGGGAAGTGCCTTCGTAAACAAATCTACAAGATAATCTTCAGTCTTACAGTATTCCACATCAATGGTCGCATTCAGAAGCTTCTGCCTGATGAAGTGATATTGGATCTCTATGTGCTTCATTCGGGCATGGAACTCGAGATTCCACGTCAAGGCAATGCAACTCTCATTGTCGCACCGCAAGATAGTAGGACGAGTCTTGGGCCATCCAAGCTCCTCCAACAACTGCCGAAGCCACAAAGTCTTACATGCGGTACTCTGCCTCAATCGAAAATAGGGCTACCATGGGCTGCTTCTTGCTACTCCAAGAGATAGCACCAGCACCCAAGGTAAAACAATAACCTGTAGTAGACCGCCTTTGATCCACATCGCCAACCCAATCTAAATCACTCCAACCTACAAGAACAAGATCAGAAAGACCTATACCTGCTGGATAGGAAATCCCGAGGTTAAAGGTCCACCTCAAAAACCGAAGTATCCTTTGGAGCAGCCTGCAATGCACCTGTTGAGGTGCACTCATGAACCCAGCCAAAAGACCTACAACAAAACATAGATCAACCCGAATGTTGAGGAGCCAAATCAATGATCCAATCAGCTAACGGTAGCAGGTAGCATCCGCCAAAGGAGAATCTATGTGTGAAGTGGCCTTCCAATTCAAATCCATAGGAGTAGAAATGGACCAACGATCCTCCATCTCAAAGGTCACCAAGAGCTCCTATATATCTCTCTGCTGAGAGATGAAAATCCCCCTCTGAGACTAATAAATCTCATGGCCCAAAAAGAAATGGAGAAGTCCTAAATCCATCATCTCAAACTTCGGAGTGAAGCAATGCGGAAGCAAATGACCATGACAAAGAGTGAACAAAGAGAGAAGAGAGAGAGAGAGAGAAAGAGACACAGAAACACAGAAAATCTGCAGTGAAGAATGCTGTATAAGGATGCAGAATTATACACATGCAGAGAAAATAATTGCGTATATCTCCACCTCGAGAATCTCAATCTCTGTCAGCACCGAGAGCAATCTCCGCAATTCAGCGGACTGAAATCTGTCAGAGACAATGTGTAAACTGCTGAAAACTCAGCCTATTTATAGGCTATAAATAAATCAATAAATAATCAGGTCCGCTACATTAAATGCAGCCGACTGCAGTCGAATTGTCCGACTGCTGCCACGCGGCACTGCTGACGTGGGCGCATCCAGGAAATGACTCTCAACATAGGGAGCCAACAAGACACGTGTAACGAGTAGCATCTGAAATAGAACTCCTGCAGCCAAAAGCTTGGACTCTAGGTCCATGGGACATGAAATAGGCCAACAATCGGCCATACCAAACTTTGAGAGAAGCTCGAAAATGTACATGAGCTGCAAAACAAAAATGCCCTATGCCATCTGATAAATCTCCAATCCACGGAAGAAGAGAAGGATCCCTAGATCTTTCATGTCAAACTCCTGTCACAAAATCTCTGGAGTATGATCAACCTCCTAAGAATGTCATCCTATAATGATAAGATCATCCACATACAAGATGAGCAAAACACACCTGTCACCCTCAACCTAGAAGTATAGGTTGAGGTCATGAGCTGATCGATGGAAGCCAATCTGAAGAAAGAATCAATCAATCCTCTAGTACCACCGTACCAAGCTCTGGGAGCTTGCTTCAGGCCAAAGAGGGCCTTCTGCGATCTCTAGACCTAGTCCTCCTCTCCTTGCACAAGAAAACTAGAAGGTTGTTAAACATAAATCTCCTCCGCAAAGACACCATTCAAGAAGACAAACTTTGTGTCCATCTGATAAACAGGCTGGCAATGGTGGGCTAAAAGAGCCAAAATAACCTGAATAGTAGACATCCAAGCCATAGGTGCAAAAGTCTCAAAATAGTCCAATCCTGCCCGCTAAGGAATACCTTGACAACAAGCCTAACTTTGTGCTTGTCTAAGGAATCATCTGCAAGGTACTTGGCCTTATAGACCCACTTCACACCTATCACCTTCTGCTTCCGGGGACGCACAACCAACTCCCAAGTCTGATTACGTTCAATGGAATTGAGTTTCTCTTGCATGGCCTGACGCCAAATATCCTATGCAAGAGCCTCCTCAACTGTAGTAGGCTCACTATCATGAAGAATCTGGCATAAAAGCATAGTTCACACAAAGTGAGCTATTCCGCTAGGCCTATAAGCGATTCAATTTGCGTGGACCTGTAGGAGAAGCAAGAAAGTGAGAAAAACCTGAATTCTACATGAGCTATCACTACCAACGGAAAATCCGATTAGGCTCATCCTGCTGTGAGGGAGATTATCAAGTCTTCGGTACCTGCAATGCACCTGTCTAGGGTAGGGATTCCTCCTCACCAAGAGAAGGTAAATCCTCCTCATCCAAAGAAGGCTCCCCATCGGATGACTAAGCACCCCCTAGAGGACTCCAAAGGGGAGGCAAAAGGGATGGAAGTATGCGACGAAGTAGAGGAAGTAGTCGCATCTGTCTATGGGGGTAGGGAAGCCCAAGTAGAGGAAGGAGAAGGAGGGGGAGGAGGCAAAAGCGAAGAAGGGGTACAAAGAGGCAACTTGGAAGGGAGAAACGGAATTGAGGGTGGGGGAGGGGCAATCAATGACGAAGAATCACCTGTAATAGAACCATCAATACGATCCTTGGAGGCCGAAGCCTCATCGAAGAGCACATCCTTGCTCACCTCAAGCTTTCGTGTCATCGGGTCATAAAGTCAATATCCCTTCATGGTAGTGTTGTACCCCACGAAGATAACCTTCCTAGACTTCGAGTCAAGTTTTGTCTTCCTCTTCTTCTTGTCCCACAAATACATCACATTCAAAGGTGCCAAAATGAGACCGAAGGCTTTCAACCAAAGAAAGCCTCGTAAGGAGTCGTGTCCTGTAATGCAAAAGTCGGGCAGTGGTTACAAATGTGAACCATAGTAGCCACCACCTCACCCCAAAGGGTATGAGGAAGACCTCGATACTCCAACATGACCATCTCTAGCATGGTCCAATTCACACTCCACCACACCATTCTCCAAAGGTGTGTTCGGATGGGTATACTCCACCCGCCGTGATCCCTACAAAACTAAGAAAAGAGATTAGAAGTAAACTCGCCATCATGATTTGCTCGTATGCCACGTACTTAGAAAGTAGTTTGGGTCTCCACAAACACCTTTCACTCGTAGAAACGAGAGTACGCCTCTAAAACAAAAGCCCAAAGATCAAAGGCGTGGAGTATGCCTTACACAACCACAATGAATAGTTCACCATCAAGTTTGCCTTCTTTGGGTAACGAAGGTAAGATAGGCACCTATACTGAAGATATCAAGGATGGCATCTTCACTAAGCATGGAGCCTTCTATAAAGATGAATAGAAGGGGGATGGGTGCGAACGGGAGACTCTTCATGCCGACTATAATCGCATCTCCGCTCAAAAGAGTGTCTAGAAAGAAGCTCCTCCTCTGAGTCATCAAAGCTCGTGAACTGGAAAGACAACTTCGAACCTGCAATCACCCAGAAGTTCGCGTTTAACAGAGAAACAATTGTCGCCCGCTGTCAAGGAGCTGTAGCCTACACAGAAAGCTATCGCCTACTACACGAAATTGTCACCAAGGCTCGGGGAGCAGTCGCCTGCAGCAAAATGCTGTCACTTGTACCAAGAAGGAAGAAATTTATGTTTTGAGCAAAATGCAAAAGCTAGGGCTGTCTAATGCCAGAAAGCTGCTACTTGGTCTCTCTAGATTATCACCTAGCTTCTTGGGGTTACAAAAACGGGTAATGGAACACCTATTCGGACAGTAAACGCAGTAAATGCGAGTTGAAACTCTATGTTTTGGAAATTTGGGCTGCGTCTCTGCGATGAAAACTTGCTCTTCTACAAGAAATATCCAAACTGTGTCCTTACATAGGCGATGATATCATGTGCGAGTGCGCAACAAAAGAGAAACACATACAGAGAGAAGCACAAAGAAAGAGAGAGAGAGAGAGAGAGAAAGAAAGAAAGAAAGTTATATTAACGTCTTCTAAAGACCAAAACTGGCCTATGAGACAAACTGTGATACAACTGATGAGGAAGCAGAAGATGAGGGAAGAATACTGCACTGACTGAAGTGGAATGCTGATACAATGATGATGGACTGATCAGTCCCTACACACAGCCCAAAGCCTTAGTGAGGGTGCTAGATCAAGCAGATGACGATGGCAGCACCAAGTAAGGAGAGTTAAAGTGTCGAAGTGTGCACCTCCAAAGGGAAGGCTAAAGACTGAAGACTGTGTATATGTCTGCCAAGTGGGGAGGCTCGCTATGAAAGCCAAGACATCAAAAAACTAGCCGACCTGATCCAGAGGAGGCCATAAATACTAGCCGACCAACAATAAATGCTGCTCACTAAAGAAAAAATGCCAAAAAAAAATAGGGGACACCCCCAAAAAATCCCAAATGGCAATGACAATGTCTAGCAAGTGTAGACAGACCGTGGAAAGCAATAACTGGCCTAGGAATGCACACAAGAAGCCGACAAAGAAATAAAATGAGCCTAAACTACCAGAACTTCTGTGTCTCTATTAGACTTGTACAGGAGCTCACAACCAGGAGATGACAAACTGACATGACTAATACAGGCAAGCTAATAGTAGAAACAAGAGATTTAGGGGTCTTTTTTTTCTTTTTTCTTTTTTTGGAAGGGAGGGAGAGTGGGGTTTTTTTGGAGGGAGGCTTTGTTTGTTTGTTGGTGGGGTAGGGGGAGCTTTCTATTGAATGAGGCTAAGGATACTACGAAGCATGCTCCGATCTTCTTGACCGCAGTCACAATGCCGATCTTTGTTTGATCAGTGAACCAATCTCCATTCTCCTTCAAGTCAATCCGATCTTCTCAATCGTGATGGACTTCGCTACATCCTATTTGACAATGACATTAAGCATCACATACACGATTAGGGCTTTGATCGTCATCATAGTCCTCATTGGAATCATCAAGCCAATTGAACTAATTGATCCATCTATACTTTTGGAGTATGCGCAAAAATACACTGAACTAATGTTGTATTTGTTGTTGATCTTCTCTCAATCAAAAAGAGAGAAACTACAAAGGCTACACTTTGCAAGCCTGTAGATGGCTCATCTCTGCAAAAATCAGCCGATCAATCACAAGAAGGTTGTGTTTTGAGGTTGCCCAACTGATAGCAGCAATCACCCAGCCTTCAAAGGTTGCAAACACAAATTTCCTACATAGAAAACAGCAAAGAGAGTGTGTTAGAGGACCATGCCAACAACAAGGTGCCCAAAATCCTTAATCAGTTAGCGGTACTTGATTGCAAGATTGGGAAGAGAAGGTTAGCAAGATATAGGGGAAATATGTTATGCAGCATGAAGTCTGCAAAAACCATGAAACCACTATACCATAGAACCATATAGATGATTCATTTTGAGGATATGACTAGGAAGTTGTCAATAAGCTCTTGTGCCACATCCACAAAGGTGAGTCAAATCCTGAACATGCCTTGCCCCATCAGCACTACCTCTATTATCTGTGAGGTGCCAATGTGCAAGGTGGAATAAATCCAATCTTGAAGTCGTGCCCTAGAGGGTGTAAAATATTACACGGCGCAGCGAACAGAATCTGAGAAAGAGATAGAGAGTACACAGCAGATAAGAGGAGAATCAGTAAATTCTTTAACTCCAAACAACTGATACAAAGATGGCTCTGTCCACCCGTGCGCTTCCACTGTGTGAAGCTTAGATGGCGATCTAGACAGAAGATAGGTGAAGAGCTTAAGGCTAGCTGGAACAACAACTCTGACTGGGTGAAGGATGAGTGAGAGATGGCTGTGAAGGGGTTTAGCTTTTATAGCCCGCGAAGGTCGTTAGGTCGGCCTGCTGACCGACCTACCATATGAGCCTCCACTAGTCGGCCAAGGAATATTCCAGGGAATATTCCCTTTACCATCGGGCCGGGGGCGCTGCCCCCGGACCCCCGCCAGGGGGGCCACTGGCCCCCCTGGGACCCCCCAGCCAGGGGCCGCTTCCGCGGCCCCCGGACCCCACAATAGGGGCCCCTTTTAACTCCCTTACCACACAACTCAATGCAATGTGCCTCGAGTTGCTACCAGCTTAACCACTCCGTCTAACCCAAAGATTAGACCCACAACAGTCACCTTTTTGCCATCCGGTCACATAGACCTCATCTGATATACAAGTCAGGACTCAACCAATGTCCGGGCTCACATTTGGCTTCTCCTCATAATGGGGGCCTTACAACTTTGAGCATCATGGATCATTGGTAGCACCTAATGAGGGTGGGGCATTGATCATATCTAACAGAGGGGAAGTGACCTATGACTTGTCCGAAAATCATGATCTCCTACTTGCATTATCTGATTGAAGTTGTTCCTCAATGAGAAAGACATGCAAGGTATTGGACTATGGGGCACCAGTGCGTCAACCTCCAACCAAAGGTTTCCATTGCACATTCTCCAAGGACCCACCCAAGTGAGCTCTTGGTCGCCAAGAGTCAATGCTACTACAGAGGGAGCAGCCAGTTGTTATTCAACCAAGGGAAAAGGCAAAGGTAGTTGTGGGGGGGGAGGATTTACAAGTCAACGACCAAGCAGCACTTACAAAAGAGCTATGGCAAGCTGCAGGAGATGGTGGCAAGTCAGGCTGGGGAGCTAGGGAGGGACAAGGAAGGGAGCGTGGCTAAGTACAAGCAGCATGATTGGCACAATCGAGGTTGGACGCAAACAAAATCAGAATTGAATACAAACACAGTCATGGCTACATAGTGGCAAGCAAGGTAGGGGCGATGCGTGTAATACAAGTGGCTCAGACTAGAGGCTAGCGGCAATGCAACACACAAGGGGAACGATGTCAATTCAATTTGCTACGAGTTTTTGATATCCTAGGTACTAACCTATGAAATATTCCAGAAGAGCTTGAAAGTGTTGAAGAACCAATCCTCAACAAAAAAATGATCTCTTACACATTCACATTCTCTTCTCGACTTCTACCATAACTTCTACCTCTCTCTAAACTTCTCTCCAAAAAAATGCTAATCCACTTCAATTTGAAGAGTTAGTTGGTTTACTACTATAAGAGGAACAAACCCTTGAAAATCACCATCACGGTGACCCGGGGATGGCAGTTCCCTCAAACAAATGTTCTATACATCAAGTTGAAGAGGCCAATCTTGCCATTTCAAGTGCTTGGTCTTTCCTTATATGTACTTATAATCCACAAGAAGAAAAGGCCCTTTACACTTCATTCACCACTCATGTATGGTTTTTTGACAATGGTGCTACTAAGCACATTACTTCACATAAAAGCTTATTTGATACCCTAGCATCGTCTCCACTTGAAAAATGGTATAATATACTATCAATTATTCTTACTTAATTAAGGGCATTGGAAGCATTATAGTCACTACCACTAATAGTGGATGTATTTGTTTAAAAAATATACTCTACATTCCCAATATTAAGAAAAGATTATTGTCTCTATCTTGAATTATCCTAGCCAATTTTCCTGTACAGTTTGAGGTGCACTATATGAGACCCCAAGAAGTAGAATATCATTGTAATATCAAGGTCACTTGTTCAAGCTTATAATAGCTAGATCACTTTGAGGAGGCAAAAGCATACTACCATCTTTGCAAGAGACCTAGAGGTAGCATATCTTTGGTATTTCCACTTTGGTCATGCAAATTACAAGAGTTTGTAGCTAAGCAACACCTATGTTAAGGATATTTTCTTAGGAAGATGCATTGTCAACTATTTCTGAAGGATAGATCCATCAAAGCCTCGAAGAAATTGTCAATAAAGTTCAATTCAGATTGCATGGTTGTCATTCGATGCTCATCATCCTCAAAAGAAATAGGCTCCACATTGCATGTTTTAGTAACAAGTACCTATGCAAGAAGATTAACTTGTGCATGGCAAGTGGCTACTCTTGTTCTATCCAAAAGTGGAGTGAATTGTTTGCTATCATGTAATGTGTCTAACAACCGTCTCAATATTGCTAGACTCATAGTGGCAGTTGTTTCATGTTCGACACTTCATGCATTTCATGGTTCAATGAGAAGTAAAAAACAATAGCCATGCCCAGCTTTGAAGCTGAATACATGGTAGTCTTAACGGCTATGGTGGAATGTGCTTGACTCTCCAAGCTACTTGCAAATCTTCTTATATGTGAATCATCTCCTATAGTTGTCTACATTGACAGTTGGAGTTCTTTGACCATTGCATGAAAATCCAATGTTCCATGCCTATAGAAAACAAATTGAGGTTCATTTTCAATATGTACGAGAGAGACCATCAGCCAATTATATTCAATTGTCTTACATAACTTGGCAAATCTTTTTACGAAGGCTCTTCTTCGTTCTTTTCAAGCTTTTTGGTGAGCTTTGACCTTATTTTCTTTTGTGACTCGATTAGTCACTCCCCACTGCAGCCATAGGATGGAGGAGGGTTCAATAGGCTTTCATTTCATGCCTTTATTTCTTTGGTATGTGCCTCATAGGACTACTTATAGTTGGTTAACACAATTAGTATATTGGTTAGACAATTAGGATACACAGGACACTTAGTTCTTGTGACAAAAAGGACACATAGGACACGTAGTTGTTATTTCAGGGTTTAAGGTTACTTTATGTTATTGACTTGCTCTCTCTATCTGGTTCTCTCACTCAACTTGACAATAGCTGAGACTAGCATGTCACAACTCCGCACCACATCCTCACCCTCCAACTCCAAATTGGAATTTTAGAGCAATGGATTTATCAAATTTATAGAAACGGCCCAGATCGCACTAACTAGAGGTATTTATATTCCAAGAAGCTAACTAGAGGTATTTTGGCTCTTTGAGTTCCCAAATTACATTATCTGGGGTGGGTGGGTGGGTGTGTGTGTGTGTGTGTGTAATGACCTGTTGAATCATTCTCTCTGACGCGAATGAGGGAACGATAAGAGTGAGTGTTGCGTGCAATCATACAGTGAAATGGATGAAATCCCTCACCGAAAATATGTTGATGGAGCGGGTGTGCTGCTCTTTGTGGTGGAGCCATGCAGAAGAATAGATGAAAGGTCGAAGCAGTCGACGATGACGAGGTGTCAACAAGCCGTTCATGCTGACGACAAGGCCCACACCCCGACACACGAGCTTGTCTGCACTGCAGGTATGTTTTTGGTCTTGGGAGGCAGCCTGCCGGTTCAATGTCAGTAATGTTAATGCAGTTGTAAGAGCTATGTTGCATTCCAAACTTCAAAGTTCCTCCCTTCACTCGTTAAACCCTCGTCAAAGGTTCAAATCCGCAAATCCATAAATTAAACTGAGCTTAATAGGAAATAGTTTGAAGTTTATCCATAGATTGAAAATGTTTAATTGCATTGTCATATTATACTTAATGTGATACTTGTAAACTTAATAAACATAATTTTAATCTCTCATCAAATACCTCTCTCTCTCTCTCTCTCTCTCTCTCTCTCTCTCTCTCTCTCTCGTCCATGCACATATCCACATGTGTGGAATTATATTTTATCCATGGTGTACCCATTGTAATACATGAATTGCATGAGAGAAAACCCCAATTTCTTCTATCTCTACAATAATATTGATGTTCTTTGCATACGTGTGCATTGTCATGGCACAACATGTCCATTCGATAAAACTTATAATTTACATAGAAATACTGTGATTTCATATGCGTGCCATGACCAGTGTTTGGTAGGGAAAATGAAAGTTGAGTATGTCTTAAGACTGTATGGGAGCCTGAGTGATAGGTCAAGATACATTAAAAACTTATCAAGTGTAAGACAGAGTTTACATATGATATACTTGTCAAGTCGATGACAACTTACTTTGCAAAGGTTGTAAATGGTTAGGACCAAAAGTGTCAAGAATAAGTAAGTGCCCGAGATAATGTCCATTGCTTATTCGACAAGGACAAAGTGTCCAAATATAATGAACGTGCAAAGGGCTTTAGAAGGAAAAAAGTGGGACTTTCATGTGAGCCTAGTCATGGAGAGCCAAAAAGGGAAAAAACTGGTGCAATTTTTTGAGCCTGCTTGTGGGAAAAACGTGGAGAGGTTGGGAAGGAGAGATATATGCTTCTTATGCTCAACAGGAAGCTCCCAAGATAAGGCTGAAGGGGAAGCCATCAAAGCTTATGATAAAAGGACTTGAATGAGGGTTTTAGAAGTGATTTCTTAAGTGTCTTCGCTATTGAAAATAGGGCAAAACAGTGCAACATGCTATTCATGAAGTTCATGAGCTTCAAACAGACTTGTGAATGCATCTATTGATGGAATCGGACTCTTTAATGCTAGAGAATGCTCGAGTATCATCAAAACTCAAGTTTAGAGTAAATTTATGGGCTGTAAGAAGTGCTTTCTTCTTGTTGTAATAAATTTATCATACAAGGATGAAGTGGTTTTTGAAGCCTTGTAATGGATAAATAGTGGTTTTGATGGATTCTGATACTTGGCATCATTTCCTGGCATTAATATGCCTCATCTACTATAGAGATTTTAATGTATTAAATGAATTTACGAGGTCAATCTTTGTGATTTTGGACTATGTACAACAGAGATCTTGATACATGTCGAATGATTTTTGAGCTACAATCTCAATTGTGTGTTGGACAATTGTCCCAAGTGTGTTTGCATGCCTAGGATATGGGCATATCATGTGGTTATATTGATGTATTGTTGGAATTGTGCCTCTATTCTTGTCTTTCACTTCATATAAACACTTAATACTCTTTCTTTCTTCATGTTTCCTATTTCACTCTCTCTAAACCCTTTTGTCTTGTACCCCTGTAGTAGACCTTCTACCTTATACACTCTAATATTGGTAAACCCGACGTTAAAGTTGACAAAAGGAGTATCGAGATGAGTGATTCTTCAAGAGTTTCAAGATCAAGTGCAGGTGATGTATTGCAACAAGTGGCTTAGTATTTGACTTTGTTGTATCAAACACAGCAGCGGCAATATCAACAATAACAACATCGATGGCAACCACAAAGAAGGAAGGATTTTGAGAAGCTTGAGACTGCAATTGGAATGCTTTGTAGGTAGTTGGAACAAGAGATGAAGTAAATTAATGGCTAGAATGTATCAACTTTTGTATGGGTATATGTATTCAAAATACACTTTTGTGACATTTCCCAATATGCATGGAGCTGGTATTTTGCTCATCTTGCCATGCACGCATTGAAAGGGTGACTTGTAGATATGTATAAAAAGGATTTGGATTGGACTGTCTTTAAGAAAGCTCTAGAGAAGAGTTTTTCCTTGAATACACTAGTTTAGTAACATGCAAAAATTTCATGGATTAGGTAGATAGTCCCAATAAAGTGCTACATAAAGAGCTTGCAACTACAGCTTTGCTATGTGAATTTGAAGGTTGATATACATAGTTGGATGTTGATGACCAATAATCATTATATAGTCAAAAATTTGAATTATTCTTGAAAGTTGCAGATTCACTCTTGCAAGAGAATTTGACTAACCGTTTAGAAGATGAGACATCGAAGACAATGCTAAAAATAGATAGGTATATGTAATAAAAGCTATAAATATGATAGTAAATGAGAAATGAATGAAACTGCAGTTAGGTTTAGGGACTATGCTTGTTGTCTTTGTGAAAGCACCGGAAATTGTAGCAAAGCCAAATGTTTCTATGGTTGATCTGCTAATTATGCCTACTAGTCCATCTATTAAAGAGAATGCAATGGACGAGTTAGTGAAGGGATTGTGTGATCTTAGTCTAAAGGTTACAAATTTCGATGAAAAAGTGAAGTAAAGGGGACACCAAAGGCCTATCAGAGAAGGATGGAAACATAGATGTATTTGGTGTAATAGCTCCTCAACATGAAAAGCGTGATTGTGTGGCTTATCATGATATAGAGGCCAAAATTTTGGTATTTTAAAAAGATGATAAAATTCATGCAAGAGAAATGGTGTTTCCTCTTGAACCAACTTTCGGTAAAGGGTATATGCAAAAGTGGTGTGAGAAATTGGTAGCAAAAAATGCATTTGTGACAATAGAGACTGTTACATGGCAGGCCGTAGATTGAAGAAGAAATTTGAAGTTATTAAAAAGATGCTTGAGGGGCACATCTTTGGTAACAGGGTTGATGGCAAGGTACTTGGAATTACTAAGTGAGAATTTCATGATGAGATAATTGATATCATCAGTCGATACATATTGATGAGGAAATGGATTTGCAAGGCATTCATGGGGAAACTCTTGATGATGCCATTGTTGTCATAGAGCAAGTTGAAGTTGAAAATGGGGTGATTAATGATGGAAAGAGTGGCTGAGAATATCATTGTGAGCAGAATTACTCATAAAGATATTATGGAACATTAGTCTCATGATGAAGAGGAAAGCAATTTTATTCCTAAAGTCATTACAAATAGACCAATTTTTCATCCACTTTTGTAGCTTTGCACAATGGTTATGAACATAGGTGAACAGGAAACTCCATGCATGCTCATGTTAATCATCTATGTAATAGAGAGACTCTTGGGGAACAAGAAACTGCATGTATGCTCATGTTAATCATCTATGTAATAGAGAGACTCTTGGGGATTATCTAGTGCCATCAAATGCTAAGGAGGGGCTATGATAGTGTTATCCATAGGATATTTACACCTCATGATAAAGGAGAAAATATTTTTACTATTGGTTTTCATGTATGAATAGCAAATGGTTTCAGAAGATTCAAGAGAACTGAAGCTATGTGTGTGACTAAAAGGATGTATGTGCATAAAGCTAAAAAATAGCTTAAGAAATATGGAATTTTGGTTGTAAATGATTGCATTTTGGGTCTATTTGATGGGTTGATTTTTACTAATACTTTGGCTAAAATTACAACAGTTATTAATGTTGCAAATATGGTGAGAAATTGTCTTATACATATATGTATGTTGGACATGTTTGAAGTCATAAAAGAATTTGCTGAACTAGAATGTAAAGGGTTGCGATATCGGATTGAAGTACTTGTAGAGATGAAGTATAAAACTGTTGATAAAAAGGTTAAGCCTATTGTGATTTGCCTTTACCCCTTGATAATGACAATATATATGAGACAATATCCAAGCCGTTGAATCTAAGGGATCCAATGTTGCAAATATGGTAGAAAATTGTCTTATACATGTATGTACTTTGGACATGTTTGAAGTCATAAAAGAATTTGTTGAACTTGAATGTAAAGGGCTACAAAATCAAATCGAAGTACTTCTAGAGATAAAGTATAAAACCATTGATAAAAAGGTTAAGCCAATTGATTTACCTTTACCCCCTCACAACGATAGTATGTATGAGACTATATCCAAGCAATCGAGTCTAAGGCATTCGAAAGGAGCTGGGTATAAATTTACGGTTGATACACTAAAGGAGTTGAAAGCTGGGTTTGATGGGCTTCTTTTACTTGTAGAGAAAGAATGCTTCACGAAGATGTTGGCAAAACATGGAAAGGCTTTTGTATTTCCACTTGCTAAAATTGGTTGTATAGATTGGCTCCCATGGTCATTTTTACAGTGCTACATGTGCCATGGAATTTAAGGTCAATTCTTGTGCCTTGAGCCTACTTGGCTAAGCTGATGGAGTTGTTAAATGAGAAGATCATGATGAAATTTTTTAAGTCATCCTCATCTCCATATTCTAACCTTGGTATACTGTACCGAAGAAAAATGGGGCACTATGGTTCATTTAAGATATGCAAGTGATCAATAAAGTCACGACAAGGAATGTTGGTGCAGGGCCTATTGCAGATGAGTTTGCTAAAGCATTGTTGCTAGCAAGTCTATCTACTCGATGGGGGATTTATATTCAAGATACGATCGGTTTTAGCTTGCAATTGCGTTTGGTGTGCATGTGTACCCTTTTGCAAGGACCAATGAGTTTTGCTGCCCACATGATGAATGTGATGAATAAGATTTTGCAAGACTTTATTCCCTAGCTTACTATGTCATTTCTTGATGATGTATTGATCAAGGGTTGTGAAGTGCATGAAAAGAATGAGGAGTTGGATGAGAATAGATGTGGGATATTTGTATATTTGGCCAAAAGTATGAGCTTGGGACTGAGGAGGTGTTGATTGTAGGCCACATGTGCGGCCCCTATGTGGCAAAAAGTCTTCACTAGCAAAGATTGATGGAACAAGTTGCATGAGACTTGCTCCAGCTTATCAAAGTCACAAGGTTTTTGGATGCGTGTTTTCTATCTCTTCCCCACTTTAGACATGTGCTTGATGACCTCTATCAGCTTCTATTGAGAAAGGGGCAGAGGTTCTATTGGAAAAAGTAGCATATTAAAGCAACGAGGAAATTGAAGAGACCATTAAAGTTTGCTCCTACATTGAGAAAGACGGATGACTCAAATGGAAGGCCTATTACAATCAGAATTGGGTGGGTAGTTGGAAATAATGATGATGAGGAAAAAAGGTATGACATTAAATTTTGTGTGACGTTGCTTAATGAGAGGCAAATACGATATTAGCGGGAGCTTTGGGGCACTGTGACAACCCTTAAATGTAATGAGGAATATTTTGTGGGTGCTCATGTAATTATTGAAACAGATTGCATGCCACTATTGGGGATGATTGTTAGTTGTGCCACATCGAACATTGTTATGTTGCAATAGATAGCATATATTAAGACATTAATCCTAGGTTGCAACATACTGCAGAAATGCATAACCCGGTTGTTGCTGACATGCTATCAAGGGCACAGTTTGATGATAAACAAGACATGATAGAGGATGAATTGGATGATGAATTAGCTGCTAAAAATGCTTATTTTACTCCATGGGCTAATTGGACAGTTACTGTAAACAAAAGTATAGGTGTCATAAATGATGGTACAATTGTCATAAATGCATGGACAACATTAAATGCAACAAGTACATCATGTAGACTGAGAAAGGTTGTTGATGTAATAGTTAATTCAATAGCAACAAACAAAGTGGTTTCAACAAAGGAAAATCCATGGACAGGAGAAAGTAAGCATTATAGATGCTATGTTTCAACCATGGAGGAGTTTTGCAAGGACTTGTATGCAAATGATTGGCTAAAAATAGGACAATCTCTTAGCACACTATCTAAGGAAGATGAGTGGTCAGATGTAGAGTTTAAAATAATAAAGAGAAAGGCATATGGATTTTTCTTAAAAGATGGTTATCTCTAGAAGGATGAAAAGAAAAAGAATGGCCCTCCATTGTGAGTCATTGGGGATAGAGCTACTCAGCTTTGTAGATTATGTAGGAATGTCATGAAAGTCTATGGGTTGGCCATAAAGGTATGTAGGGAGCTTTTGACAATGTCAAGGAAAAATATTGGTGGCAGAGTATGTACGAGGATATAGCACACTTTATGGTCTTGAAGTACTTGTAGGTGCACTCTATTGTGAGACATAGAGATGGATTGCAGTCGACTTATCCATTGTTGATGCACTATAAGTGGGTGGTTGATTTAGTTACAATGCCTATAGGTCTTTGGTAGATGTAGTATCTTGTGCTCGCACAGGAGGATCTAACAAATCAAGTGGAGGGAAGAGCTCTCACTATGAAGACTACAAAGACTATTTGTATGTTTCTCTTGGAAGAGGCGTTTTGCGGATATGGATGTGTTGGCAAGATTACAATAACATACAGAAGGGAATTGGATATAGATTAGGATCATGAGTTCTTCTCACATGGTTGAGAATTAAGTTGGCTTTACACTACAACATATAAACCCGAGTTGATTTATCAGTGTGTTGGTCTTCTGATGGTGTTGCATTTTGTTTACATTGAGTACAATCTGAATGCAGTGTGTAGGTGTTCATGTGTAGCCTAGTTGCCCTTGATGGCTATTATGGACCATTAAAATTCTATGGTCCCTTTTTGCACTATTGTTGGGTGTGAGGCTCCCTTGTCCTTGAATGTTCTTGACCCCTATTTATATATATGGCTTATTTCCAAGCTCGTGCTTCAAAGTCTCTTTGAACTTGGCTTATGCTTCCTTCAATTGTTCTTGGTGGTTTGTTAGATCCTTAAATCTCAAGAGATGCATATTAAAAAATATTGTGGCTAAAGCTTTGGATATAGCATTTGTTGAAGAAAAGGTGGTGCAACATAGAGTTGTTTTTTTTGTGATGATTTGTCTTCTTCAAAACTTCCATTGCGACCTTTTCTCACCACCCTTCCTCCTCACCATTAGATCAATAGTCACCAAGTGATCATTGCAACATACCTACTTCAAATCTGCCACCATAGGTTTATTTTTTAAGGGGAGTCTAACTAAAAATCCCTCTCCAACATAATTAAGAGAACATTGTCCCACTTCAAGATATTGCCTCAAAATCATACTAATGATAGCAGTCAACCTCATCATTGAGCCACCAATCGCCTTCCAAAAAGCTTCCTTCCATTAATGATAGACTCATGAGAAAAAGGGGAGGTTTGCTTATCATTAAGGCACTAGAAAAAGCATACAAAGGTAGGATAAAAGAGTGGCCAAGGATGCTATCATTTGCATTATCGGTTGACAAGACGAGGGTCAGTGCAATGATAGATTTTATGCCTACATAATTGATGTATTGTCAAAATCCCCTTATCTCGATTGAGGAGATGGTTGCTACATGGAGTGTGTTGCCTTGGCAAGAAGAGTTGAGTAGAGAGGAATTGTTGACTTTGCACATTAGATAGTTGGAGAGAAATCCAGAAGACATTTAGGCAACAATTTCCAGGTTGCAGGGAACAAGGCTTTAGAACAAGAAGAGGATTGATAAGAGGCATCAATTGAGACCAAGGGTAATACAAGAGGGTGATTGGGTCTTGATTTATGATAGCAGCTTAGAGAATCAACATTGTGCTATTCGTAAGTTTTCAAAGTAGTGGTTTGGTCCATATGTGGTACAATATATACATGACAATGCTACCTATTCACTTGGAAACAAACAAAAGGGGAGAGGGGTAAAGAATCCAAGAGCACACATAAAAAAACAATGGAGACTTGATAACATAGAGAGATAGGGTTGAAATCTTCTTCTTCTTTCTCCACACAAAAGAACTAAGTCTACAACATGATAAAAGACTAATATAAAAGTACCACAACATATATACATGTGATCATTAAATGTGAACCCGCTAAAAGCAAAGAAGAGATGGCACAATGGATGTGCCATAAGCAAGAATCGACAACGTGGGTGTAATCTAGTTGTAGAATCACTAGTGTATCCTCATGTCGGTCACCTAACATGCTAGTGAATAATATTTTACCACATAACCAAGGCACATAGTGGATGCGAACTCATGTAGAGCTCGGCATCTCAACACTTCCCCTTGAGCTCAGCATGAGCTCGTAAACTCAAAGCATAGTCTTCAAGTGTTGCAACTTCTCAACTCTCAAGGCCTTAATGGAAATATCAACAGCTTGATCCTCTATGCTAACGTAAACCAAGTCATAGCACTTGCCAGAGCCCGCTCTCAAAAGAAATGATAATGGACCTCTATGTGTTTGGTCCGTGCATGATACATTGGGTTCCTGGCCAATTGCATGCTACTAAGGTTACCATAGTAGATGATAACCTTCTTGTCCACCTGCAGCCCCAAATCACCAAGTAGCTCTCATAACCAAGCTACCTCACATGTTGCAATTCACTATAACATATAAACCCAATAGCGATGTTTAAAGTGATGGAATTATTCATGGAAAAAATTGCCCTTGTCATCACTATTCGCATTGTTATTAGTGACATGATAAATTTGTCGCTATTAGCATCTCTATTTGCATTGCTAATTAGGATAGTGATGCACATAGTGATACAATTAGCGACGAAAATAGAGATAGTTGTAGAGTAAATTTTTAACACAAATAGCGACTGTTACATAGGGAGAAAAAAATAGGTGGCAGGGCATGCAGTCCTGCCACCCTTCTAGCTATATGCACTAAATATTCTTGTATAATTCATTTACCAATGTCACATATACCAAATGTCTAAAAATTGTGCATCAGAGCTTCTAAAAAAAAGGAATCATCTGATTGCAAAAGCTAGATATAATCAATTCAAAAAGGTATTACGTAAGGAGCTTTTTCATCACTTGCTTAGGCCCGATAATAAAAGCTTATGATTGCAAAAGCTAGATATAATCAATTCAAAAAAGTATTACTCAATGAGCTTTTTTATCACTTGCTTAGGCCCAAGAATAAGAGCTTCACTGAAAGCTTTCATTGTAGTCAGGACCTTGAGGTATGAATAAGTCCCATTAATCTTTTTCTCTTTTTAGCTTATTCCAAACTTGTTCAAGTCTTTTTGAGGGAGCATTTGGGCATTTGTAAGGGTTATACCATGGCGTTGGAGCCAGAAACACTTATATAAGGAGTAGTAGTGTCTCTGAGCTCTACTTCTTCCTTCTTGTTTTTGCTTACATCTAAGTTATTTTCTATCTTTTCTTTCTTGGCCTCACCCTTCATCAAAGGCATCTCATGCCACACAAGAGGGCATCGACCTGACCTCACCCTCAATCTCAATGGATGGAGGTTTTTCAAGATCAAAATAATCAAGCTCATTCTCCTCCCTCTCAAACTCCATTTCTTGAGCTGTAACCTATCGTGCAAGGGTTCATCCTTCTGACATATCCATATATCTTTGTCTTCTTTCTTCTATCCTAACTCCATCATAATACCTTCTACCTTTGAACACACATCCATTCTCCATCCTTCTCCCTTCACATAATACTCCATCATTTCTTTCTCTTCTTGGACTCCTTCAGGTTGGCATTCTTTGGGGGGGTAGTCAGTATATATGTATTTTCCTTCTAGGTGGTAGTTGATGGGGAAATATTCATGGTAGTAGTATCCATCTCTTTGAGCAGGGTATTCATTATTGAGGTATTGGTCTTCAGGGTAGCCTTCTTGGTAGTAGTCTTTAGGGTAGTAGTCAAGGTAGCAGTAATCAGCTCCTTCTTATTAGGGCCAAGGTATTCCAAGATCCAGGCTGAGCTCATCCTCTCCCTTTTCTTCTTCATCATCTTCATCTGTCCAGAATTCTTTATCTTTTTTCACACGATTCTTCTTTTCTTGCCTCCTTAGTTCTTTTTTGGTCAACTTCAATCCATTTTTCAACTCTTGAACTCTTTTGGCTCTCATCTACTTCAAGTATGGTTCGGCCTACTCTGTGGCTTCTCTCGATCTAAAGGCAGTCTCCCAATTCCACCTCAACATGATTTCTTCTTGTAGCCTCATATTGAGGTCTCGAGCCATCTTCAATTGTCATAACCTCTCTCTCTCTCTCTCTATGTTTTCTCTACTTTTCTTTTACCTCTCCCTCTATATGTGTATGTGTGTGTTCTCTCTCTCTATTTTCTCCTCTTTTCTTTATTTTTCTCTTTTCCTCTCTCTCTATCTATTTCTCTTTCTCTCTCATCCTCCCTATCTTTATTTCTCTCATTCCATTCCTCCCTCCCCCTTCCACCCTCATCTCTCTCTCTCTTTCTCTATACACACACACACACACACATTCTCTCTCTCTCTCTCTCTCTCTCTCTCTCTCTCTCTCTCTCTCTCTTGCTTTGATCTCTCTCCCTTTTTCTCTCTATACATCTCTTCATCAACACAAAAAAGAGAGAAGTAAAGAAAATAGAAAAATAAAGAGAAGAGAGAATGAACTTACCTCAAAGCTTGAAGAAGAATCTTTTCGCGCTTCTCCCCTTCTTCTTCTTCTCCTTCACATGTTCTCTCCTTCTCCTTTGTGGTTGTTCCCTCTCTTTTCGTGGATAGTGGTGGCAATCTCTCTCTCTCTCTCTCTCTCTCTCTCTCTCTCTCTCTCTCTCTCTCTCTCTCTCTCTCTCTCTCTCTCTCTCTTGATCTCTCTTCCTTCTTCTCTCTATACATCTCTTCATCAACAAAAAAAAGAGAGAAGTAAAGATAATAGAAAAACAAAGAGAGAACAGAGAATGCACTTACCTCAAAGCTTGAAGAAGAATCCTTTCATGCTTCTCTCATTCTTCTTCTTCTCCTTCACAGGTTCCCTCCTTCTCCTTTGCAATTGTCCCCTCTCTTTTCGTGGTGGATGGCGGTGGCAACAACCTCTCTCTCTCTCTTTCTCAATATCCCTTGCTTTGATCTCTCTGCCTTCTCTCTATACATATCTTCATCAACAAAAAGAAAGAGAGAAGTAAAGAAAAGAGAAAAACAAAGAAAGAAGAGAGAATACACTTACCTCCATCTCTCTTTTCCTTCCCCTCCCTTCTCTCTATTTCTCTCCCTCATTCCCTTCCCACTCTCACTCAATGCATCTTGTTACAAACACAATCAAAGATAGAAAATAAAAATTTTAAAAAACAAAGATATTGAAAGCAATGTCTCCCCATCTCTCTTTATCTCTCTGTGTCTCCCCCATGTCCCTTTACTTTTCTTTCTTTTTCTTCTCTCTCATTGTTTTCCTATTTCTCTCTTACTCTCTATTTTTTTCTCTCTATCTCTCTTTCTCCCTCCCTCTCTCTTCTTTTCACTCTCCTTCCTCTCTTTACCTCACCTTTCTTTTCTAACCTCCTCCTTCTCTCCTCCTTTTCCCTCTCCCTCTCTCTATTTTTCTCCCCCTCTCTTTCTCTCTCTATTTTCCTTTCTTTGTTTCCTCTCTCTTTGTTTCTCTCCCCCTCTCCCTCATTGTTTCTCTCACTCATCCTCCTCTCTCCCTCCCTTCATCTCTCATTTCTTTCTTCCTATTTCTCTTTACTTTCTTTCTCCCCTTTCTCTCTCTCTCTTTCTCTCTTCCTCTCCCTTCATTCTTCTCCCTTCCTCTTTTTCCATACATCTCTTTGCAAAGAAAAATAAAGAATGAAAAGAATAGAACATAAAAATAAAGCAAGAAAAGGCAATGCACCTATCTAAAAGGCCTGAAGATGAAACCCTTTGTGCCTCCTCTTCGCACCTTCCCTCCCTTCTCCCTTGCAAACTTCTCTTTTTTCTTCGTGTACAAAGCCGATGGTGTGGTGATCTCCCCTTCTCTCTCTCTCTCTCTCTTTTCCTCTCTCTCTCCCTCTCCCTCTCAAAGCTTTAAGCTCTCTCACTCTCTTTGTCATTCTTTCTCACAAATGTTTTCAAAAAATGTCACGCTCGGATTTTTGAAACTTTTTTCTCAGAGCGGCATCGCTTTTAGCATCGCCATGTGTGTCGCTATTAGCATCCCTATATGCGTCGTAAATAGAATTTGTGACATTGATAGCAATGATTTTAGCGACACTGCTATTTTGCATCGTAAATGGCCGTCGCTATTGCCCCATTCCCTTGTAGTGATTGCAATGCCTTTGTACTTTTCCTATATACTAGGCAAGTCAATTGTCAATTAATTATTGCTGCTCCAAGTAACACCAGCACTATTAAAGGAAAACATAAACCATTGGTAGACCTTCTATTTGAAAATTTACGAGCCCAATCTACATTTGTGTAACTATGCAAGTCCAATGGTATGCCTATACCATAGAATAATGTATAATTCAATGTGGACTTGACATAGCGCAATGTGCACCACACAGCATCCAAATGTGGCTTTTGTGGAAACTGTATAAACTAACTCTCTAAACCAACTTTGTAGTTTAGGAATGACCTAGTAGTCGTCAAATAGATAAGGCTATCTATCCATAATCTTTTGATACATAGGGACATTCTCAATCAAGTCACCCTCATGTACACTAAGCTTAGTAATAACATCCAAAGGCATAGAAATAGGTTTGCAATCAGTCATGCCGTACTTCTTTAACATATCCAATGCATATTGTTGATCTAATAACCATATACCCTCTGGAGTCATGATTATCTCTATGCCAATAAAATAGTGTAGATCTCCTAAAACCATCATCCCAAATTTAATCTTGAGGAGACTCTTCACATAATCAATCTCTATCTCACTATCACCCACAATGATCAAATAATCCACATATATAATAATGACCACAATACATGCATCACACTTACAAATATAGAGTGAGTGATCAGCTTGTGCTCTACAAAATTCGATGCTGATAAGGTATTTTACAATTCTATCATGCCATGCCATGGATACTTGCCCATACAAGGCCTTACGAAGCCATGCATATATAATCTAGATGACTGTCATCCACATAACCAGGTGGTTGTTCCACATAAACTTCCTCTTGAAACTCCCCCCTTCTTAACATCCAATTCATGCATGATCCAACCTTTTGATATAATCATTGCTATAACATCCCTTATAGTGGCCATTTTAGCTACCATACCAAAAGTCTCCTTATAATCAATACCATGAGTCTACGCATACCCTTTGGCAACTAGTCGTGCCTTATAATGCTTGATAGATCCATCTTGCTTGACCTTGTAAACCCATTTGCAACCAATAGCTTTCTTGCCTTTAATAAAGTCACCAAATCCCATGTGACATTATCCTTGAGTGTAACCATTTCTTCGTCCATAGCATGATCCCAATAGTCATTATCCATTGTACCCTCAAAACAAGTGGGTTTCACATCCTACACAACCTTATCCATGTATGCATAGCAATGAGCTACATAGCTATCATATGTCAATCATTGCATTGGTTTTCTTGCTCTACTTGACCTGTGTGGACCTAGATCACTACTAGGTACTTTAGCATCCTCTTATGCCTTTTGCACACTAGGTGTTTAAATAGACCAAATCCCAAACTTCTCATCTAAGCTCTACTGAGAGCCATCTAAATCAACATCAACATTAGAGAAACATGATGATACATTTTTCATAATAGATGAGTCCCAAACTTTCTCTTTATCTTTTCTTAACATCTGTGATGTACTTGGTGGAGTAACGCGTGACCTCAATGTACCACTCCAAGGTTTATCAACAAAACCACAACTATGAGACTCTTTGTGATCTAGTCCATGTCTGTGACTATTGACTTGTTTTTGGCATAACCATACTCTCATGCCCATCAACCCCAATTGCATTTTGCACATTACTATATCAACTACTTTCTTCATAAAAAACAATATCCTTCATAACTCTCAATTGACGTGTAATAGGATTAGAACATCTATATTCACTTTGTTCAAGAGAATATCCAAAAAATACACATTTTTTTGCTTTGGGATCCAATTTATTATACAAATTATCATCATGAATATGAATATAAGCAATACATCTAATACTTTTAGATGGGACAGATTTGGCTTCCTACTTGTAAACTTCTCTTCGAGTGTAATACCATATACAACAGTAGTGGGTATTTTGTTCATAATGTATACAACACTAGTAATTACTTTAGCCCAATAGTAATGAGGTAAGTTTCTTTCTAGCATCAACGCAAAAGCCACCTTCGCAATATGCATGTTTTTTTGCTCAATAACTCCATTTTGGGATGGAGTATATCTACATGTATATTGCCTCTCTATACCATTTTTTTGTAAAAAATCAGAAAACTCATTGGTGGAGAGATATTTTCCCCTCCATCCGACCTTAGGCATTTAATATGCAACTACATCTCCTTCTCAACCAAAGCCTTAAAACTTTTAAAGTGAGTGAACACCTCACTTTTCTCACACATAAAGTAAACCCAGTTATTGTTTTTGTAAAACCCCACACATTAGAATGTACCAATTGAAGTGGCTTCTTACATACATACTTTTCACATGGAAATGCATACCTTGCTTACTTTCCACATTGACATGCTTCACATACTTTATGCATCCCATCAACCCCAAACTTGGATAAGCTATCTACAATCTATGTTGACTACATGTCTTTCAGTCACATTGCACATTTACATGACCAATTCTCTTATGCCAAATTTCAATATCAACCACAACATCTGAACCTTGTATAAACATGGCAACATCCATTCAGGTAGACTTACATAAACAATAAACAATCTACCAACACATTTTCCTTTTGCAATCAACTTACAACAATCATTTTTGGGATCTTCTACATGATAGCAATGTAATGTGAATCAAACCTACAATTCATGTTCCACCATCTAACCAACAAAAATCAAGTTTTTAAATAATATTTGGTATATTGCAGTACATAAGTTAAGTACTTAGTTTTACCATCATGCATACACAAAGAAACATTTTCAACATGAGTAATGGGATGAGTTATATCATCCCCCCAACATGAGTAACGGGGTGAGTTGTATCATCCCCTATCTCCAATAACTTGGACAGTCTAGACTGCATATTTCTCTAAACCACTCTCCATGAGAAATCGTGTGGTTAGAGGCACTTAAGTCTACATACCATACATAATTCTTGGATGAACAATCAATAGTCATGTTATTCATAAAGTACTACATAACAAACAATTGTTCACTTTTATCATCATTGTTTTTGTTGTTGGATACATAATTGCCTTATTGCTTTTGTGGCCTTTCTGATCACAATGCCATTACTTTTTGCTATCACCAAAATTCTATTGCATATTAGAATATGTAACTTGTCCTCTTTAACTGCCCCTTCCTCTTGAGACTATCCTGCTCTATTTTTTTTGTTAACTTTGACTACACCACCACCTTGGCCTCTACTATGAACTCTATCTTTGTTAGTAGAGTAAAACACCTGTTCAAACTTATTCTTGATTTGAGAAGAAGAGGAATCCAAGCCAAGTTTTTTCTCCTCAAGTATCAATATAGAAATCAAGTCTACAAAATCAAGGAAATCATCCATTGTATTCATGGATGACTTAAAGCTATTGTATTAATCTCCAAGTCTACCTAAGAATGTATGCACAAAATCACCATCATCAACTATCACATAGATATATCCCTCTTTTCACTTAGTCAAACTATAGCTTAAGCCAGAGCTTCAAAACTTGGTGAGCAGGAAGGAACACAAAAGGCCATAAAGCTACAGCTTTACTAAGTGAAAAGAAAAGACTATAGTATATCCAAAAACTGTTATCAAGACCACTTATAGGACCAAAACAAAGGTCAAAATGACCTCATATGCCAAAAATCATAGCGGGACAACCCTAAAGGGTCTATTTGCAATATATACACTATTTTTCTTTCTCACCAAGTTTCACTGCAATTAGAGATTGTAGCCTTGCTAGCCTTAGGAGCCTCCTGCGGGTTGTAACCCAAGGCAAATTGAGCAAGGTGAAGAAGCTTCATGCTCATTACATACTTGCTTATTTTCATACTCCAATGCCTTTACCTCATCCTTCAATTGAGCTCTACCTAATTGTGGGATGGCTCTGATACCATGAAAATAGATAAGATGGAAGAGAGATGAAGAACCCAAGAGCACACACAAAAGCAATGGAGACTTGAGAACATAGAGAGATAGGGCTGAAATCTTCTTCCTCTTCTTCTTTTTTCACACAAAAGAACTAAATCTACAACATGATAAAATACTAATATGAAAGTACCATAACATATGTATATGCAATCACTAAATGTGAATCTGCTAAAAGCAAAGAAGAGATGGCCCAATGAATGCGCCATAACCAAGGATGGACTATGTGGGTGTAATCCGATTATAGAATCACCAACGTATCCTCATATCGATCACCTAACATACTAGTAAATAATATCCTACCACATCACTAAGGCACGTAGTGGATGCAAGCTCATGTAGAGCTTGATATCTGAACATCACTCAATGAGTTGGATGGTACTACATTGCAGATTCCTATAGCAAGTAAGCAAATAAAGCTCTTCAAGAGATAGGATTTTGATATGTACGAGATACAGGAGTTGGAGATAGGATCTAGGTAGGGAAAATGAAAGTTGAGTATGTCTTAAAGACTATATGGGAGTATGAGTGATAGGTCAAGATACATAAAAGACTTATCAAGTGTAAGAGATAGTTTACATATGATATACTTGTCAAGTCGGTGACAATGTACTTTGCAAAGGATGTAAATGGTTAGGACCAAAAGTGTCAAGAACAAGTAAGTGCTTGAGATAATGTGTCCATTGCTTATGGGACAAGGACAAAGTGTCCAAATATAATGAACATGAAAAGGGCTTAAGAAGGAAAAAAGTAGGACTTTTGTGTGAGCCTAGTCATGGAGAGCCAGAAAGGGAAAAAATAGGTTTAATTTTTCGAGCGTGTTTGTGGAAAAAACGTGGAGAGGTTGGGAAGGAGAGATGTATGCTTATTGTGCTCAATAGGAAGCTCCCAAGACAAGGCCGAAGGGAAAGCCATCAAAGCTTATGATAAAAGGATTTGAATGAGGGTTTTAGAAGTGATTTCTTAAGTATCTTTGATGTCCAAAATAGGGTAAAACAGGGCAACATGCTATCCATGAGTTTCAAACAAACTTGTGAATGCATCTATTGATGGAATCAAACTCTCTAATACTAGAGAATGTTCGAGTATCCTCAAAACTCAAGTTTAGAATAAATTTATGAGCAATAAGAAGTCTTTTCTTCTTGTTGTAATAAATTTATCATACAAGGATGAAGTGGTTTTTGAAGCCCCCTAATGGATAAATAGTGATTTTGATGCTTGGTATCACTCCTTGGCATTAATACGCATTATGTACTACAAAGATTTGAATTTATAAATGGATTTATGAGGTGCATATCTTTGATTTTGGACTTTGTACAATAAAGAACTTAATGCATGTCGGAGGATTTTTGAGCTATAGTTTGAGATTGTATGTTGGGCAATCGTCCCAAGTATGTTTGCATGCCTAGGATCTGGGCATATTATATGGTTATATTGATGTACTGCTCAAACACACACACACACACACACACACACACTCTCTCTCTCTCTCTCTCTCTCTCTCTCTCTCTCTCTCCCTCTCTCCCTCTCTCCCTCTCTCCCTCTCTCCCTCTCTCTCTCTCTCTCTCTCTCTCTCTCTCTCTCTCTCTCTCTCTCTCTCTCTCTCTCTCTCTCTCTCTCTCTCTCTCTCTCTCTCTCTCTCTCTCTCTCTCGCCATATCCATCACTTGCTAATACATAAATGCACAATACAAGATATACACATCTTTATAAAATTACTCTTCTTATAATATAATTATGAAGCATAATTTGCCTTTATTCTCTTCTCTAAAATGATGTCCTATTTGCTTCAATTGACGAATAGAGCAAGCCTTTCAATAAAGCAAAAGCAAAAGCAATAGAAAAACAAATAGTTAAAACCATGTCCCTATGTAATCCTTTATACAAATATAGAGATCTTGTCACAAAGCAAAAATTAAGAGCAATGGGGCAAAAAATTCAACTATAGTCTTTATTGCCAATTGTAAAAAAGATGGATGCACCATTTGACAAATGAGACATTATTTTATAAGAAAATCGAACTCTATGGAAATATTGTTAGTCCCAACAATAGCTCAACAATGGGATATGGATAGAGGAGCTTAGTTTTTCAAGAGCTTAAGTTACCTATGACTAAACTATCTTTCACTTGTTGGCTCATATTCTAGCTAGCTTCAAACCATCTAAGCGTCCTTCCACATTCCTCTTGAATGCAAGAAAGCAAAGAGTTCAAGAGGGTGTGTAGAGCTTAAGGGTGTGTCCAAAATACATTACTCATCAATGGTCTTATGATTCAATTGTAGCTCCTTAATTCACCATCTCACCTTTTTTTAATCCACACGACCATTGCTCCAAACATCAAGAACAGAAGAAGGAGAAGAACTTCTCTCTCTCTCTCTCTCTCTCTCTCTCTCTCTCTCTCTCTCTCTCTCTCTCTCTCTCTCTCTCTACCCTTCAAGCCATAGAAGCAAGAGGTACAGAAGAGATGGAAGTGAGGAGTTAAGATTCAGCTTCATCTCACTAGTCCCCTACTTAATCTCACATTCTCACTCACTCTCCCTCCCTCTTCTCAAGCAATGGAAGCAACAAGCAAGTAGACAATAACATGGAAGAGTGGAGGACTCGAAAATAATACACACAAGAATGGGCTTTCTATTGATTTTTACATATTATATACATTAGAGCTAGGGCGTCCATTTAGTTAGGATACCATCTACCCTTTTCCACTTATGGTTGGTTCTTCTCCTTTACCATTCTACTTTGGCCATGTTGACATGGTTTGGTAGAGATGACCACAACTTCCACATCTATTATGGGTATTTTACTGCAATCTCAGGTGATCTTACAATTTTCACAAGAGTGATTCCGAATTTCACTTTATCTTACAAAGATAAAAATAAAATATCTCATCACTCATGAGTAATATGTAGCAAAAATCTAGAAGTGCACCGTAGATATGAATGGTGCCTAAAATAATACATTAAATCCTTCAAATTTTACATTGATTGAAAAAAATGGCACTTTAATTCGTCTTCTTGCTCCTCAATTCTAGCTTCTATCAGACTTCACAACCAAGAATAATAGCCCATATAGAAAATTTGCTTAAATACACACAAAAACTCATAGTTTAGTCCATGTATTTCCTAGATAAGAAGGACATAGAAAATAACAAAATTAATATGCAAGAAAATGATACACAATTTCACGTAGCATCAAATATAGCCAAAAGAAGGCAATGCCCTAAATAGATGACATTAAGATAGAAATCATACATCATGTTTAATTGCATAAGGGAAACCTTCTTTTTGGTGAAATGCACAAACTACTTTACATCTAGCATGCATATGCATAAAGACTAAGGTTCTATAGTGGTAATGTAGGGCCACCTAGCCCATCCCACTAGTTGACTAGAATAATTAAGACTTGAACCCACAAGGTGTAGATGTCTAATACTAAAATTGACTTAGAGAAGCCTATTATGCCTTATTAGAGGTCATGTACCCTTTAATAAGCCACAATAGTTTTTGAGCATTAGTAACCTTGATTTCAGCCTTAATTTGTGTCCAAAAGTAATCCATCCCGATTAGGTATCCCTACATTCTCCATAAACCACATGATACCAAAAGTATCCCTAGCTATACTATCCATTTTGATAAGAAAAATAGATCTCTCCATGAATAACCATAAATGCATTTTCTTGCTAGCATCCAATTAGTTTAAGACATAGACATTCCTGGGCCCACATGGATATCTAAAAGTGGCCAACATTTGTGCTTCAATACACTTCCACATGGTGGGATTCTCATTCATGAGTAGATAAACATTAAGTAGTGAAAATGCTGTGGCTATACTCTCCAGTGTCAATTTTACACAACTAATAATCTTTCCATCACATTGGCACAATATGTCATGCTAAATTAAAGCGTGAATGTTGGCTGTCCATCACTCCCAAAGGAAGCATAACATACTGAAGCAAGCCAATTTGTTTAAGCCATGCATTTTTCTTTGACTCAATCACATCCAGTGTAAATTGGGAATATGTAAATGGGATAACGATACCTATAGAGCTTGGTATTATTCTAGCATTACATGCCATGGTCTCTCCCTCTTTAGGTTGATCATCCGATGGTACCTCCAATACCTCTTCTTCATCACCATTGAGTCACTTTGCTTGAAAACGTTAGGCTTTCTTGCTATGATAAACTGCATGTTCAAGTCATGATGTGGGTTGTTATGGTAGGTCACTTGCTCAAGAATGAAGGCAATGTTGAAAAGTAGGGAGAAAAGTCCATCCCTTCTTTGTGAAAGTCTAAGTTACATTCATGGAAACTTGCACAAGATGTCACTTCTTTGTCAACTAGAAGTGACTCATTCATTACAGGAATATTCACATCAAGTGCGTTCTTTAAACTAGTCACAAATAGATTTATGCTAGAATAGTAAGGTTGAACTAATACTTAGAGTCTAAATCCATTTATTGGGGCTTTCAAGACATAACCTTATGAATCTTCAAGAAGAAATGTACACTGGCCAACCTCTTTGAAAATTTAAACTTTCAATTTTTTGAAGATTTACCCAATCACAAATTACAACAATAGTCAAGTTATCCTCTTCAAATGTTTAATCCTCAATATGTCTATTGACCCATGCTTGTTTCCTAGATTGGGTCACTCCTAAACCATAATTTATAAGGACTCTATCTTCTTCTACCTTCACTAACTCCTCTAAACATTGTTGAACTAAATTTTCAAGAATTAATTTATGTTTCATTGCAATTTTGGAAGTGAGCATAACAAATTCCATGGTACAACTACTTCAAAAGCTCTCTCTTGAAAAATGGCATCTAGATAAACGAGCATGTGACTCACAAAGTACAGTTGCCGACTTATGCTTCGTTGCAAATTTGGAAGAGCGCATAACAAATTCCATGGTACAACTACTTCAAAAGCTCTCTCTTGAAAAATGGCCTCTTGATAAATGAGCATGTGACTCACAAAGTACAGTTGCCTACTTATGCTTAGAAACACATCTCTTTAAGATATTATCATCTCCTCTCTTATATAGAGTATTTAATATTACTAGGTAGGATCTATTCCTCAAGGTCAATTTTCTTTCTTTGATCAAAGAACAAGTATGCATGCATAACTCCTTCCACTAGAAAATGAAACAATTGATCATAATATGAGTCAGGATCCATAACCTGCACTTCAAATAGCTTTGCATTCAACAATTGATCAGGTATTCTTGCCTTAGGGTCATCATTCTTAATTCTACTCAAGGAATCTGCAATGACATACTCTTTTCTTAGACTATTTATAACCTTGCAATGAAACTTCCACAAAACAATAACATCCATCCATTTGGCTAATCTTCCAGTGAGTTGAGGCTTATTAGGTACAACGATGCTAGATAGTCAACATGAAAGATAACATGAATTCCCAGTAGATAGTGCCTAAATTTTTTAAGGGAGTACACCATCCCTAGTGTATCCTTTCGACACCAAATCATTTTTCTCTCCTAAACCAAACCTCATGCTTGCATAATAAGTCGGCCTAAACCATCTAGGCACCTTTTCTAGCATTAATATAGCTCCCACAACTAAGTCAAAAGCATCAACATATACATGGAATGGTAGATCCCATACAAGAGGTTTAAAAGTACGAGCTACCATCAGTATCTTCTTGAGCACCACAAAAGCCTTTTCTTGATCCTCTAGCCAAATGAACTACATGCCTTTCTTAGTAGGTGTAGTAAGTGGAGAAAATATATGAGAAAGATACCTTAAGTACCTATTGTGCCACTTCACTTGCCCCACAAATCACATAACCTTCTAAATGTTTGTTGGAGCTTTAGCCTTTTGGACAACAGATATCTTCCTTTGGGTCAAAGCCATTTCCTTTGATAGGACATGACCTAGCAATACCCCTCTTTTAGCTACAAAGATTGATTTAAATGGGTTCAATGACATTTCAAACTTCCTACATCTCTCAATGACATGCTTCAAAGGATCTTTCCTAACACCAAAGTTTTAGAATTTGCCAATTATATGGGCAATGCCCAATGTTTTAGTCTTTAGTTCTTTTTCAGTTTTTACCGGGAGGAAAGCCTTGAATAGAGGCCTTTTATGATGAAATGTTCTAGCTACAAGTCAATGGACATGCAGGAAGGCTACGAACCACGATATTGAGGGTTTGAATCTCTTTTGTTTCAAGTTATGTTATTTAGTTCTTAGTGTGAACACACCTAAAGTTATAAGTTGTGTCACCGCTCTTAGAGTTAGAGTCAAAGTCACTTTACTCTAGTTGAGTTAGAGCTGGGTCTATCTTAAACCTCTATCTTAAACCTATCTTATACCTTTCATTCTCATTCTTTTAGTTTAGATTGAGGAAGCTTATTTTAAACGTCACACATCAATGTGGTAGGACCTAGTTAAATAACTAAAGAATGTCTATTGAGGGAATTGGGTGGGCGGAACCCCTGATGGGTTACGGCGGCTGGGTGATCCCAAAGAACTCGGAGGCTTCTCACAAGGTTTGACCCTTAGAAATTGTTAGGTTAGAACCTTGATTCATGTCATTTTAGGGGACCGGAATGGGACTATGCCTTGCAGGTAGAGAGGTTGAGCGACGCATCCCTCTCGTTTCCCATTCTCTTTGAACCAAGTGCAGCAAGGATATGCTTCAGCTTGGGTATCTCTACGTAAAGTAGGATATCCAAGATCCGACGCTAGAATGTTGTTAGGAGACCTTGACCACTAGGAACCCGAATTTCATATCGATCCCAGTGGGTTCAGCCACGAACGTTCTGTTGTGAGGCGGACTTGAGAAACCCTAGGCGACAAACCCCGTAACATTCCATGGAAGTGCTGGGAAGTGTCACTTGGATTCGTCCCTCAATGGACCGCTAAAACGAGTTTTGCCACGCCTTGGGTATCTCTACGTAAAGTAGGATATCCAAGATCCGACGCTAGAATGTTGTTAGGAGACCTTGACCACTAGGAACCCGAATTTCATATCGATCCCAGTGGGTTCAGCCACGAACATTCTGTTGTGAGGCGGACTCGAGAAACCCTAGGCGACAAACCCCGTAACATTCCATGGAAGTGCTGGGAAGTGTCACTTGGATTCGTCCCTCAATGGACCGCTAAAACGAGTTTTGCCATGGCCTAAACACTCCTTTGAACCACCTCTTAAAGCAATGCGCCCAATAGACTTGCAAGATGCACTACTTCAAGCAAAGCCAATCATCCAAGAACTTAAATCGGGCAATTATGACAAAGATGATTCTCGAGATCAGAACAAGAGATGCCACATATGCGGAGAGATAGGGCACATTTGTAAGAGATGTCCCAACTAATGATGCTTCCACTGCAACAAGCTAGGACACGTCCAAGCAAACTACCTACAATTAACCCAAGTAAAATGAGTTGCATAAATTTTGAGTTTAGAACTTACAAGTGATCAGAGATACTTTAGCAAGGAATGACAATCATAAGTTACAATGAATTTATCTTAAGTTGTTTCTTCTCAACTAATATAGATTGGGTCTTACTAGAATGTCAAAGCTTGGGAGTATTCTTTAGTAATACAAGCAAATACGATTGTCCATGGATGTCAGTCCAGATCTAAAAAGAGGACAATTTGGAAACAGAGTTTCCGAGATAAAGGACCACTTTGGTCCGCTAAAAGGATCCTATTGCAATTTGGTCTAAAGAAGAAAATCCTACCAAAGATAACCAAGGATCTTGTGACCCCTAGTGATAAAGCTTCAAGTTGTTTCTATTGCAAGGAGCTAGGTGATTTCAAAAGGGAACGTTCAAAGCACCCTAAACATCGATGCTCCTAGTGCCACAACATTGGACATGTCCACGTCAATTGTCCCAACAAGACTCAAAGAGAACTTGAACTTACAAGAAATGGAGTTGTACAAGCTTCAGTGATCCAGAATCTACGAGAAATTTATCAGATACTTAGGATAAAACCTACAGGATATTCATGAGACGTAACTACAATAAAATTTTATCTTGTAATCTAGACTCAGATATATCAAATACAATAAGTTGTTGTTTTAACAAACCGCATGCTTACGAGTGGTTAGAGTGTCGCAACGAATGTGTGATGGGTCCTACCCCATCGGTTCCAGAATGAAATCCCCAATTCTTTCAAGATGAAGACATCTCGAGTTCTCCAAGGGAGAGAAGATGGTGACGATGATCATGACGAGGGGGAGACCATGTGGCCTACTATCCCCCCTAGCCCTCTCGGCCAGGCAGTCCGCAGCCACCTAGGGGACGCTGAACTTCCCGCCACCATGCAAACAGGTGGTGGCACCACCACACTCCACTTTCTCCCCACCTCCCCCATTATAAAGCCCCCCTCCCCCCCCCCCCCCCCCATCGAAGGAAAAAAAGGAGAGACGACACGCTATAGGGGGAGAGAGAGAGAGATAGAGAGAGAGAGAGAGAGAGAGAGAGAGAGAGAGAGAGAGAGAGAGAGAGAGAGAGAGAGAGAGAGAGAGAGAGGGAGAATGTTCTTGAAGGTTTTTCCCTCCTTAGAGGGTGTATACACGCATTCTTCCTTTTCCTTTTTTTCGCTAACTTATTCCGTATCCCGTGAGCTTTTCCCCCCTTGTTGCCCCTCTACTTGAGTAAGAGTCTACTGAAATTCCTACAGGGATTGCACCTAGAAGAGAGGAAGATCGAGAATGGCCCCCAAGCGAAGAATGTTGAGTGTGGATGGCAATCCCACAACCACCAACAAAGCTTCGGGTGGCGGCATCACTGTCAATCCAACTATAGTACCGGACATAAGTAATAATTTTCAAATTGAAAGATGCTTGCTTTGCTTCCTGCATGAGATACGTTAGGTCCTGAACTATACCACATGAGAATAGTTCATTGAAAAGAATAAACTTCGTCTCAAATATTCAAAAGATTGAGTCTTCAAAATGCATGTATCAAGAGAAGTTAATGGCACCTAGATGCTATGCGATAAATTCATGCATAGCATGAACAACATATAAGGTTCCAAGGTATCATCAACTCCCTCTTCTTGCAAATTAGTAGTTATGTTTTCGCTACGTTAAAGGTATATTTTTTCAGCTTGCACGCTTGATGGACTACATGGTAAGCAACCTAGCCTAAAGGAAATCCATCCTAGAAACTCTAGATCTTTGTCCAAGCTCTTGCTGATATCACGAAATGATAGCTCATGTTTGATAGATTGGGATCTTGATGATGTGCTACGTAGTTAGTACAAACTATGATCATAAGGATTAAAACTAAGATGCCTTGAGATCCATCTGATAACTACTACTTTCATCAATCCAATTCGGTGCTAGGCTAGATACAAACAACAACTCCAGGCCTCAAAGGCAAGTGGAGAGCTCAAGGATTAGGAAATCCTCAAAGTAAAGGCCAATACTTTTATATTTGTTGGAAAGAATATTGGGTTGTCATTCAATGGAAGTGATCAATGGACCCTACAACTTATATAGTTGTATGAGACCTTAACATATGCCTTAGCCGAAAGAAGGGAGTGTTAAGAAAAATTATACATAGAATAGCTCTTAGATCCCAAGGGGGAGAGCAATATGCGGATGGAAGTGTTATTGCATCTACTCTTGCATTGTTTGGAAAAATGCAATTGGTTTTGTTGGTTGATCAAATAACATCCTAAATGCTTTTGCATTCAACTGATTGTTGGATTGTCGTTCGGATGATTATTCCAAGTGCTTGTGATTGATGGTAAATTCATTGCAAGGGTCTATGATAACAAATTGCCATGGGGATAAATGAATGTTTTCTTGAAAGTTGATATTAGACTAATTGCTTTGATTGTGCTTGACTCTTAAATGATTTAATTAAGGAAAGGTTCTTTGCACGGGTGGATCACCTCCATGATCACACCATGGATCAACCCGAAAAGGGCACTACTCGATTCATGGACTAAAGGTCGTGGTGAAAAGGCCAACTACAAGAATAATGTTTCACTCCTAGGCACGCTGCGGGTGAGGTGGAGCTCTGGACACCCCTTGCCAAGTCCAAAATGAAGTTGAAGACCTCCATGGTCCCAATGTCTATGGCATTGAAAGATCCTATTCTAGATAAAGGATGAAAATTGTGGTGCCGTGTGATTTGAACCAACTACTTCTGCAGTGTAGAAGGGACATATAATTTCTCAATGTATGGGCAAGAGGCAAAGATTAACTTGAAGATAAGTTAAGGAACTTGTTTGTCAAAAGGATTGCTTACTTTGTTTCTATGTTAATGCTATAAATTACACAAATGAACCATGTTCCCTAAAAGGCTTAATTAAGGAAGCTGATTTTAAATGTCACACATAAATGTGGTAGGACCTAATTAAATAACTAAAGAATGTCTATTGAGGGAAGCGGGTGGGCAGAATCCCCAACAAATCCGCTTTACGACTGGGTGGTCCCAGAGAACTCAGAGGCTTCTCACAAGGTTTTACCGGCGACCCTTAGAAATTGTAAGGTTAGAACCCCGATTCATACCATTTTAGGGGACCAAAATGGGACTATGGCCCTATGGTAGAAAGATTGAGCAACACATCCCTCTCATTTCCCATTCTCTTTGAACCAAGTGTGGCATAGATCTGCTTTAGCTTGGGTATCTCTGCGTAAAGTATGATATCCAAGATCCGACACTAGAATGATGTTAAGAGACCTTGACCACTAGGAACCTGAATTTCAAGTCGATCTGAGTGGGTTCCAGCCGCGAACGTTCCGTTACGAGGCGGACTCAAGAAACCCTAGGTGACAAACCCTGTAACATTCCATGGGAGTGCCGAGCAGCATCGCTTGGATTCGTGGACCACTAAAACATGCCCGGTTAGGCGGGCACGTTACATGTGATCAACCTTCTCCTATTCAATAATCACTTAAAGAATCAAGAATAAAGTGATAGTGATATGTGGCTACCACATGCAGTGTATAGGTGTGTAGTCACGATGTGTGAAGGTAAATACAAGGTGGTGTAGGCATGGGTGCCTTTACCCCCACTAGGATCAAGAAGCCTTTGATGGAAATAGAAGCCACACCTTTGTTGATGAGCATAAGTAGCAACTTAGCAATCTTGTTATAGAACCCATCCTCAATAAAGTTCTCTTAATGAACTCCCAACCCATTATATCGCAAGATTTCTCAATATCAATATGCAACATTGCGCTTTTCTCCTTGGACTTGGCTACCTAGTTAGAGGCCATAACAACATTTAGTACATTATTGAGTAGACTTCTTCCTTTGATAAACCCATGTTGGAGAGGGTGGAGATGCTTCTAAAAGATTGAGCCAAGTCTAAGTGCTGTCATTTTTGCAAAGACCTTGTAGAATCATGCTTCTAAGGGAGATGGGCACCAATGATTCAATTGTGAGCAAAAGGGATACTTGGGGATCAGAGAGATAATGCTTTGGGTCCAAAAATGAGGTAGGTGACCTAAGTTCTTATATTTATTATCTAGGCCAATCATGACCTACTTTGCTTCTCCCATGTTAGAGCTCCACATATATACCATGAAATCCAAGTGATTTCCAGGTTCCTAGACTTATTAGGGTTTCCTAAAGCTCATCTACTATGAAGTCCCTTGCATGGTGTTGATGTCTTCTAAAATGACATTTCACAAACTAAGATTTCAACTATTGCTTGGTTGTCTAGGTGACCTTCTTGCCTATATAAAAACTAAAAATGGTATTTACATATTCCTTCAATCTCACTCTAATTTGTGATGAAGGGACTTGAAAGGAGAGAGAGAAAGAGGAGAGACTATAGGATAGAGAGAAAAAAGTGCAAAGGAGAGAGAAATACTAGAAGTGGAGAGATAAATGTAGGAAAGAAAGAGAGATATGACTAACAACCAAGCTATAAAGGTAAGGCTTTGGTAATCGAATCATGAAGTAAGAGCTCTTTTGATGGGAAGTGACCATGTTGTCCATTACAGATGTTGATGTACTAAATCAACAAGATCTCTTGATAGGTTGATCCAATCGGGGTGTATGATAGCTCCAAATGAAGCTCTTTTTGTGAACATTCAATCCATATAACTTGCACTCCTCTATCATTATATCAGGCTTTCACTCCATTGTTTGTTAACCAACAAGTCTTTGATTGCTTCTATTGGATTGTTTGTTGCATTGCAGTCCCTTCTTCTATAAGTACCATACAAGGGAGTGGAGAATAATGAGCATAAAGCAAATGGTATAGCCATAAAACTCTTGAAAGGGATGAGCTTCAACTTGAGAGTTATATTCCCATCAAACACAAATCCAAGATTTTCTTCATTCTACCATTATTAGTTAGATCTGAACATGGATACTTCCACATCTTTGCATGTGGCACAGTAGGAGACAACAAAGATGGTGATGTGAGTGTAGCTACTCCACAAAGCATCAGAGAACAACTAACTAAGGCTGAGGAAGTTGAGTCAAAGAGGATTTAGTGTTGCTACCATATAGAGAGTAACTTAGGATTCAAGTCGTTGCCTTCTTTGTGGCATCTTCAACATTGCCACTTTGGATGGATTTGTGGATTGCCATTCTATTTGTGATGGTTCCAATGTCCATATCTACCTTAGTTCTTGTCTTCATTTGGAATTTAATTGTAGTGTCCACATATCCTTTAGTTAGAAGAAAATTATTGACCAAAGCTTGAGTTGCATTAGATTGGATTTCACTTAGTATCACTACAATGACTCTCCAATTTTTACTCTCAAGAGCTTGACAATGGCAGAACAATTGGTATCACTAGAGCATCTACTTGTACCTTACAAAAATTTGTACTTCTCAGTATTGATATTGCAAATGCTTGAGGCTATTTGACAACTCATGTCTTGTGTGTACTACTTGCGCCACCTTCAATAGTGAGTTGCTTAAAATTCTTCCACAAGAAAAAAGTGCCAATATTTCCTTATTATGCAACTTGAACAGCAAAAGTAAAGGGCCATTTTCAAAAGAAATCACTTATTCAAGCAAAGATTACAGCTCAACAAATAGAGAGAGATCTTGCTTCAGTTGTTGTCACACTAAAGCTAAGATTGAGATGGAAGGATCAATTGGTGATGTTCCACAACCCTTTGTTGCGTCAATGAGAACCATTCACTAGCCCTTATAGCCCTCAACATGTCTATCAAATTGGATGACATTCACTAAATTGTGGTTGGTCAAGCTTAGCCCCAAAAAAGTTGGATTGTGAAGGAAAAGGGCTCTAGGAGGAGTAGGAACTTTGACCTATAGACAAGGAAGCAACATCTCCATCTCGTGGTCCCATTCCAAGTAAAATCAAATCAAATCAAGGATAGTTAGAACTTGGAGACACATCAACCACTCTTGTCCTAACAAGCTCTTGCAAATTGAATTCATAATCCTCTATAGTAGCTTTGTTGTTAAAACATCACTAGATACTTTCTACAACCTCATCGTCCACAAGGGCTCTTACTTTAGATGCAATTTCCCTACTATCTCCCAACAAAAGAAGTGTGGGTGAGGTTGATTGTGCATTGATGTTGAATTTGGCAACAAATGAAGTCCATTTAATAACATTTTCATAACCAAATATAAACATGATTTGTAAGGAGCTACAACCTCAATTTGCTTTTCTGTTTTTCTCCTACAAGTTTATTGATCCATGCTAGAGTGTGCTCTCTTAGCAAATACATGGTCAATCTTGGAATTTTCTCCACCCCAGAGACTATAGGAAGTGATAGACTAGCTGAATGAGACACCAACAAGAATATACAATTTACTGACCATCTCTTTGAGCTTGGTGTAATCAATTTTGTTATTCTCTTGAGAAAGACAACAAGTCATCCCTATGTGGGTTTTTGTAGTAATGAAATGTCTCAGATCCTACCACATTTTAGATTAAGACCGTACATGCACCAGGGTTTCTGTTGTTGGCGGAGAATTACTTAGTTGACAATATATTGATCTGAAGTATTGAAAGGTAAAGAAGAGGAAAATTTTGCAAATGAATAGCTAGTTCAAATCAATATATTGATCTGAAGTATTGAAAGGTAAAGAAGATGGAAAATGTTGCAAATGAATAGCTAGTTCAGATCAACATATTGATCTAAAGTATTGAAAGGTAAAGAAGATGGAAAATGTTGCAAATGAATAGCTATTTCATTACTTGTAATAATTTGTGATGCTCTTTATTATGATCAAGGAATGGATAAGAAAGGGTAAGGAATAAACATCAATTTCATGCCCTTTGGAAACTTCAGTAGGGTGAGGAAAATGCCACCATCTTTCTATGCATTTGGAGCAGTTATGCAGGAAAAACAAGTATACCACACAGATATGCAAAATTCTTATCATGAATGTTATGCAACACATGCATGGCATGGACATCATGAAACATATTCATGTCATGGATATCATGAGGCATATGCATGGCATGGACATCAACCTCATGATGATCATCAATATTATGAGCAACACTCTTCTTATGATGGGAATTTTTCTTATGCTGGTCAGCCATTCCATGGTCAGTATTACGAGTGGTCATGCTTACTCTCATGGGGAGTAGCATGTGTATATTTATGGACAACATACATATAATGATCGGGAAAATCTTTATAAGGAGCATTATGATCATGACTGTGTATAGCCATCCCATTATTAGTAGCATAAGCGTCATATTGGATAGCATGGTGCTATCTGAGGAAAACTCCTAAAGTAGTGATGATATAAATAGCCACCCCATTATGAGAAGCATGAGCGTCATATTGGATAGCATGGTGCTATCTGAGGAAAACTCCTAAAGTAGTGATGATATAAGAGGACTACATGCCAAGCTTTATGTTACACATGTGCTAAACTAATATCCTCTGATCACAAAGATAAATGCAGGAAAGTGAATGCTAAATTAGTACTTATTATAGAGTTTTAGGATGAATAAGAGGTAGATGAAGAGGAGAAGGCAGAGAAATATGAAATGAATCATGAAAATCTCAATGATGATGCACATCAACCCATCCTTAATGAAGGTATACATGTACCTAGGGAAGAGTCTCATGTTACACTCAATGCAATTGATTATGAATCCACTTTGACTTGGATGTTTAAGATATTGATCTTGTGGATTATGGGGATCATTCCTTATATCCATTTGATCCGGGTGGCTATGACTATATGGCTAGTGATAGTTCCCCTATCCTAGACAGGCATCATGTTGGGATACCTTTCAGTCCGAATGAGGATGATCATTGTTGGATGTGTGATGACTTTTATAATGGGATTCCTTTCAATCTAGATGGATCTTTTGCATGATTCATGATGTCTTGGAATAGGATACAACTTGCTATAATAATTTTTTGTCATCAAAATAATTGGTGTATCTTTGTTAGAGTTCAACTTTTATGACATGAGTGGATACCTATGATGTCTACTTTATTTGTACACCTCATATGCCTCAATTGGACATCCCCATCCAAAGTTATGGACATTTTTCTATTGTAGCCCTGTTCTAGATAAGACTTGGGTTTTTATAGTTTTGCCATATTTGTGAACATTTTTTCTCATGGGAGATACTTTACCATCTTATGCTTCCATTCACACACTTCTTTCTGCTTTAGTTATTTATGGAAATTCTTTGATTCCAGCTTTGAGGACAAAGCTATTTTAGGAGGGGATGGTATGCAGTAAAGGACAACAGAGGATGAAGGAGTCCATTATTAATTTGGAAAGAAGATAATAATTGAAGAATAGGGTGTAATTAGGAAGTATACTTTTACGAGTATAGAAAAGGGGCCCTTGGTGTCAACGTAAGTACTTTTTGCTTATTTTTCATGATTAATCTCTCCAATGAGTTTTCTAAATTTTTGTGGAAAAATGGTATACATAGGCATTATACATGTAGATATACTCCACAACAAGATGGAGTTATTGAGTGCAAAAATAGGCATATTGCAAAGGTGGCTCATGTATTGCTATCAGAAAGAAACTTGCCCATTACTATTGGGATAAAGAAGTTGCTATTACTATATAAGTTATGAACAGGACACCCATTGTTGATGAACATGATATGACACTTGAAGAGAAGTTTACAGGTAGAAAGCCAAATCTATCCCATTTGAAAATATTTTTATGTATTGCTTGTCCATATTCCTATTGAGTTGCATAGTAAATTGGATCCCAAAGCAAAAAAATAGATGTCATAACCCTATTGCACGTGAGTTGAGAGTTAGCTGGGATGTTGCTTTTGATTAAATGAGTAGTTGGTACAGTGATGTGCATAATGTAGTTGGGATTGATGAGCATGAGAGTGTGGCTACGCAAAAAACAGGTCAGCAATCACAGACATTGAGTGAACCACAAGAGTCTCCTAGTCATGATTCTATTGTGATAGACCTTGGAGTGCCAGATTGAGATCACAGGTTACGCCACCAAGTACATCACAGATGTCAAGAATAGGTAAAGAGAAAGTTGGGGACTTACTTTTTGTGATAGATGTATCATCAAGTTTCTCTTAGATTGATGCTGATATAGATGGATTTGAGCAGAGCTTGGATGAGGAATTGAAGATTCCATCTATTAAAACATCTATTATGTAGAAGGCACAACAAGATGCTAAAGCATCTAGTAGTGATCCAGGTCCATGCACGTTAAGTGCTCATCACTATGCATACATGGCTAAGGTTGTGCAAGATGTGGAACCCACTTGTTTTGAGGATGCAATGGGTAATGAGTATTAGAATCATGATGTGGATGAAGGAATGGTTGCACTCATGGATAATGACATATGGGAGGTCAAGCTATTGGCTACAAATGGGAGTTACATCCCTTACCTGAAAGCTATTGGTTGCAAATGGGTTTACAAGGTTAAGCATAAGTCAAATGGATATATTGAGTGCTATAAGTAACTATTGATTATCAAAGGGTATGCACAGACTCATGGTATTGACTATAAGGAGACCTTTGCTCTGATGGCTAAAATGACCGTTATAAGGGTTGTCATAGCAATGGCTACATCATAAGGTTGAATCATGCTTCAATTGGATATTAAAAATGCCTTCTTGCAAGGGGAGTTATAAGAGGAAGTTTATGTGCAGCAACCACCTAATTTTGTGGATGAGAATCATCCACATTATGTATGCTTGCTTTATAAGGCTTTGTATGGGTTAAAGCAAGAACCTAGGGCATAGCATGATAGGATTGCAGAATACATTGCCAACATTGGATTACATAGAGCACACGTTGATCACTCACTCTATGTATGTGAGAGTGATGCAGGTATTGTGGTCATTACTATATATGTGGATTATTTTATCATTGTGGGTGATAGTAAGATAGAGATTGACAATGTGAAGGGTCTTCTAAAGGCTGATTTTTTTATTAATGATTTAGGAGAGTTGCACTACTTTCTCAATATAGAGATAATCAAGATTCCAAAGGGTACATGGTTGTCACAAAGAGAGTATGCATTGGATATGTTGAAAAAGTATAGTATGGATGATTGCAAGCCTATTTCTATACCTTTGGATGTTAATGCTAAAGCCTAGTGCTCATGAGGGTGGCTTGATTGAGAATGTCACTATCTATTGGAAGATTATGGGCAACCTTATCCATTTTACCATCACTAGGCTAGACCTAAATTACAAGATTGGTTTGGAGAGTCCATTCATGTAGATTCCATGGAAGCCATATTTGGATATAGTGCAACACACATTGCGCTATGTTAAGTCCACATTGGACTATGCATTATTTTATGATGCAAGTATACTATTAGAGTTACATAGTTACACAGATGCAGATTGGGCCAATAGTATTGCAGACAAGAGATCTACTAATGGTTTATGTTTTCCTTTGGGAGTGCTGATGTTACTTGGAGCAGTAAGAAACAACCAACAATTGCCTTGTCTAGTACAAAGGCAAAGTATAGAGGTGCTATAGTTGCCACATGTGAGGCAACTTGGTTATGAAGGCTACTTGGTGATTTGGGGATGCATGTAGATAAGAAATTGATCATCTACTGTGGTGACCTTAATATCATTCAATTGGCTGGGAACCCAATGTATCATGTGTGGATCAAACTAGCACAAAGGATCAAGTTGCTAACATTTTCGCCAAGGCCTTGGGAGCTGAGGAGCTTCAACAATTCAAGTCTATGCTTGGAGTTCATGAGCTCATGTTGAGCTTGATGTGGAGTGTTGAGGTGTCAAGCTCTACATGAGTTGGCATCCACTATGTGCCTTGGTGATGTGGCATAATATTATTCACTAGTGTGTTAGGTGATTAACATGAGGATACACCATTGATTCTACAATTGGGCTACACCCACATAGTCCATCCTTGGTGTTATGACACATTTATTGTGCCATCTCTTCTTTCCTAGCAGGTTCACACTTAGTGACCGCATGTACATACGTTGTGGCACTTTCATATTAGTCTTCTATCATGTTGTAGACTTAGTTCTTTTGTGTAAAGAAGAAGATTTCATCCCTATCCCTAAGCATTCTCAAGTCTCCATTACTTGCGTGTATGTGTGTGTGTGTGTGTGTGTGTGTGTGTGTGTGTGTGTGTGTGTGTGTGTGTGTGTGTGTGTGTGTGTGTGTGTGTGTGTGTGTGTGTGTGTGTGTGTGTGTGCTCTCGCTCTTAGGTGCTTCACCTCTCTCCCCTCTTGTCTGTTTTCAAACGATCTACATGGCTATGTCTATTCACCGCTTGCAAAGAAGACAAGGCTGAGGGATACTCTCAATGACTTCAATGGCATGCGAAAGATCCTTCTTTTATTGTTGCAAAAGATTTTTTTTTAAAACACCTTACAATGCATCAACATGCTAATGGCTATTATTGACCAATTAAAAAGATGTACAATGAGAATCATTGCCCTTTATGGGTAATGCTAACGAAGTGTTATTATATGGAGTGAATCCTTCATAGAGAATAAGAGTTTTTACATGAAAGCATTAGGAGAAGAAATTTGTATAGCATCATAAGTTAGGTACTCTAACTATGATGCATGTGATTGATATGCTTAGGCCAAGCCCAAAGGTGGTTGTTTCTAGGCATCAAGAGAATTGACAAAAGTATGGACTCAAGACAAATATCGGCCTTGATAGTGGCTACTTTTGTGTCACTTTCACTAATATTGCAAATTTATTATCTTCAATCCAAGAAATGAAAAGGATATAAAAGAAGTGGAAAAGTTTGGAGGTCACTTAGGAGACTAGCAAGGAAAAATTATGTTTGAGTGGAAAGAATCTAACGTTAGAAAAATGAGAGAGAAGGAGAGCAATCCTCATGGGTGTTGACAATTTGGCATGCCTCTCCTATAACATGCAGGAGAAATACTAACAATATATGTCAAATGCAAATGTGCTTTAATTATTTTAAGTGGTAACATTGTGGTGTAACATAAACATGGTTCACTTGCCTTAATAGAAAATGTACTCTTTCAACAAATCGGCCCTAAGACC